>NC_088253.1:11804117-12112352 GCF_036013445.1 Caloenas nicobarica
AAAGTCCCTGACTACCTGGCAACAACCAAGCCATCAGTGTATTATCAACGTTCTTCTCATAGTAAATCCAAAACACAGGACTATACCAGCTACTAGAAAGAAAATTAACTCTATCCCAGCTGAAACCAGGACAGACACCCAACTTTAAAAAAAACAAGCAAACAAAAACCCAAACCAATCAACCAAACAAAAAAAAAAAAAACCCACACAACAAAAAACCAAAAAAACCCAAGAAAAGCACCTGTAAGGCTGCAAAGCAGTTTTTTGATCTTATGAAGATAAAAGATCTTTCCTAATATGCAATTTAGAGTCTGAAAAATACCTTTATTCAAGCTGCGTTCTACAACGCCAATGAGAGACAAGTTTCTCTACATTATTTGAATGCTACTGTATTGTGCAGATAAATGCTGAGAAAAGCGAACAGATCACATAGCTCCAAGTATCAGATTCATTTTGAGATGAGTACCCTGGAGCAAAATGCCCAAAAGAACCTGGAACATATCGTGTTGACAAGTGACAGACATTGATCCAGTACACTGGCTCATAGACTGGCAATTAAAAGCGCAAGCTGCCCATCTAGTGCCCACCATTGAGGAGACAGGAACCTAATCTCCAAAGTCTGGTTTCCAGAAGTTCTGCTTCTTAGAGGCATTCAAAACCCTCTTCAATGACTGCAAAGGAGATGCTTTGAGCTTGGCAGGAGACAACAACAATAAGGACAAACTGTGATTCCTGCGCTGTGAGCTCATGTGGGGACATACGGTTACCCAGGGAGCTGCTTTGCTCTGCCGAACTCCCTTTCGCAGATGACAGTTTGGGGAATGGCGAGGGAGCCGCCACTCTCGCGCTTGCACAGATGGATGGGAAAAGGACACAGCCGACATCCCATACAGCAAGCTGAATTCGGAGTCTAACAGAGCCAAGAAGAGGGTTTATGGTGTTTACTCCCTCCCAGTAAGGAAAAATAGCTGAATTTTAATTCTCAGGCTGAAAATAGCTGAGTGTAATTGAACAGTCAATAGGAGTGCTGCCAGATAGCTGCCAGGGCGCAATCTCTCCTCAACCCCACGCTCCTGTTTTCCTCCCTGCGCTGGGCTGCGCTGGCGTCAACAGCACAGCCACGCAGAGATCAGGTTAGGGAAATGATTCGGCAGAAAAACAGCTCATCAGCAAAACATTATCAGCTAGTCACCTCCCTGATGTGGCTTTACCTACTACAGCAGAAATTCCGTTGTCAATGGGAGTGGAAGGGAGCGACAGCATGAGGAAGCAGAAGGGAGCACAGGGACATGGCTGCTGAAGCCAGAACCTCCAGCAGGAGTTATTTGTCCCGCTCGGCTTTAAGCTGTAGCCCCGCTTGCTGCTGATCCGGAGGCACTTAATGCATCGTAACCGGTCACACTGTGAGGCGCGACATCCACCCGTCACACACCCAGGCAAAGCGCACCTGGAGGTGACAGGGACGAGAGGACAGCAGGCTTGCTGGAGGGGTGCAAGCTGAGGAATGCCAAAAAAGCGTAGCTATGCTCTAAACATTTCCAACATCACAAGCTCATAAAGATCTGTGAATTCTGTCTGGAATTGCTGTATTTCAATGATATTTCTTGAAGAATGTAACTTCAACGCATGTTTGTCATGATGACCCAAGTCCAAATTCCTGGATGAAAATTCACTTTCTCTTGTCTTTTTACACTTCACACTGTGATATTCAAACCTAAACATGTCATAACAGTCGGAAACAAAACACATACTCTTGAACCAAACTGAGTGCAGGTGATCTATCCCATCTGTATCTACTTGGCATCAAAAATTTTTTTTTGGTTTTTTTTTTGGAAAATGCTTTGAGATGCCATATGTATATCAGCTGCATAAATCATACAGTAGTCTTAAAATTTTAAAAATTGTAATCTGACCATCCTACAGATGTAAGAGTTAAAGCAATTTCCTAATTCACCTGTCTGGCATAATTATTGTATTTTTTGAAAGTAACTGTTTTGGTGGTTTAGTCTTGATTTGGTTGTCTGCTAGCAGACCCTCTGCAGATTAGTCTAGTGTTACAATGCTGGTGTTTACCTTAGTGCAAACAAATAGCAAAACAGGACCAAGCAGCTGCTTTCTCTTTAGTTCTATGCAAATGAAAGATAAGAGCTCAGCCACATCAGGCTTCTTGTTCAATTGCAGAACCCAGAGTCAGTCTTTTCAAGGTAAAACTGCCCTCAGCTGGCACAAATCACAGCATCTTATTCTGGCTTTATGGGGCTTTTCACTGCTACAGCTGTCAAATTAGTGACAGTTCAGTATGGCTTGTTGATGTGCACTCTCGAGAAAGTACGAACAAGGCTGAGACCATCTGATCTCATTTTTACTTCTTATACTGCTCTGAACTGTCATACTGGATGTGTTTCTTTCTAACACTTCAGGGTAGTGAGAACTCACCACAGTGGGTCTGAGAGTTCAAGATAAGTTCATTAAGCCAATTTGTTAATCATCTCCATGAATTGTGCTCCCATTTCTTATGAGGCTCTGTGTAATAGATTCTATAAAACCTTAATGAAAATCTAATTAGAGCTAAAGGTCTTTGAAAGATTTCTTTTTTTTTTTTCCTTCTTCCTCCTCCTCGATTTTTTCCCCCTTTTAATTATGCATAGTAGGAAGAGACAAAAGGGGACAGTAAAGGAAGGGACAGTAACAAAGAACACTTCAGAATAAGCTTCAAATTGTCAGCATTTTTCTTTCATATTCATGTACATCCACAGCAGACAACTTGATAGAATTCTTGATGTTTCTATATACCGATATTCCACCACAGGAACTGCTATAATGGGAGATACTCAGACAACAGTCACAGCACTAGACCTGCATAGCTGCTCATCAATTAGGTCAGTCTTCCACACCTGGATGTCTTTAATCCCACAGCTCAATGTATCTTTGACCAATTATCTCAGTCTTCCCCAGATCTTCCTAATTTTTTCAATATAACACTTGGAGATAAAGAAGACAGTACCAAAAGAGCTAAACTATCTATAGCTTCTCAAAGTTGTGGGGGTTTTTTGGTTTTTGTTTTGGTTTTTGTGGGTTTTGTTTGGTTTTTTTATTGTTTTTGTGTTTTGTTTTGTTTTTCCCCAGTTTGTTTTTGGTTTTGTTGTTTCAGGTTTTGTTTTGTTTGGGGTTTTTTGTGTGTGTTTGCGGGGTCTTTTTGTTTGACTGTTCGTTTGTTGTGGTTTGGGTTTTTTTCCCCCCCTCCAGTTATTTTTGGTATCCTGAATACATATATATTTCATGCTTTTTGTATTTACATTAGTTTAGAACGCAGAAGAAAGCCAGTGAAAATTCACTGTATGAATAAAAATGTTACTATTCAAGGATGCCTTTCAAGGATGTCTCTACAGAGCTCTTGCTGCTCTTGGCCCCAGCAGCTGGCAGGAGAGCTGGGGAGCCGTCCCATTTCACAGACATCTCAGTCATTCACCCTCTCTTCCAGCCATAAATTCTGCACCTAGCTTTAACGTGGTTATCTAAGCATGCAAACACATACTGCGGCTCTCAAAAACTCACATCACATCAGTAATCAAGTTGGTTTTAGGGTGGTAATAAACCACTTGTTAGGTAACTGTTCTATGAGTACATATAGCCCAAACAGAGTCTTGAAATATGGAAGGTACACTTACACATTTCCTTTTTTCCCCACATTTTTTTCTCCAACAGCCTCTCTGAATAGGTGATTAGTTATACTGGGAAGAGACAAAGCTGCTAATTGTACCTGCAAACTGTACCTACAAATCCTAAAGAGATGGCTAAGAAAAAAAAAAATTCCACAGGAATCAACTCCAAACAGTTTTATTTCCTGAAGATACAGATTCCCCAAAGTATTTTGCAATGGATTTAAATATCATGTGCTCAAAACATGGTTCACCAATGCACATATGTACACTATGAAATACGATTACTTCAAATCTTTGTAGGTTTCGTGTAAATATGGAAGGGAAAGAGGTTCTATACAACATAATTCGATATACCATCTTACTCAGAAGTACAAGGGAAGTATTTTTCAACTCTTACCTCTTTCACTTAATACCTTTGTTTCTAAACACGCAAACATAAGAGTCTTTAAGAATACAATCCCCATCCCCTGCATTACATATGTGTGATACAGGGATTTTTTCTTTGTTGTCTTTGGAAGGTTTTTCCCAACCCCACGAAGTTTTTCAGCAAGTTCTAAAGAAGAAAATAAGCTTGGCTATTGAGTAGACTCTTCAAAATATCTAAATTTGCATTTATAATACAATTACAGCAACCTTATTATTGCTTATTATTATTAAGCAAGAGAAAGCAGAGGCACAAGAGAACTGCACGCCCTTACACCTCACCTAAACAGCACGCAAGATGTCAAGGACCTTGCGGGACTAAAATAATTAAATCAATTTGTGCTATGATTCAATAGAAACAAATGACAAATAGTTTCAGCTGAAAAGAACAAACAAATGTACCAACAGGGAAGCAAATCCTGAGGTCTTTGTTCAGTCTTAATCTGGCAACTCCCACTGAGATCAACTGACTTTGCCTGAAGATGCGACAAGTTTAAATTGAACAAGGCCGTTAGGATTTTCCCTATGAATAGATTCTATACAGGAGCATCACAGAGACAGAGCTGTATGTCATACTGGATAATACACTGAATACAAGTTCACAATAAAACACTGTCACATAAAAAGTGAATGCTATTTAGGTCACAGCACTAAGTATGTAAAATAAGCACGATTATCCAAGTCCCACTAGATCTCAGTCGGGGCGCGTGTTTCGGAGCGGCTCGCTTAGGAGATGGACAGATCAGAGAGAGTTCAGAGAAAAGCATCTAAGATGATAAAAGGTTTGGAAAATATAAACTGTACTCTGAGAAAACACCACATATTAAGAAAACTTTAGAAAGACAGTAAACGGAAAAAGTAAGGAAATGACTGCAACGAAGTTGTAAAGGTTCAATGAGATAAAAATTTCCTAAGCCATTTCTAGCATAAAAGAGTCACTTGTGCAACGCAACAAAATATATAATACTAACAATGTTCTTCTACTGCCCAAATATTTGCAGTTCAGTGATAAACCTGTAAATTAAGACTCTTACTTAGTGTTAACCTCCCTTGTCCCATCCGAGCCACCAATTATACAGATCGAGTAATACAACATTTTTCTGGAAAGAATACTGTAGAATACCAAGAGTAGCAGATTGGAGCCTACTAACTTCACTTTCTCTCCTTTGAGCACATTTTTGAAAGTCCAGAATAAACAGACCCATTATAGTAGTGTATTATTGGAGTGCTGGAAAAACAGAGCCTTACATTGCCACTCGAGTTCAGCCTGTGTAAGTCAGGGAGCAGCAGTGACGGGGTGTGCTGCGGTACCGTCACTGTGCAGCCAGCACCGCGCCCCTGCCCCGGCCAGCACACAGCTGCATCTCAGCTAATTAAACACAGAAAAGAAGGAGGGAGGGACAGAAAACAGACTAATTAGATCAGGACGAGCATCCCACTGACATGTCAATACTGTTTCCTGGACTTTCACAAACGGCTCTGCAGAGAGGTGCGCTGCACAGGAAAACAGCAGAGGCTTCTTTTCCAGAAATACCATGATGGGCAATAAGAAAGCTTTCTAATGAGGTATGAGGAAGCAAACAGGATACTGAATCCAAACAAAAATCAAATTGAATTAAGGCACAGATTTTAAGAATAAGGGCAAGCAACCAGTGGAGCAAACTACCAACAGATGATTAGAACACTTCAAGACATGATTTCTCTCCCCCACCCACCCCAATAGAGATGCAAACTCACATCCAAATATCCAGGTGGGCTCAACACAGCAATAACTTCTGGACTAAATCATATAACAGGTCTTAATAGATTTTCTGCACCCTTCTGGCCTTAATACTTACTAACCTAAATTAAAAATGTATTTGATTCTATACTGCAGGACTGGAAAATATATAATTTTTGTTATGTTGACTACAACCATGGGTAAAGTGACATACTGCTTTTTAAGTGCCCTTTCAACTGAATACAAGAATACAACTTTGTGTGGGAGGGAAATTGAGAACACTGCAATATGCATGATAGGAATAAAGAGCAGCTGTCTACATATTCACAGAAGCCCATTGCTGAATTATAGCGCAGGATACCAGGCTGCCCCCTTTCCTTGCTGTAATTTACTTTCTACGCATGGTAGCGTGAAATGAGGAGGTACTGGAGGACACAATGTTGGCAGTGCACAAGCAAAACATTTATTTCCCTAGGTGTGGATGAAAAACTGTATTATTTATACAGAAGTGATGACACAGAAGTCATTGTGATAATAAGAGACTATTTTAGGATATGTGCAACCCAAACAAAACGGCACTGTGGCCATACTTTGCTACTTTACTGGAACTTGAGTGGCTGAAGTTTGTTACACCTTTTCTCAGCATTTCAGAAAGTATTCACTGTTTATTTTGTATAGACTTATATTGGCACCCCCAGTGGGATTTTAATTTGCCATGCTAAATTGGTCTGCTTGTCAGGTAGCTTTTCAGTCACCAAGGCAAGCAAGCGAAAGGCAGAGGAAACCAAGCACCTAACTCCCCCAGGAACACTAAAAAAGAAAATAATATCTGCTTTTCTGCTTAGGATAAACCAGGGCTGCTACAGGAGGGCATTTGCCATAGACTTCCAAAGCCTGTGCCCTCTCTTTATCACAGGAGGTAGGGAAATAGTTTTTCCCAATCTTGACTTGCTTCAAGCAGATGGTTGTACTATGAAAAGAGCAGAACAAACGGGTTTGTTTTCTTAACAGCATTTTCTTTAACCCACATTCAAAAGCACCAAAGTCAGGAAAGAGCCTTCAACACTCCCAAAGTTTGGATCACTTCTCTCATATTAATCATTCATGTTATCCCTTATTACTATTTCTAGATTCAAAATTCGGAAGAAATAGACTCTTATTCTGATTTGTCTTCTGAAGTAGTTCTGGGGAAATGTCCAAGTATTTTTGTGGCAATATTTTGTATCCACCAAGGTACAAATCAGATTATCTGCATCTCGATTTGTACCTACTGTGTGATAGGCACAAAAACCCCCATAGCTTATATTCCCAAGTGACTGAGTGACAGAAAAAGTCCAGGTTTTAAACTTGGAAACTAAGGAAACGAAAGGAAAATCTCTGTTGAAAAACTTTCTATAATCCTGTTCATATAGTGTTCAAAATTGGGATTAACTCACTTTTAAATTTAAATGAGACCTAGGCCTTCGAGGTGTGATCAGTGCTATAGTACACACATCTTGCGAAACTACTTTTTCAATTTCAGTAAAGTACCAAAGACCTTTTACCAAAAAGCAGGGGATCTGTATTTCTGGGGATGCAAATTAGCAACTTCATATTTCCTTTAACATTTCAAGTACAAAACCAAGGGCTTGGACCCAAGGAACTATATTTATCACTATTTTATTTTTACCACCAAATTAAAATATTCTGGATCACTATCCATAGACATCTTTCCTATAACAAAGAGAAGTATAAGTAAATGAAGTCCTCTGACAAATCTTGCAAGACCAAACAAAAATCTTATTTCAATTATTTTAGACAAGTGTATGGTACATACCGGATATGCTACACATATATTAAACAAACAGAATCAATTTAACAGAATGTGGAATCCGAGTTTCAGTTTTCCCTAAATAAACCGCCTCGTAGTAAGAAATATAAGCTTTAAAATGCTACTAAATATAACTGTCAAAACACAAAAATAGTAAGTTCCTACTTGAGAGAATGGAATATGTGATTTAGGAAAATAAACACAGAGTTGAGTAGATGATTTCTAGGTACAGACATCTGATTTTCCCAAGGTCCATATTCTTAGCATGACCATCTCTAGTCCAGAAAAATCTGTAAGACTCCAATTGGCACATTTAGGCTAAACTGGTACCGCCACAGAGGGCTCATTGAGCAGTCCACATAGCACTTCATCAAGGCACCGGTCTTCAAACTAGACACACAAACTTGTCACCTGCTACAGCTCATTTTCCACCGTTCATCATGGCTGCTGCCCAAAAAGCCCCTCTGTTTCTGACAATACTATCTCCATGTCAATTTTGATCTACATACTGTTCTGCAGTTATGAAAATCAAAACCAAACAACTACAAAAAGAAACCAAACAAAAAATCACATTAACCAAACAAAAAAACTCAACCCAAACTTTTTCCCTTACAGCCGATCCTGTAGGGGAAGGTCTGCAACAGCTGATATTCCCAGGTTTGTTAAAGTCCATACAGCAAAACAAAAATCAATACTAAAATGTAGTTTTAAAACCCAAGGGACAGGAATTTGCTTTTGAATTTATTTCTTAATAAATAAATAAAGGTGGCAAAATTTGGTTCCTTATAGTTCTGCTTTATGCCAAACACTGAGACAAGCCCCAGAACATGTATCCAGGCTTTTCTAAGATTCTAAAATGGCGCTTAGATTTGTGCTCTTTTCTGCTGGCAGCATAAATTTTCATTTTAATAAATATCTTACCTATGTGCATTCACATGTACGCATGTATCACATTCCCCCTATTTTGATTACATATTTTTCAGTCTTCTGCAAATTAGCAAAATACACACACAGATGACCTATATAAAACAGAGCCATCCACAAAGAGATGAAACTGAAGTCTCACTGAAAATGTGGGAAAAGTGTGACTTGCATTTTCTCCAGACAAAAAAATAATATCTAAGAATAAAAATGAGAAGTATTATGTGTACTTATGCAACAGTTTCGCTATGATTTCAGTAATTCAGCACTAGAAAGGTAAAGGGCCAGCTAATCGACATTTCTGCTGCTTGCAACTATTTCCCAAAGTACCATCACGCAATGGTATTAGTTGCTATTCTATTAAGGTATTTTAAAGAATACCTGCTGGTACAGTCTCTGTCCATTATTCACAAGATATTTCAAGTAACATATGATGCATATTTCAGTAGCTTTTTTTTTTTTTATATAGGAAGTTTCCTGGAAAGTTCTCTTGGCAAATTTTATATGCTTTGTAGTATACTGTAGATACGCCAAGTATACCTTTTAAAAAAGCTTAGAAATAAACCCACTTTAAAAAAAACCCACTGAATTAATCCCCAAAAATCTTTTCAGAAACTCAGTGAAGTGCTTATTGTACTTCCGGAGCCATAATCTCCATAGGTCAGACGGGATGTTATAATAGTTTGAAATGAGCTTCTCAAACTTGAATGCATCATCAAGCTGGAAAACCATTTATTAATAACAGGGGAAAACATAAAAATGAGCAATCCGGCAGAAAAAGACATATCCAAAGCTAAACAAACCCATGTAACATTGTACTGTTATCGATACTGTATTAAAGCAATGAAGATGTCTTAAGCACTGCAAAGGGGCAATAGCAGAAAACTAGATGGACCACCGTGGCAGACGACAGCTAGATTTAGACATATCGCTGGTGTGCATTTTTAAAGCCTAATTTTTAGGTTGCGTTGAGCTCCAGTCCTACAAATACAGCTGTCGCGTATGACGGCTGCTCTCTGTAACCATTCAGAAGGTGAGTCACCCCTACACACAAAGAATCAATAAGATCCAGGAGTTCGCAGCATTATTACATTTTCAATTTCTGTCTGAGTGAAAGTATGTGATCCCATACCCTCTAGATTTCAAAAAGCCATTACATTAAATCAGAACCCATAGAAAGCAGATTAAATATAAATAACGAAGTATTTTAACAGAACTTTGAAGGAAGGCAAGAGAGTCTTAAAATTTGTTATTTTCAGTTGTTCAACCTGTCACTCAAAACTCCGAGAAGAAATGCAAAACTTACATGAGGACAGTACTGCAGGTATAGCGACAGCACCACAGCAGCTGCTTAGGTCTACTCAACAAAACCTGGAAGGAATACGGAAAGAGAGCACCTTTTAACTGGAAAACTCTAGGGGCAGATAGAAACCACTTCCACGAGTCAATGTCTCTGCTTAGCAACAGTACTGGTGACTAACAAATCAGAATTCATGGTGATATTCACTCTGTTACCTGATGGGTTTAGCAAATTCTGCTGCAGTAAGATCCTCTTATCCTGATAACAAAATTAGGATCTCATTTTATCTAATTTATGATTTATTTCTTAATTTTCAGGCCAGCTGTTGCAGTTTCATGGGAGATAACTCATTGTTCTCTCTGTGTTGTCTAACAAATCAGCTTGGGACACTGTTGAACCATTGCAGCAGAGGCTGCCCGTGCTCTGACAGAGTCAGATCTGTTACACCAGTAGAGAATAAGCAGATAAAAGGGAGAAACCTGCCTAATGTCTCTGTGCCACTTTGATCCAGACAGAGAACGGCCAACACGCATCTCTGCGGACTTCTCTGTGCCATGCTTTGAAGTACATTTACTCTTTTAAACATATTCTCTTAATTAGGTGAAACACTACTCCTTGTGAGGAATCTCTTTAGAAAGCAGGTAGAACTCTCCTCGTACTCTCATTATAGTGACTGCGTCATGCTCCTCATCTCCTGCAAGCTCGGCAATGCTGGTTTCACCATTTTCTCACTAAAACACTGATCAGACTCTGCACCTAAAGCCATAATCCGTGGGGATCTAGTGAAGGTAAAATAACTGGGAAAAACAGTGAAAGGGAAAAAATTGACAGAATAAAGACTACAGAAAAGAGAAGGCGCTCTGCACCCTAAGTACAATCTAAAAAGCTATGTGGAGTTCTAAATTATTTTTACTATGGTTGATGCCTGAACAGTATTGTGACCAATAAAACACAAAGCAGCACAAGATAAAATATGTTTTTCTGAGAGACATATTTCAGGAGATTGTGTTTTTGGGGAGTCAGGTTTGTGGGTTTTTTTTCTGGTAATTCCATTATCAGGAAGTCTTACACAAGAGATAGTTTACCGCACATTATATTCTATAACAAAATTTGCCAAAGATTTTTATTTTTAGTGAGGACACCACCTGTATTGAGAAAGAAATCTGAAGGAATGAGGGATTCTGGAATGCTGTATCTATCCAGTCAGAAGTTCTTCTGGGAATAGATTTGAAAGCAAATTCAGAGAACTAATCTGCAGTATCGCCAGACGCTCAGGAAGGAGCACTCTGTATGGACGGGAGAACGCGAAGGAACAGGAACCCAATATGCCTAAGTGCTAACATTTCTTTCCTGGGAGTTTTGGACCAGTGATTCTACAGCGATGCAGCAGATAAAGAGCCTAGCTTAAAATTGCATGAAGGAATTCTGGTACATAGGAAGAGTTTACATACCTGACATCCTAATCAACCTGTTCACAATGTTTTCTATAGTGACTGTTGCAAACAGTAATGAAATTATATACAAAACAAGACAACCGTTGAGCCAATTTCTCCTTTTGCCATACATTTTGCAACTGGGTAGGGAGCCACACGCGCAGAGATACAGCAGAGACTCTGCACCACCTCCTCCCCGTGCTGCTCCCCAGCACACGTCCCCGGGCCTCAATTAACCTGCTGCCCTTGCACCTCCCCAGCCCCCAGCACCACCCACCGCTTTCCCTGCCACCTCCCGAGGGCCCCTGACCTCCCAGGTCCATCCTGCGCTCAACCCCTGACTCTTCTGCGCTTTCTTGCTTGTGGGGTTTTTTTATGTGTTTAATTTCCCCCGGGACAACTGACCCACTTATAAACTCAGCTCTCAAAAGGCACAGGGAATACTAAACCCACTTAATTTATAGACAAGCTTCTAAAGAGTTTGACAGGAGAGCTGATGAGTGTACAGCACCTATTTCTGAACAAGTACAACATTCAGCAAGTGATCGGTTCCCATTTCCAGGACAGGGTTTCCCCGGTAGGCAGGGGACATGCAGCTACAGCGGTGCCACCTCCGCTGCCGCCACTGCGGCGGGGCTAACAGCCGTGATGCTGTTAAGCACGGGTGGCTGGGAATTTTATGAGGTTTAAACCTGAGAAAGATTGAAATGCCACTGATTGGTTCTGGGTGCTTGGTAGGCATGACAACTTCTTTTGTGATTAATTCTGGCAATAACTTAGTTTTAGGATCCTCTGACATAAAAGTCTTGGTTGCTACAATATTAAATAAGAGATAAATCCAAGGAAATTTATCTGTTACTAAATCTTTTTTTTCTTTTTTTTAAATCGTCTTCATAATATTGCTAGATTAAGATCTCAATTTAGAAAGCACTAACGCATCTGGAAACGTTATAATTTTTGTCAGGACATAGTGAAGGAATTTTATGATTCCTAGAACCAGTTTTAGGTAACTGTACGGTATTTTTAGACTGAAGTTCTCTAGCTAGCACACAATAAGGTCCAAATTTTACAGCTGCTTCACAATTCCAAAAGGAAATGAGCCACAGCCCTCACGACTCAAGACCCTCTTCATCAAGCGCAGCCCTTGTGTGCTTGTGCCCATCCTCTCAGATACTGTAATTTCAAAATTCAAAGCTGACCATACCGCTTTGTACCTTCCTTAGAGACTTACTACCCAAGCCATAGTGAAAGTATAGCTGCAACAAATTCAATGCAAATTATATTATAGACATTAGTGAGGACATAACTACAGTCCTGAAATAGAGAGAGAATCCTCTAGGTACTGGCTTCCTTGTTTTCACCTTTCTACTAACATTTCTCCCTGTATACATTATCTTTATAACCACCGAGTATAACAATGCCTTTCATCCCTCTGCATGCTGACATCTGGAATTGAACAAATTTAAAAAGCGATCAGAGGTTGGGGCGAAACACCCCACATTGAATACAAGAACAGAAGCAAAGATCACTGACTGGAAGCATCACGAATGAAGAGTGAACAAACACAAGTCTGCATCACTGGAGGCAAAATTAAAACCTAGCTGTTTAAGACAGATTATGGCTGGCACAAACTGGCAAAATTCAGCTAGGAGCAAAATATCTGACAGCTTTGGCAAGCATTCTCAAGCTGAAGAGGCTGAAGACATTACTAAGTATAGGTGCCCCTGTATCTCTATTGTCATCTAGAATCCAGCTTAACAAAATGCCATGATAACTGGGGAAACTGAGGCACAAGGGAAGGTCCTTAACTATCATCCTGCAAAGAGGCAGTAACCAGCAGCAAATGGCAGAGCTGATAATTTGCTTTAGATGTTTTAACCACATCAATGAGACTGACTCACGGAGGATATCCATTGCAAACCAGGGTGACAGGGCCCACACAGGGCAGAGTTAACAGAGGAGAGCACTTGTTCAGTGAAGTTCCTTAAGAACTTACGCGACCACCCCACCTGCAACCTCCCTTGCCAGTACCTTCCGAGTCTGCTGGCCAACATTAAATAATCTTACATCACACATCCTAACAAAAGAGATGGTTATGATAAACACAAAAACTTACAACATTTTAAATTGTAAAGATACACATCTATCTGAACTATTCTCTGCCCTACAGAGATAATAGAACAAAGAGAGAGAACTGGAGGAAAAAAAAAAAAGTATAATTAATAGCTCAAAGCAATTTCTTGTTCAGATATGGTAAGTGCAGAGGAAGGTTTATTAGGAGAAATTACTGAGGCAGAAACACCATGATGTTTGAGGAAATTTTTGGTTTATATCCCATAGTTTAGAGATAACAAGAAATGAAATAGGTAAGGAATTTTTTTTTTTTTTTTAACATACGTTTTCTTATATTCTTCTCTATATTCCTCACATAAAAACAAAGTGTTACTCACATTTAACACTTTTATTTCTTAACACATATAAGAGATGAGTTGATTTATTATGACAAAGTAGTTAACCATATTTCAAGGAAAATTAAGTTTCTTCCTTTAGACTCTAATAAGAGGTAACTGAAGTATGAACTGCTGTCAAAACATCCTGACCAAAACATGCTGTCTTTAAATAGTTTTTTGCAGCTAAAAGCAGGCTTCAGAAGAACTGGACATTCAAAGTACAGACTAGTCTAATTTGTCCAAAGGGTAGAGTGCAATCATGCTGTTGCTACCTCGAGTTCTGAATTGTTTTCCCTTTCTTCGTAATTTAAATTGGAAGTGCAATAGGGATTTAAATAAACAAGCATATTAATTTGATTTCAGCACAACTACTGAACTAGGATACTCCTTCTGATATATTCTGGAAAGGGATTAAAAAAAGGCTTTATTTGAAAAGAGCAAAACCCAGAAACAGTAATTGCTAGCGAATTGCTTTCTCCCTGGCATCCTGGTAAGGTTTAAGTTTCCTGCATTGCATGTTTGTATTTGTCTAAGCTCCGACTCCCGCTGTGCCACCAGCTCTCAGGGCACAGCAAGCAACGTCAATGCCACCTGTAGAAACACCGTGCGCTGCCAACATTTAGAGAACCACTGAAGCTCATGAACAAAACAAATTAAGGGTGGTGAGGGAAAAATCACTTAAAGTAATCGCGAACAGTCTCTTGGAAAGACAGAACAATTATAATTATATGCTACAACCTGTATGAAAAACAGGATCATTACAGCAAGCCGCTACCCATGAAACCTTCTACTGCCTAAAGTGAGCATGAATGGAATAGGCCATTCCATCATTTTCAGGAGAATCGGGTATTTAAAATTAAATAAAATTCAGCTTTTTGTTATTACCCAATCTCTTTACATCCAGAGAAAAGAAAAACTATTTAGCGAAATGAGTAAAGCTTGCATGAGAATGGAGGATCACCTCTGACCAGAGCCAGCAAAAGGAGGAGGGAAGTGTGACGGGGCAGGAGGAAGGCTCTGGGAAACCTGCACTAAGGGTGTGCGGGGCTGGTGCTCGCTCTGCTCGCAGAGTTTGCTCTCGCTTGCAAGGCTACATGATGAGGCCACCCGCTGAAAGGCTTCGGGTTTCAAATTATCCTCAGTCAGTGTCTGGCTATAGCATTCCAGTGAGTGTCTCATGACAAGGCAGAAATTGGTAAAATCCTGGTATACCGGTGCCGTACTAGTTAACGCTGCTTACCTGCCAAGTACAAAGTCCCATAGTTGAAGTTCAAAACTGCAAATTTCCAGTTGCTTGAGGCACAAAGACATTGCAGTGACAGAAGCAAAGTAACAGATGTAAGCACCTCCTTCTATGGCCTCGGGTATTTACTGGCTTGTGGGGTTTTTTTGCTTGGTATTTGAGGGGTTCAGAGTGGTTGAAAGAACAACTTTATTAGAAGCATCTCTTTCACAACAGGTCAGCTTCACTGACACCCTCCAATGTTTGGAGCAGAGCTGGACTATGTTTGCTAGTCAGCTAAAACAGTAATGTCAAATGGTCACAGAACCTAATATCAAGCTATGGTCCAACAATGAGAACAGGATTAGTTCTGCAGGGGCAGACGCAGTCTGTGGACTCAGAAACAACTCAATCATGCAATGATGGAGTCTTTAAGAATATATACATTTGTATCAGTAAATGCAAAATAGAAATCCAATTCCATGCATTAGGTGTAAAATCAGAGTTATTCACTGAACGGCCGATTACAATCTTGTATGCAAAATAAGTTGTATTCATGCATTTTTAATGAAGCACAGCAGTCTTCGCAGTCTTCCTATGTCCCACAGAGTGCTGCAAGGCACTTTGTCAAGTCCTGGTAAAGGTCAGTTAGTTAAAATCAGACTTTTTCTGCTACAGCTTTTTTTTTTTTTTGTAAGAATTGGTAAAATTTATGCTTGCTATGACTTCTCAAGGAAAAAGACAGCAAACCTTTTCATGCAAGTAGATGAGGACAGATGAATTACATGGTATAGGCTTCATACTTGCATATTATATACGGGGAGTTAATCAGCAGGGATCCTTTACCGCAAAGCAGAGAATTCAAAGACTTAAGAAAAATTTCTGTTGCCTTAATCATTGACTTCTGGCAGTTGCTTTTTCTCAGATATTAGACAACTAGAGACACAGCACATAAATGAAGCAGAAGAAAACCTCAAAGATCAAGAACATTTCTACAGATTAGTTGAGAGCCACCAATATTTCAGACTTTATACTTTTTACATTCTGGCAGGACCCTTTTCTCAAAGTGCAAATACTTCCACTTTCTCTTCCCAGTGTTGCCAGATGTCATCTTCCCCTGGTTCTCAGCTCCTCCACCTTCACAACTGTAGCTTAACACCACCAGCAAATTAATTAATCAACTGTGTTTCCACCTACTGCTCAAAGCACATTAGACATGAGGGACTTCGAGTGCTATACAAAGATTTCCCTTACAAAAGACAGTTAAGGTTTCTAAACAACATAGTTACCTACATCATTAACTGAGCATTTTTCTAAGAATAACAGCACCTGAGGTACACTGTTCACACAATGTCTTTCAGTTTTTAAGGACAAAACAGTGCATATGTTACCAAGTCTTAACTTTAGCCTAAGGAATTATTATATGTGTATACAAACCTACACATTTCCTTTGAAGCTATTCTAAGTTGTGATTTGGTACCAGGTCTGCACATACCAGATGTGAGGTCAGAACAAAAAAATGCTACTTCCTTCTGTCCTGTCCCATTGCTCTTCAGTGTGACATGCACTATATTCTCTTTATTTCACCTGCAGTGCTTTCCCTTCACCATACCAGACAGGGCTTTACAAGCCTAGCATAGTGCTTTTAAATGAGTCCTACATGTGATTGCAACATGGTCTATATATAAAGACATCAGCCGAAATTCTGCCTGACTATTTTCATAAAACCCAGTTGTCACGGAGGCACCCCAAAATCAGTTTAGGTGGACAACAAGCTCCAAAACAAAATTTATTCTGGCTGGAAAAGTACACCCAATAAACCGACTAGAAACAGGGTTTATACAATTAGTTAGCACTCCGATAACATAAGATACAGGTTCATATATCAGTTGAGGAGATTATTCGGGTATAGCAAAATAAGAATAATGAGGATCCACAGCATGCATACACGCGCTCACAAGAAACAAAACCAGAGCCCTCTGCCCCGTTTTGCCCACAAGAGATTGCAGCAAGGACTTATTCAAGGATATATTCAGCAATTTATCACTCACCCAAACGAGGAGGTGAGGCGCTCCCCATCCCAGGACATTTCCTTAGACGGCGTCTCTGTCTAAGGGGAGGGCTCCAGCTCACAGACCCGCTGCTCCAAGAAGGCCACACAAAGGGAGTCTTCGGCGGGAGCCCCGTTTATAGACTGATGAGATGTGGCTGTGGGCATTCCAGAAGCTTCTCAGCTTCTCTGGGCCCCTCCTCTGCTAACGCCCCTGCCCACCGACTCTGGGTCTCACAAAGAGCCGTGAACTGCCCACTGAAGGCCCCAGTTCTGAGAGGGGGATGTGCGACTGCCACACCAGTCTTTTGTTACACCCTGTATTTCTAATCATTTTCCAAACCCTGAATTGGTACAACTGTGTCTGAAAGTCTCTGGAGAAAAAGAAAGCAAATCAATTAAACACTTGAAAACAATCACCAATTTGAAAAGAGAATCCTGCTAAAATGAAATCGAAGTCAAAATACCTATTTCCCATCAATATTTCTAGCTGAAAGTTGCTTCTGACATCATCTTACCTATCCCTAAATGTCACTAAATTCTGGTATTAATAGCACAGCATGTTAATACATTACTCATGTATATACATGCATTTACTTGCCTTAGGCTCTTGTACATTAGACAGGCAGCCTGCCCTTGGCCGCTGAAGCTATAGAGTGTATTAACTGGGCAAGAAAATTCATCTAGACTATCTGATCACAGCCCGCATGCGTTGGCGTGTTTCCAAACACAAGGTAGGTCTAAAGCAGTCAAATCTGGATTCCTTAAACACGAGCCAACACCATGCTTTTGAACTGTCATCCGATTAAAATGCAGCTGCTGAAAATTTAATATTGTAGGCAAGCTGTATCACAAAGTGGCTTGACATTGCTAGTCCTGAATTATTTGAAGCAGACAGAGTTAATAATAGAAGAGGTTTCATACGGTTACACCAGTTCAGCAGAGATCAAATGCCTGTAAACGTATCCCAATTTGCTCAAAGGGCGAGCGTTTCCTATCCACCTGCTGGTAGACACTGACCGAAAGACAGAACTTCTCACTTCAGAAGCCACTCCTGCAGTTACTCGTTTTTATCTTTGCCATATTAAAAACATTTCAGTTCTTTTGACTGTGAAAAAAGAAACCATCATTAGCACTACCTAGTACTTTAGATAGAACAACAGTTTAAAGAAAAAAATACACTAAAAACTCACAAACCTCAAATTACTAGAAGCGGGCCTGAACTTACAACTAGGAGACGATTTCTGTGCCTCTCTGTACCCCAGGGGCAGCCTGAAGTACTAAAGCAGCGTCTCCTTCAGCACTCGGCACCAAAGACCCGCGGCCGGCTGCCATCCTGCAGAGCAGCGCTGCCACGCAGAGATGCAGTCAAACCTAATTTTTCTGCAGACAAGTCTTGAGCCTTAAGAGAGTTAACAGCTCAGGTACAGAGATCTTTAGAGGCTTGACAAATGTTTGTAGGAATTATGGCATTAACTCTTCTCATCCATTTACATCACAGGCATCTGTGTAGTTGGACACTCATGGCTTGATGAATTAATTTGCTGTTTCAAATGCATTCAAAAATAAGATAATTGACATTTTGCATTGTAACCATTCACCAGTTTGTCATTAATATACATTTTAATTAACATGAATACCTAAAGCTTGGGATTGAAGAGAGAGCTAAGTCATATTAAAAGTCAATAACTGTCATATTTCAGTTAAAATTCAGACAGAGAACAAAACTAGACATGTCTATCAGAGCTGAAATTTCAACAACACTAGTTAAAGGAGATAGTACCAATTCAGTATTTTTAAAAACGACTGCACCAAATTAAAAAAGCAGTGTTCAATACTCTTTCAATTTCCAATGAACCACTGCTGAAGTCAGACAGGGGCTGTAGCTTGGCCATATGAAGACCTTTCCACACAAGGGGTTCTCTTCTTCCATGGCAGTGGGGTTAGCTCCAAGCTGCCAGATTTAGATTATAAATAAAACAAAACAAAACCCCACCACACACATCAACACTCCATCCTACACCTCCTAAAGTGAAGCAGGAAGGAATGCCAGCTGTACACTTTAGGCACGGTATGTTTACATCTCACCTTTAAGTTGCCCTGAGTCAGTCCTCCTCTGGTGAAATCCCAGCATATCCTGCAGGAAACCCTTTAGCTTTCACTCATTGTGTTACTAAGCTCCATGCAGCCACTCCTTCATTCACCTCCAGTGGGAGAGAGGAGAGAATCAGAAAAATAAGTGAGAAAGCTCATGGTTTGAGATAAAGACAGTTTAATAGGTGAAACAAAAGCTGTGCACACAAGCAAAGCAAAACAAGGAATTCATTCACCATTTCCCATGGGCAAGCAGGTGTTCAGCCATCTCCAGGCAAGCCGGGCTCCATCATGTGTAATGGTTACTTCGGAAGACGAACGCCATCACTCTGAATGTCTCCTCCTTCCTTCTTCTTCCCCCAACCTTATGTACTGAGCATGACGTCATATGGTACAGAATATCCCTTTAGTCAGTTGGGGTCAGCTGTCCCAGCTGTGTCTCCTCACAGCTTTTTTGTGCACCTCTGGGCTACTCGCTGAAAAGTCCTTGACTTGGTATAAACATTGCTTAGCAACAACCAAACCATCAGTGTATTATCAATATTCTTCTCCAACTAAATCCAAAAACCAGCACTGTACTGGCTACCAGGAAGAAAGTTAACTCTATCCCAGCCAAAACCAAGACACTCATAGTGCAATTCCACTACAGGCAGTTTTTCTCCCTCAATAGCAGTTCATGAGCACAAACCCACCTCCTGCTTACTAAGTTTGACTTTAATTCATACTCTGTCACAAACAATCTTTACAGATAACTTGATAACCATACCAATTAAACATCCCAGAAGAAAAATATGGATGTCCTCATTTACCATTCATTAAGTGGGAAAATAGAACTCTTAAAAGATAAATTTTAAATAGCAAAATGAAGGGGTTTTTGTTTAAAATATGTTGTGCCATCATTAGGTTTCTCATGCAAATGTAACGATATACTGGAGTTAAATTATAAAGCTAACATCCAGTGGTGGCTGTACAAAATCTTCCATGCAAACCCTATTACACCTAATAAATTCTGATATAAATTAGATGGTTAGCATGTTATTAAAACATGTAAATGAGTAAAAATAACTACACAAACACCAACTGTGTACTGAACACAACAGGGCTGAAAAGGAGATCAAGGTGGTTCCTTTTAGATTAGGTCTGCAACTTTGTAATGACACTGAAGAACAATTCTGCCTGATAGACACTGCCTGGAAAATGTACCAAGTGCCAGGTTCAATTTTGCCTAGCAAGCTGTAAAGATACAGTCCCAGTACCCACCCCACTAGGGTCACATCCACACAAGATTCCCTTGTATCAGTGCACTCTAACAGCACATAATTTGGAGAGAACTCACCACTTTAATGAGTCATTTTGATGATGGACCTATAAAAGATAATTATAAAAAGAAATAATCCTAAAACATACCAAAATTTAATCATCTCATGAGAAGCACAGAGTGCAGGAGTGCAAGCCAAGAGGGGGTTTATGAAGCAGAAGCAGCATCACAATCCGTACACAGTCACAACCCATATGCCCATTTCACGAGGTCACTAACTGCTCACACTGTCAATCTTAGCTTATCCCTACATCTTTTTTCTGCAAATATCTTACAACATTATCAAAACCAAAAATATCCTGGCCAAGTAGTGGAGATGCTGTGATTATGACAGCAGCAGATGTTCACACTGTGTATTATATTTTCCTCTAATCACTGTTTCCCCACAGTAATAATTGAGGTGTGCTATCTTTTACCATTAAGAAATGGTAAACAGGGTAAATAGATTTCTGCATTAGAGAAAGCAAATGGAAGGGCCCCAGGTATATTTTCCTACCTTTTCTCTTACAGTAAAGATTTGTTATCCAGTGATATAATCTTAATGCTATAACTTTCAGTAGCCCTGACCTTTTAATGTTCTTTATTTTGTGCTCTAAACTCCACATTTGCTGCCCTCAGCCCCTGTTTGTTTTTGTTTGTGTGGGGGTTTGTGAGGTTGTTTTTGTTTTTTGGTTTTTTGGTTGGTTGGTTTTTTGTTTGTTTGGTTTGTGTTTTGTTTTTTACTTTCAAGACCACAGAACATTGTCAGACTTGCTATTACCCATTCTGCTACCAACTTTGTTCAATAAGAGTGCAAATCATCTGCGGGCAGAAAGGTTGGCTGAGAGCAAGATAAAACATGTTCTCTGAGGCTAACTGATTATGGTTTGAAGATATCGTTAATGAGTATCTGACTTGCTGTCCATCGGGTAGACTCTAAACACGTTTGCTTGTACCTCTTTCTTAAAATGACTAAATCATCTCAGCCTCAGTTAAACACACACTGCAGTGATGGGTGCTACAGAAAACCCTTATGAGGGAGATGTGGGAATTAAGACATGGATTTTTGTATAGCAGCTATGAAATTCCTTGGTTTTGTATTCCCCAAATGAAGGGAAGTCTGATAACAGCACCAACACATTCTAAGAGAAAAATCATGCAACCTTAGCAAGGAAATAATTTCAAAAGCAATAATGGAAAGCAAATCCTGTGGGTGGAAAACAAGTGAGCTGTTTTCTTCCAGTCAAACAAGCAATGACAACCCACATTTATAAGCATTTCTTAAATAGTTTACCAGGTAATAACCCTGTGCAATTTGGAGGGCTGCAAATGGAGTTATTCCTCCAAATACTTCGAGTCAGTCAGTTTAAATCTAAAAACACCTCATGGAGTCCAAATGGAAGCCTCCCCATCAAGCGACAGCAAAATCTGGGAGTTGTCATTGCTGCTTACATCAAGGCCAGGCTTAAGGTTAGCAGTTTGCTCACTTCCCAATTAATTTCTTGATAGCCACGGGCTGTCAGGTGGCCTTCGCTCCTTCCTAAGGGAAGACAGTCGCCCTCGTGGCAGCAGCTCTGTGTTCACCCCACAGCCACGTGTCAGAGTCCCAGACGCCAGAGCTGCCAGGGCTGGCAATGCTCTGCTTTCACCAAATGCTGAAGGAACCGCTTTCCTCCCAAACCCACACTTATTTTCCCTTTTTCTCCAGCTGTTACAAACACATGCTCATCGGGGTATCTGGGCTTACCAGGTGCGCACGTCACCAACTGGATTAAGTGCCAGGCAACGGCGGGGAGCCTGCTCAGCCACTGCTGCCTCAGTAAGTGCCTCACACTCAGGCCAAAATCAAATTCTGTTTAATGCATAAAATGGGGAAGTTTGTATCAGTGATACAAACTTTTATTTTTATTTTTTCCTCCATTTGAAATAATCTAGTCCACTGTCTTGACCTATATATTTTGTTTACTTGCATTTTGCACCATAAGCTTACAATTCCCATAGCCAAAATAAAGCTGTAAACTATCCGCCCTTTGTTAATATTCATCATGACTGTTGTTCTCTCTTCAGGAAAGATCATTAGTTAAAACCCTGTTCATTATGACCGATACGTAATCCTAAATCACCAATGGAAATTGAATATTGAATTTTCATTTAATGGTCTACTAACCTTAGTTGGTAGTTTTCTTTTATGTACCTTAAACTATAGGCATAGCAGAACACCACCTTTCAATTAAATATTGGCCTAAAATGTCCTCTACAGTCTGCATCTTATCAAGACAGACCACGAAAAAGCCATACAATGCACAGCCTCAGAAGCTTTCAGCACCAGAATGACACAGTCATTTTTTGTCACGCTATTTTTCACTGGATTGTTTGCATTCACTGTATAATGCAACTCTAAAAATTGACCATCGTAACACTATAGATAACTTGCGGAAATGCAACATATTGCCTTCTTTTAAATTAGAATGTTATTTAAAATTAATTGGGTTATAATAGTGACACTGTGCACTGAGTAATTGAGTGAAAATTGCTATTACACAGAGCCTGCCATCACTACATAATTAGTACACTAGCAGTCCCTACTTAAGGCATGAATCTTCTGTCCATGCAAATGCCAGGGTCACGCAGTTAAAGTGGCCTCTAAAAACCATGGCAGCGCTTCTCTGCTGGCTTACGTTTATGCACCAACACAGGCGTCTTTCCTGGTGACACGGACAGAAGGGCTGAGGACAAGCAGGCAGCAGCAGCTCCGCAGCCAGGGCTGCCGATCTTCGCAACCGCCCTATGCTATTTTACATGCTATTTCTTACTGTGAAATACCATTTATTCCAAAGAAGTCTGAAGTTCTGAATGAGGATGAAACCACATCATTTAATTTCAGCAGTTTTCTTTTGACAAAACATGTTAATTCTAACAGCCTGCAAGAAATTTTCAAAGCATCTAGTTCAACATTATCCAGCTCTGTTTCATTTCAGGGTAGGATAAATCTCCAAGGCGTTCAGATTTTTCAGGAAAGCTGCTGTTTTCTTGGTACTGATCTGGAAATTATTTCTGAGATGCCTGACCTCCTTGGTCTACACAACTGTGCATGAAGCATTAAACAAACTTTTCCTCATCCCACCAAAATCTATAGTGTTCTTCTATTCAGCTCCCACAGAACTCACTTTAAAGTGACCAATGTTTTCAGCAGAAGCAGAATAAGACGCTGGAAAACTCATGTTAGCACAACCCAGCCTCTCCTAGATGTATCAGAGCCCCACTGAGACCAAACCATTTCAATAGCATATTATTCTCCAATTTATTTGTGTATTTTTAAAGAGCAGCTTGGCTGTTACTTCACTTTCTTTCCCGCCTGTGGAAACCAACATTTTGCCCATCTCAAACAAACAAACACACACCAAAAAAAAACCCAACCAACCAAACAAAAAAAACCCACAAAACAAAAAAACCACAACGCACCACCCAGAAACTAATTTCATCATCTTGAAGCCAAAACAAAGTGGAGCAATTTTCACAGGAAGAAAAGCTAATGCATTCTGAAGCGTACAGCACTTCTCTTAATGCCAAAAATACAATACCTCAGATCACTGACCCATTTACTAAGAGTGGTATCAAATTAAATACAAGTACAAAAATACTCTCATTCCCAAAGCACTCTTTTTTTTTTTTTTTCAGGTTGATACAGCAGATTAAGCACCAATACACTTACTCCATTATTCTATCAATATAGCAATTATGATACACAGCAGGAATTTAATCACTCTCGTGATACACTCAGGCTGCACAGACCGCCTGTTGGGTAGGCCTGTACACACGGACGAGAGGTCCCGTCGTGTCCTGCCACGGGCTGGTCGGTCTGCCTAGAGCAGCAACTGCTCCCACCCGCCGCACGGACAGCAGCAGCCCCAAACCAGCCCACCCGGCAAACCCTCAGCAAGAGGGACAACAGGTCACTGCTAAAACAGCCCGGCAGTGCGGTACGTGCCAAGACGGGTGCCAGAAGGGAAAGGTTTCAGGTGGCAGCGCTGCTCTGCACCCACAGCCAGGAGCGCCCTGCGCACCGAGCAGGACGACACCGGCTGTGCCGGGCACCACCGCAGCCTCACGCCGTCCACGCACATCCAGCCGCAGCCTGGTACTCTTCGATGTCTTCATGCAAGTCTGGCTTTAAACTAAAGAACACAAAAGCCTGATCCATGCTGATTAAAACCAGCAACAGTCTTTCTGTCACCTCTTATGGGCTTTCAATCTGCTTCTAAAGTACATGAATTCATTTTGATTGCTTTGCAGTTTAGTACTTCAATGTTATATCTTTCCCCCAAAAATTCTTTGAAGATGCAACTAAGTTTTAACCACAGAAGAATGTTGACCATTTTATAAAGCCCAGTAAAATGAAAGTTGGTGTAGACAAAGGCACCCCTGCAGATAATTAATGTGGCAAATTTTGCTCTACTGGTGTGCAAAGAGAATATAAAAATGAACACTTGGTCCAGGAATAAGAACAGTGTCATTCAGTTCATACATTCAGTTTCCCAAGCTTCTCTTTTGTATTCTCTACACCAAACAGCACAAAAAACATAAATCAAAAAGCGCGCACAAAACAAAACCCACCAAACAACAAAAAACCCCACAACACTACAAAAAACCCCCAAAACAAAACAGCAAACAAACAAAAAACCAAACCACCAAACAACTCCCCACACACACACATAAAAGAAGTAATGATGTTATGCTGCGGAAAAAGAGACAAAAATCTATTCAAGTAAACATCCACCTGTAAGTGCAATTAAAATCCCAGATTACTAATGAAAATATGCATTTTAAGTAGGTAAAAAGTTAGATTTATGATCTCATTTTCAGAACAGATTTGTTTCCAAAATTTGCTACTGAAACTGCTGGATACCATTCTTCAACAACCAGAAGAGATTTAGAAAATTCATATACATGTTTGGAGAAAGATCACTGCCCTTTAAAACCATTGAATGGCTTCTGTGTTAAGCCATATGCAAGTATGTCTCATTTTCATCTTCTCCGGCACCCTGAGGTCAGAAGAGTTGCAGTATTACTAAATTAAGTTTTTCCAATACAGTGAGAAACAGTAAAAAGAGTAATTCAGAAAATGGATTATTAACTTCCAACAAGCTAAATCCTTCATTACATGAAAATAAACTATAATCAAGTGAGTGACAAACAGGATAATTTGTACCTAAAGTATTTATCTACAATAAATCATTTCTGTTTATCATCATAAAAAAGAAAAGAGTTCTATGGCTAACAACTACATCAATTCAGAACTGTGGCTATGGCACAAATCTTTCCCGTAGGAAAAAGATCAGAAGTATGAAGATTCACCACGAGGTTTTAAATACAAAAACTAGAGTTTTTGTTGGTGTAAATTACTGACTATAGTGAAGAGCTTCAACAGCTGTTTAACAGACTCAGTGTAATAAAATTCTGCCAAATGCGACCCACTGAAATGGTAACCAATAAATGTAGATTTATGAAATCACAGCTGAAGAATTATTATTTTTATCAAAGGGATACTATCAGTAGTGATTGACCTGGTGCTTGATCTTGAAATAGACACCTCCGCTGTAAGTACATGCCTATACTGCTTTTATTTTCTAGTCTTGCTGAATATTATTTTCCCCACTATCCGTGTCTCTTCTTTTCAGTTTTGCAGGAGGTTATTTCTGCACAAGTACACCTTACTGGCCCTGAAACACTGATCTGCTTGGTTTTGCTATAATAATGTAAGCAGCTCTCATCTTATTTACTTGGAAGCTTACTGCAGTACGCTTTATTTCTTCTGGAAATATCATTCTTTTCATTTTTCCTTTTGATCCTACAGGTACGATTAGAATGATGAAACAGTAGTACGAAAAGCATTCGCACAGACTAGCAACTAGAGAAAGATACTGGCTGCAAAACAGCAGTGCAAACCAGCCAGAAACCGCTGCAAGAGTTCTGCACCAGCTTGCTCTGCTATTGAACATGGCATTAATTAAAACAACATATTAAGGCTACTCTAGAGAATCAGTTAATTGATTATAGGAATCCTTTCAGAATGAGTTTTCAAGGCTATACTGCATTTCATAATAATGACTGGAAAATTTTAAGGTGCCTATCTCACAAAAATATGCATATATATGTAGATATGCATATGAAAACCTTCCTATATGCATTACCATAGCTACTGTTTATAAAACAGGAGCCACGTGGACTGTGAAAGGTAAAATAATGAAAATCCACGTGCAAGTCAAGTCTTGTTCCTCTTTATGCAATTCTTAAAGGTTCATCATTAGTGTATCAATCATCCATCTATAAACACTTAAAAATACACACACATAATCAGTAATGATTTGTGGAAATTCTGAAGTAACCCTCCTGAGTGCATCTTGCTTCTCTAACTATGCCTTGGGGCCACGGTAATCAGCATGAGAAGCAGAAAACAGATTTTAAGAGCTTTCGTCTTGAAGCTGATTTGTATTCTTCCACTTATGTACAGTTCCTACATAGGTCTGCATCATCCTGTGCCGGGGTGCTACTGCAATGCATTTCTCCAGGATTCAAAGCAGACAACCCCACCATCTCCAAGCAAACCTTCTGAAAAGGTGTCAATGAGCAGAGGACACTATTGACTTTTTCTCCTTGTTTCCCTGAAAGGTTGCTCTGAGACCACACTCACACAATTCTTCCACTATATAGGGAGTATTGTTGAGGGAAAAAAATAAGCTACCACACAGTAATTTATAAGAAATCACTCATGAACCCATCAACTTAATTTTCATTACAATCTATTACTACAAAGATTTCTATAGCATGACAGAAGACCTACTGGGTATAAAGATTTGCCTGAGGGCTGAATGCAGTCAGAGATGGGACAGAATAAAAACACAGCTAGCTTGTTAGTACTGCTACGTAGAAACATATGAGGACCTCTTAATAATGGTGAAACTCATGGGAAAATATGTTTTTTTCTCACTAGCTCTTCCCAGGAAGTCAAGACCTTGCCACATTCGATACATTTTTTCACAGTGATATTCCCATTGATTTGAGGAATACATCTGGTTTAGCCTACGGAAGGTTTTTATTCCCCAACACCTGCTTTTTGTGAAGTCCAGTAGAATTTAGTACAGTTAATCAGGGAGACTGAAGGATGAGCAAAATAGCTTGCAACTGCAAAATTACCTTTTTCTTATTCTTTCAGTAAAAATTCCCCTTAAAAAAACCCAAAACCATTCACTATGCCAACAAGCCAGAAAAAACGATAGAGGGATAGAAACATATAGATAATTAAAAAATGCTAGTGCTTTTGTGAGGCCAGAGTTTCTCTCTTCCCTTCTGCAAGCTACATTCCCTCACAACTGATCAAACCAGGTAAAAACAGTGAAGAACAGAGAACCTTCCAGCTGACAGACTGCAGGCTGGTCCAAAGCAGCACATCACTGCCCCGCCTGTGCCCGAGGATTACGGTTTTGTGGGTTCTTTAATATTATTCTCATGTTCTGTTTTTATTACCTGCATTCTGAAGTAAAACATTTACTTTGTAACCCATACTATATTTGTAACTTGAACTGTCTGCTTATATTGACTAGATGAAAGTGATTTGAAAACAAGGAATTACAGGCAGGTACCAAGTCACAGCAAATCCCAGTATTTACAAATACCTGAAAAATGACATTTGTGGTTGCAAAGTAATTGGGTCATGGATTTCTCCACTTGAACTAAGTGCAAAATTAATACACTGCTGATAAGGATGAAGATGAGCAATTCAGCTAGATGGCTGTCACAGTCCATGGCCACCAGAAGCGGGGCTCTGTCGTCTCCACCCCTGGTGGCACCGTGCCTTCCCAACACAGCAGTTCAGCCCTTTGCCCCATGTCAGCACTCTTGCTCACAGCACTCCTCACTGACCTAATTGCATTCATTAACCCAGCAAAAGTCTATTTCTCGGGAAACTGGCCCAGTGTAGAGGAGGAAACTTTTGAGGTGAATTGGCTTGCTGAGGGACACTATGGGAGAAATGTCTATATGGTGGTAAAAACACACTACCAGAGCATCCATCTCTCAGCCAGGCTTGAACCCAAACATCAGTGTTCATTCTTACAAATGAATTATATATATTTTTCAAATATAATTCTCAAAAAACTAGGTGACTAGTCTTTTGACAATGCATGAAGTAGGATGAAAGCATTAGTGAGGCTGAAAACAATCAAAGGAAATGGAAGAATGGGAAATACTGTTCAACAGTAGAAAACAGGGAAGAAAACAAAATCTGACCAACTCAAGAATGAGGATGCCTGAAGCAGACTACCTTTGGTCTAACCCCTTTAAGTTGCATAAAGATCAGAGCTCCTATTTGTTTTTCTGTGCAATCCACTGCTGATTCAGAAAGTCATAAACACAGCATCAGGTGCAGGTTCGTGGGATACATTGAAGGCTTGTGGCTAAAACATTCTGCAATGTGCCAGAGATTGAGAAGCGCTTTTTTCTTTTTTTTAAACAGGCCTGGGTTGTCACCTGGTATTCTTATCAGAAGTGATAATCACAGCGTGGCAGCTGTCATGTTAGAGGTACAGCAGCTATGGGTCGATCTACAGTTGTAATGACAAAGTTTATTTTCCACAAAAGCTTATAGCTGATTAGTTATTTGCAAATCATTACTCTATCTGTAATAGTCCAGTACCACAGAGAGAATTCCATTAACCACAGCATTTTAACTATGTATAAAATGGGCCAATACATTAACATTCACTGACACTTGAGTTTGCACGTGCATATCCAAACATTTTTCATTATATCTCTATCTCAAATCCTGTTCACCACCCCCCCATTAAATTCCATTGATTTCTTCTTCCACTCTATCTACCACTTCGTGAATGTTTCTGAGCTGTTTCATAAGGGGACATGAAAAGCATTGGTCAGTTCTCACACATCTAAACTAAAATCTAAAATCCTCCTGATGTGCACAGTCTTACCTGTAGATCCTCATCTCTGGAGACAAACAGGGGTCGTGTCCTTTATTGGCATTCTTATTTCCCTCAAATTTTGTTTAGTTTCCTCCCCTCCCTCCCCCCAAACTCATCATATTGCCATGGATTGAGCATTTCTTGGAATACATCATCTCATTCCTATCTGTCAGCCTGGGCTGCCTTCTGCTTCAGACATATGGAGAGGCATTCTTTCTCCTTGAGGGGTGACCAAGCAGACGGGGCCTCTAGTGCAAACTATCTTCAGAAAAAATGCTCGGAATTACATGGCTTCAGAGCAAGCTCTGGGGAGCAGAAGTGGATACCATTGCAAAAGCGCAGACAAAAGCATTTCTCTCCACTGATCCAAACAATGTTTACTGAAGCTGATGATTGATATTGCTCCTTAAGACAATTTTTTTTTCATCATCAATTTTTGCTAATGAAGTTGGCCTGTTGGAATGGTGAAAGGACAGCCACTCAGGGCAGTTGACTTCCAGTTTGCAGTTGGAACATGTCTCCTCCGGGTATGCAGCCAAAGATATCCAAAGTTCAAGAATTCTGCTGCTTTGCCAGCAAATTGATCCAGCCAACTGCTAATCTGCTCTTCAAGATACCATGGCCACATAAGATAACATTCAAAATTCCATTAACGTAGAATATTTCAACCACTTTTTCCTTCCACCTCACAAATAAAAGTAAATGAGATCAAGTTTTTCGTCACATATTATTCTCACCACAGTTGTCATGTTTCAGGTCTGTTTCTTGTCTGAATCATTAAAGTGCCTTGATGCACAACGGATTAAGTACTTAAATAAATAGTTCACTTTTCCTCTAAATTGCAAAAGTGATTTCAATTTTTTAAGCTGTTCACAGAAAACATTTTTAAAAGGTAAACATCCTATTCATTGTGCAAATACAGAATATATTTTCATGGCCAGCTTTCCTAAAAATGTCTATAAATGCCTGTAGTAAAAGACGAAAGTTGTAAAAAAATTATTTTTTTTTCTATTCTCGTTTTAAAAAAGAATACCTGTTTCAGATTAAATGGACGCAAGCTTGGGCTACTAGGAATCAAACTGGCAGGTCAGTCAGGCGTTGTCAGTGACCCCACTGCAGAAAGGGTTTATGTGAGAGGGAACGAGCCCTGCCAGTTTGGGCTGTTAACACTCCCGGGGGAACAGAGGAGCAGCTCTTACACCGAGTTCATCTGCTGCCCAGAACAAGGAGAGCCAGGTAGCAGACTGCCTCACTCCCAGCACTCTAATAACAGCGCTGCTCTGGCAGAGTCTGTCTTTAGAAACAATGCCGAAATATTGGTTTAGATACTGTTTATTTCAGTATGAAAGATGCTGGCCAAACATTTCCCTTATGTTATTTTTATGCCCCAGGGCAGTCTCAGATGGGGATTGATGTCATTTCGCTTGAAATATTTGCTGTAAAATAAAAGATGTTTATTTTTCAGCTAGTAAATCCAGCATGAAAATACAGAGAGGCTGAACTTAGCACCTTCTCCTGTGGCCAACACATCCTGCTCTCTGACTACACATCGCATCTGGTTTTGCCCTGCAGTCTTGCCACAACTTCCAGAGCCACATTCATAATTTCTGAAGTGTCTGGAGCCTAAGTGAGAAGCCTGGGCTCCCTACAGAGCTAACATCACCTCTGTGAGGCACTGCAACCCATGGGAGCTACTGACTGACCGAGCTTATTTCTTTCCACCATCTTCACAGAGCAAGTAGACTCCTAATTTGGGAGGTTTATATAGGTGCTTAAGGTTATGCAGAATTAAATCCATGAAGCCAACCCAAATCAACTGTTAGATAAGTCAACTTTAGACCCACAGTGACCACAAAGGCAGCTCTTTGTTTAAATAAATCTCTCTGCATAAGTCTATAAGAACAGTCAATAGGAATCATTGGATAAAGATCCATTTTCCTCTTTTATAATCCTGAGTCAAGTTAAATCTCTTGTTCAGACTTAACCTCCATTGCTCCTGCATTTCCCAGCTCATCGCATTATCCCCAATAAAAGCATCCAGCTCAAATTTCCTCCTGGGCTGAAAGCAGCACCGGGTCCCCACATCCTTGCAGTGAGCACAAGAAGGTACATTCCTGGTACATTCCAACGTGGGGCTTCCCATCGGGCCAGGGTCCGAATCAGATGGACGCTTTCAGATGACAGACTCCACACACAGACAAGCGCTTCCTATTTCCAAATAAATAGCACAGAAATGTATCGTGTAATGAATTATAGGTACAGTTCAAGCCTCACAATTACATCTGCATCTGCTCGGTGGTATTTGCCAACAATATAACATAAATACTTAATTGCTGACTCTAGAAGTCATTTCCACAATAAAAGTACCTTTGTGCTCTGGGTTGCCCTCATTAGCCAAACTATAGATGAGAACAATTCTTCACCACATTCTCCAAATATGAGGTTTAAAAAAAAGTTACAAATCCATTACAATAGAAATCCTCATCTATTTGAAAAGGTTGGAATTTTTAAATGCACTGATCAAGAGCCTACACTTGCAAGTTTAGTTTTAGAAATACCACTAAAATGCCAAAATAAATATTTTTAAGTATTAATATTGAGAGATGTGGAACCCCTGGAACCAAGGGATAGCAGAAACTTCTTCCCTGATAACCTGAGTAACGAGCTGTCCATATTGTAGGGAGAAAATGAAACTCCAGGATAGGAAATGCATTGTAGATTTTTAAGTGCGATAAAGGAATTTCAAGTCTACTTTGGCTAACAGAACACAAAAAAAACTATTAGAAAGAAAATAAAAAAGCCCTTGGTTTGAGCATGTGAAATTAAGCAGTGATGTTAGGATACCTCACAGTGCATTTTATGTGTGTTTCTGTATTTTCAGCTCAGCAATTTCTTAATCCAGGTGTAGCTGGTACATTTAATGACATCTATAGATCTTCCTTTTTTTTTTTTTTTTTGGGTGATATTAATATACACAGCTACATTTGATAAACATTTCTAAAGTAATTCAGGGCCATTTTTCTTCCTCTCTAAAAAATGAGCTTAAAAGGCAAATATTTTTGCAATAAGCTTCCGTCATACTACACAAAAACCCCCAAGGAATTTAATTTGACGGAGACTCACAGGCCTGCAGGGTTGCTTCTCATGCAACTGTCTAAACAGGAGAGACAGGCTATATAACATATATCCAACCTAGGGAAGTAGTAAGGATACTCCTTACAAAAGTGATTCAGTATTTATTGCTGTCATAAAACCCCTTTAAGTGAATGACAGGATATAGTTGCTGTTATTAATAACTTTTCCTTACATGGAAATAATTCCTTTACTTCACCACTATGCTACTTTTTAATTTCTCTTTTCTACTAGCAAACAGGCAACCTGGAAATACAGAGATCTTCTGTAGAGGTATGGAAAAGATCCAGTAACTCGATAAAAAGAAATTAATTAAAGCTGGTACACAGAAAATAGATGAGTGTATTGTGGTCTAATAGAAACCAATCACTACCTGATAAATCAGCAAGGAAGAAACAAAAAGGTTACAAAACCTAACCATTACATGGGAATACAGAGTTATCCTAAAGAACATAAAAGCACTGGAGCAGAACTAGATTATTTGGGATGCAAGGGGAACAACTGTCACCTACCCCCTGGTAACTGCAGAGGGTATTTCACATTTTCAGACAAAAGTGGAACACAGCCAGACATGCAAGGGAGCACACAGATGAAACAAGGGATCCTTACATTTGAGAATGTACAAAGGCGGCATATTAACTAAAAATGCAGCTCCAGGAAAATTTCTTCAGTGATATTTCTGTAGTATATACTGTATTTCCATGTTGTTTCGTTTTATTAAAAATGAAGGAAAAGAAAAATGGACAAAACAGTGACTTGCCCTTAACCCTTTAGAGCCATTATTGTGTCCTTGGAATACAGTTCTTGCTCTGCATAATAGCAGCAATTCAGAGTGATGCTATGCAGGGACCTTATTTCCCCTTCTCCGCTAATTGGACTACTTTTAAAAGCGCTTACCAAAATTAATGAAGAGACAAGACACTGACCATAGAGCTATTAAGTCTGTACTGAAAATGCTTCTACGGTAGCACAGCAGCAGTCACCTGCTGCACACTGCTGACAAGAGATGTGTGCCTTTGCCATAACTGCACCCAAAACGCAAGAAAAAACTGATTAAGCATCTCAGAGCCCTGAGCTGATTGTAATATATGGGTTCAGAGAGCTCTGAAAATTCAAGACATTTTCTTAGAGGTCACAATCACATTCATACAATGCAGCACAGCTTTTGTTTGTTTAACTGTACTTGCATGTTATAGATCCCTTGTTTGTCAGCCATAAAAGTTACTTGTGCAACCATAAATTGTTGTTAATATGGCAATTTCCCCAACATCAGACAGGTTTAATTAAATCTACAGGTTTTCAGTAAAACACATTGTGCAAAAGATGATGTTCCACAGGTTTTTTTTTTTTAATGCATAACAGACTAATACACTGGACTACAATAATTACTCTAAAAGCTGTACAGGAATATCAGAGAGGCATTTTTATGAGATATGGTAATTATTAAAACATAAGCATATGCATATTAATTACAACTGTTCATTAGAGGACATTCAAAATATTTATGCTCCAGACCCTGGAACAATTATCACAGTAAAATGCTTCATTGTTTTTCTAGTCTGCTCTGCCCTAGCGCAGGGGTTGCATTTATTTGTTGTCAGAGGCGAGCGCTATTTTCTCTAATGGATTGGCATTTCCAGGCCAGATGAGGTCAATCTATCCCAGCAATGTTTCGGGGCTGTTCCCATGTTATGTAGCCAGGGCTGGGCTAGTTTGGCCTTGAGCTATTCCGGGTTTGGACACAGAGTTTAGCCAAGTGCCAGGGAGAAGAAAGCAAGCTTGCAGAAAGAGCGATTTCAATAAATGATAAACTCACACTAAATGCCTAACACTTCTAAATCAATTAGAGCAGAGATTGAATGATACATGATGTCTGCTAGCAAAGACTTTGAAACCGTTATTTTCAAAGACTTAACTTCCTTTTTTTTTTTATATACTTGGAATAATATTTACTTCCTCCCGATGAAACCATCCAAGTCCAGGGCAGGAACATTAAGTCACATGAATAGTTTTGATGGTTTTCAGTGAGGCTATTTCTGTGAATGCAAACAAATTTTAAAAGTACACTTGGGCTGTGAGAAAGGTGTGTTGACCTTCTTCTCAACTTGTGGTTTATATATTAGTTTCATTTAAAAGAAAAGTAGAAACTTTCCAAAGGACTGGGTAGCAGATTCAGAATGCGACAAGTCAATTAAAGGGTGACACGATGTTCTCTACATCGAAGCAATTTTATCTCTCCAAAGATCTTCCTTTTACCCCCTGTTCTTACAGAGGCTGTGATCACTGCAGAACCAGGCAGGGAAAGCTTTGTTTTCCTTGACGGGTGGTTTTACAACATGTGTCTTTTAGATGATGGTTGGTTGGTTGTGTTTGTTTGGTTGTTATTTTTTTTCTTTTATTTTTGGTAAAGCCTGAACTTTCACACAGACACCAATGCCTACATGAAACTTCACTACAACTGAAGATAGAAAATATTTTCTCCCTTGAAAAAAAAAAAAAGTCCTCAAGAAACTGAAAATAATGATTTTTCTACCTTTATCCTCACAGAACAGACAAGAGTGCAGGCTGACAACCCTTAGTATATTCTGTATAAAGCACCAGCGCCTCCTCAAAGAGCCCATTTCTACCCAATTTCCTCACACTTCTCAACAAAGGTCTTAAGTAAGATTTTGACCTTCTGTTCACAGTTGTGATAGGCCATGTATCTTAATTCAAATGTATCTCCATTTATTTCTTAATCTAAGGAATGAATTTTTAAGAATAAGTGTTAATTTCAGCCCACTTCAAGGTGAGTCAAGAAATTCAGTTAAATGAAGCCAGAAAGACATTCAGGTCTATATAAAAGCTACACAGCAGAAAAAAATAGAAGCCCCTTCTTCTGACACAAAGAACAACTTATTACTTTTGCAAAAAAATCTTTTCAATAATCCCTCTCTTCTCAACAACCTCTATTTAAAATAGACACCCAATCCTGTACACACTGAACCACACCTCTCAATCGAGTAGCATTGAAGTGTCGATACTAACTTAACTCAACCTCGTAAAGACTCACATTTTGCATTCTGTTTATAATTCTACAAGCTATCTCCAGCTCCCCAAAGTAAACATCTCGGAGATGCATAAAACACTTCTTAACAAACAAATACATTATCATGTACATACAGCTTACTATTGCCTCCGTATAGCATTTCCCAGGATGCTTCCGACCTCTGCTTCTTCGTCTTGTAAGAGGCCCATAAGAGGCATAAATATTCCTCAAGAAACCAGGAGAGTGTTTAAAACCCTTCAACAGCTACCATGAAAGTAAGAATAAAACAAGCAAAAGATCAGCTGTCAAAACAGTAAGAAGACATGACGAGCCAGGTTTTTCACATCAGCCATGAATTTTCTACCAATGAGATACCATGTGAAGTTTACAAAGGTAACCTAAATGCTGAAAAACAAGTTTGAGGCTGACATGACCTAAATGAATTTTTAGGTTTCAGCTGACTACAATACAATGCAGGCTTCCTCAGTGAACAACCCTAGCATGTTTGCAGGGTGTTACCGTGGTGGGAGATGCAAGAGACAAGTGGTACAAGTACTCCACCTCTTCCTCTCACCACTGGGGAGCACAGGGTATTTGGAAGTATTTTTTGGAGGCTACTAGTAAAGCCTGTATGAGTCACAGCACACAACGATGAGCCACTTGTACTCCCTCTTCTCGCTCTTCAGCAGTGGAGGCACACTGAACTCATCTTACGTGTTGAAATAAAACAGGGATTTCAGGCTCCAGCCTCATCATCTCTAGTGCAAGTCATTCCACCCTGAACAGATAGATACAAGTGTAAAAAACAAAACGAGCTACAGTGCTTGTACCTCTTTAACTGTGCTAACAAACCAAGTGCTACCTCGCGCTTCGCTGTTGACAAATGTAAGTGATACATCTTGGCACAATAATCAAAATGTGCAAGTCCTTACATGTGGAACTAAACAGCCAAGGACCTTGGGAAATGGACAATCCTCACTGTACATATCATCGCCAAGCAACAAGGGCAAGCCATTTTTAAAAAGGGAATTAAAATGCTCAGCACAGGTAATTTAAGATTATAGACTAACGCTAAGAAAATTACAATAAGGTTAAACAGCTGGTATGACTTACTCAGAATTTATGTTTGGAGTTAGCAACTGCATTTTAAAGTGATGTTCCAACACCTGAAAATATAAAGAAACTATTCCTGAGATTAAAAGGTACAGCTGGAAGGGCAAGCATAAAAGATTTATACCACAGAGTTTTGGTGGAGAAAAAAAGGTGGAAATAGATTTAAAAAGCAAATGAACATGAGGAAAATAATTACTAGCATTTTGCTCTGGACAAATCTTTCTCAACTAAATCTCAGTCTAAAACTTTATCAGCACTGAACATGTTGCAAATTTCCACTGAAGACGATAGGACATAGTTATATTTTTCAAGTGTTTGTTAGATCGGGGCCTTACCTCCCAGGGAGAACTGTTTGCTCAGCAGTCCGATTGCTTATGGCTGGGGAAGATATTACTTCTTTCCTTTACTGCAGCCGCTATGGTCTCTTTTATGCCATTAAACTTCTGTAAACCTGCTATCACAAATGTTTTGTACCAGCCAGCACACAGACACTGTCATCTCAATTGGCCCAATTTGGTTTTTAGTCAGTACTTCCCAAACACATTCTCTATCGTTTTGAAATTAGAAGTAATATTTTTTACAGAAAAACATGTGTGATGGAAAACACTAAGTTGATGATATAAAATGGCCAGTCTGACACCTGCCATAAATCAGCATCACACTGTTTAAGTCAATGGAACTAAGGCAAGATAATCAGCTGAGAGTCCAGTTTACACACAGATTATGAAAAAACAATTATTATTCTTCCCTTTCTCCCTTTCCCCCATAATATGGACTTAAATACAGGAGAAAGCCATATTTTTACCACAAGCTTACTGAAGAAAATGTTTTCTCTGAAATACATATTCTAATAAAACTATGTTAGAATGAACACACTGTAGCATCTTAGAAGAGTTATAGCAGTAGGACAGCTGCCAGATTTCAACTGTATGACCCAGGCAAAACCTTAAGATGCTTCCTTGCACACTGTACCTTGGAGATTTCGTAAATATCTGAATTATTACATTCTTCTTGTGCTTTTCCTGTCTCCCTTCTGCCAGCACAATCATGTGCATTAAGAAAAAGAAAAATAGAAACCCACAATAAAGGTTGCAGTCAAAAACCCACAGCTGTAGGGAAGGCAAGTAGATTCCAGAGAAGAATCACATCCAGAACATGGAAATAAGGGGGAGGAGCTTCACAAAGTCCATTTATTCTTCTAAAATACAGATATCTGCTGCCACAGAAGTTTCTCAGCTCATCCAGCAGCAAAGAAGTAAGGCATCACGGGAAGGTGGGAGGAGGCGAGGGGAAAAGCTTATTGTTTGTGCGTGTCGACCAAGAACTCACTTCTGAGGGAAGAATGATTTCACGATTAAAGCACTGGATGGGCACCCTGGAGATTCGAGTTTACTTCTTGTCTCTCACAGACCCTTCAGCATGTCCTAAGGCAAGATACTACCCTACCTTTTAAATGGAAGCAACGTTTTCCAGCCTCTCGCCCCGAGTCACCTCGGTTCCCGAAGCAGCAGGCTAAGGACAGAGGGAGCTCTCAGGCAGCAGGAGCGTCCCCTGGCCTGGCTCGGGCACCAGCTCCGGAGCAGCGTGGAAATGAGCCATCGGAACACACAGCACGGCGGCGACACCCACCGCGGCATCTGCCACCTACCCAACAAAACCTGGAGGCAGAAGTTGAAGTTATCCAGCCCCGGGAAATCTCACTATTGCATGGGGTACATACACAGTTTTGTTTCCTAATCATGAGCCCTCTTGCTACGTAACTCCTTTTGATAAAATTTCCCAGTTACAGGAAGGAGACTCAAAAGGTGGACTGATTATCAAGAGATTCTCTGTCTCTAAGCAAGCAAAGAGCTGAGCTTAACTCTGAAGAATATGAGTTACTGTATCCATGTAGTGGCCTCATTAGTCATGCTCACTGAAGACAGTTCTCAATAATACAATGAAAATTGAAAAGAGCATAAATAAATTGAATTCCATATAAGACTGAACATCATAATAGTTGAACTATTAATCTGATTCAACAGAATTGTGAATTTGGATCTGACATCCTGTCCATTGCTCAAATGTGGCAACTATTTATCGCTATAAGAAAGAGCATCTCTGTTCCAAGTTCAAATTCCAGCAGACTGCCCTGGAAAACTCTGTTTAGTTCTATGCTGAAAATGAGGATTTGCACAGAAGATAAAGTATTTAATGAAATACATACCCAGCAAGTATCAGTATCATCAATATCTATGATCTATGTAGAATATATGAAATGCAGGAGCATAGGAAATTGACACACGTACCCAGGAAGATTCTTGCTACATCAACCATGTACCCAATTCACTTAATGGTCAAAACCACCATCTTAAGAAGAGAATATAATAAAATTAACCTTGACCTCATCCTCTCCTAACTGCCCTTGTTTTCTCCTATCTTATGGCCTAAAAGAATTATTTTATAACTTTACTGTTATTTAAAAAGAAGTTTTAATCCTCTCAAGCAGAGTGCAAAAGAGCACTAAAAGTATCTTTAAACTTCCGAAAGAGATGACTATGTAAATATGAAATGTTTGGCTGTAAAATTACATTCTGTCACAGAGCTTCTATAAAACTTGATATGTGTACTATATTGCAAGACTTAAATAAGAATATAATTTCACTTTAAGAACGGAAAGTATATGTTGATATTTTCATATATTATTTACACATATAGCTGCATGTAGATTGATAATATGTTCAGTGTATTTTGTGAATACAGGACTGATTTTTCGGTGTACACTGCAAATAAAAATCAAAAGTCAAACCTGGAACTCTGTTCAAACACTGTTGGCAAGCTTTGGGGTCATTTAATGAAACACGTACATACAACTAAAGTGCATCATTTGCCATTTAGAGTAAAAGCATTAGAAGAGGATTCATCAGCTTTCCACTAGGAAATAGATTTATTAACCTATCTATCTATAGGATATCTTCTAAAATTGTACTAATATCACTGCAAATGCACTGGACAGAAACACAAGAGAAGGAAAATAGCTGAAGGATGCTGTTACATCATAGCTTAGCTTTACTGTTTTTCCACTTGAACTACAAAGTGAAACCAAATGTTTTGGCAAATTTTAAACAGTAAAAAAAAATGCTCTGTGACCTTCACATTTTAGTTTTGAATGGGAATGAGCTTTGAAATCCTAAAACCCTCTATAAAAAGGAATTTAGGCTCTCCATATAGCTCTGATGATATATATGTTTGTTCAAATTCACAATATTTGAATGGCACTTAGCTGTGGTTTTATTGCAAAAACTTGAAATCATTTTTTGGCAACTATACATACTAAAGCTGACAAGATGCTGATCTGAGTGACAAGGCTCCTTCTTGCAGAAGTACTGTTAGGCTGCTTTTGGTCTGGGTTGTTGGGGCTTTTTTGGTTTGTGTTTTGGTGTTTATTTGGTGTTGGTTTTCTAATTTTTTTTTTAAATACCATATAATCACTTTTAAATATTGATAATAGATTACTTCATTTTCCCTTCAGTACAGTTCAGAGACTATAAATTAAACTGATTTATCCCATAGGAGCCCTAAAATCTAACAAAAAAAAAGATTCATTCAGAAGCCCACGTTCACACAAGAGTGATACAGAAATGAACTTAGTGAAACAGAAATGAACTTAGTGAAACTAATTATGAACAGATTTCCCAATACTAAAGCTGAGAAAATGCTTTCAAGGAATTTTAGACCCCTTAATTCATATTGTAGGCTTGAAGTAGTCTCTTGAAAGAAAGGGGTGGGGTGAGGAACGGAGGGAATATTGGTGAGCAAACAATGACTGCAACTGCTGGAAAAGCCATCTTCTCAAACAAAGTCAAAGTTTCACATTTACTTGACCAAGCTTGAAATATTCTTTTCCAAATCAAAACACTGAGCCATACCTTTCCCCCCGCAAGCCCCCCTCCTCTACTAGTGAACTCCATAAACTTAAGAATGACAAGAATTGCCATTTCCCCTCCCTCTTTCTCTTTCACTCCAGATCTTTTTCATGCCTGTGTGTGCACACGTGCACGTGGCACAAACCCCCCGGCCCCTCCGCTCTCACTAACTTCAGAAAACATTCCAAAATGATGGAGACAGTGTCTGGGTTTTTATTTTGAAAAAGTCATTGAAGCCAAGAAACTGCTGAACTCTTTCTGCAGATGTATTGCAAAAGAAATTCCTACCAAAAAAAAAAAAAAAAAGAAAAGAAAAAAAGTTGTCAAAGCCCCAATATTTTGGAGAAATACTTAATAAATTCTAACTACAGTACTTAGGAAAATTCCTAGTAGTGTGATGACAAGTTCAGTCAGAAGCTGAAAATAGGTTTGGCAACAAAATGGCTCATAAAGAACAGACCAGAAAGCTTAACTATCCCTCTTTGCTTCCACATATTGGATCCCTCAGCTCTTGCCCTTGACATCAGTAACCCAGCCACACTTCCCAGGAGGTGGAATACTTTTACATCTTTAATATATCGCACACAAAACAATCATACAGATGTAAAGAATTTCCTATTAATGACGGGTCACCTTCATAAACATAGTTCTGAAACAACATAAAATCTCCTAGATTTGGAAATTTCAGATAAGGGACTTCACAGTTACAATAACGAGAACCTGCAGTTCCTGTGCTTCCCCAGGCCCTGGGTGTAAAGGCACCGGTGAGAATCACCCTCCACAGACACGAGAGGATAAAATACCCTGGTTTTCCTAGAACTTCCCATTCTCTCACCCCTGGTCTTTTCATTTCTGCAGCAGATGCCCAAGGACAGAGAGAGCTCGTACGGGACGAGAGGAAGGACTTCACGTTCAGCAATCAGACTTCTGAGTGATCTTACTGACAGGGAGCCTCTGTCAGTCACTGACACATTTATACAAGAAAATTTAAGAAAGTTCTTATGAAATATAGTCGCATGCACATTCATTTTTGCCTTATTTTCAGTGATTAAAAAAAAATCCTTTTATTGGAAGACCTAATGCTAATTCAGGTGCAATTTATTACGGGATTCTTTATTACTTGTTTTTCTGTAGTTCAAGATCAGGCTAATTATCTGGAATATATCACTACTCAGCCTTTCTACCGTCTTTGCTTTTAATTCTGTTCTGTTTAGCATTTGTTTAATCCTGATTTTAAGTAATCACACAGAAATGCATCTTTTTTATTATCTTCATAAATACTTCAGATTCAAAAAAAAATAGAAAAAAATTATATTGCATTCTGGGAATTAGGCTAATACGAAAACAAAATTATCAATTTAAAACATAAAAGTAATTTAAGCTTGCTATTAAAAAATGCTGTAAGAGACAGTTGCACTTCAAGTTGTTTCATACATTTCATTAAAGCAAGGCTCAGAACTGAAGTGCCTAGATCATCCAGATGCTACAGTCATAAGATATAAAAATCTGTTGAACAAATCCTGAATCTGTTGTTCAATCAGGACTCCCCTTCAGTGGAGCATCCCAAGCTCTGAACTGTTTCATGAGCAATTTGTATAGGTTATTATAAACATAAGCCATTATGTGAATAAAGCACCTCATTTATTTGTTCATCATGATGATACGATTTCCTCTATGAAGAATCTTCACCAAAAAAAAAAAATCTAGAATTTTACTTTTACCTTTTTCTCAAAGCAAAAATACGGACAAAACAGTGAAGCAGGATGGAGGGGAATGATAACACCCAATTCAGCCACAACAAACACATTTTGAAGAATCACATATAAGGACTTCCCAATAAATCTAAACCTTTTAGTTCATTATTCAAATGATATGACAGTCATTGACTATCTCATTTTAGAAATATATATATATGCATGTATATAAAAATAAAATGAACGCAAAAGCAATGGTTTGAAAGGAGATCCATCACCAAACTACAGCACTGACCTACAATCAATCACAATTTTTTTTCCAACCAATTGAAACTTATAATGCCAGCCTACAAAATACATGAAACAAGCTACTAGAAACCCAGAAACTGCTCAGAGACAAAAAAAAAAATGAGTAACATTTTCAAAATTAACAGGTTTAAAGATGTTTTAGTTACAATATACAGCTCAAAATAGCCAAGTCCAGAGCCCAACAGGTTACCTAATATGGCTAAAAAATAAAGAGGTGGCGGGGAAGGGGGAAAGTCATGTTCATCAAGTTATATCTTTCTGAGACTTTTTCAAGTCAAACCTTCCGATCACTGATTAATCAGCTCCAAGCCAGAGACTTCACCCAACCAAAGCACTGTTAAATGTACCACTCTGGGGATCAGGACTTGCTCAGATAAAAAATATCTGGCACATGGAGAACTGGAAAAATGCCTGAATATTTGTAATATCCTGACAGACCGCATCCACCTCAATATATCAGAATAAAACTGTAACTACAATATAAGTTTGCACTGAGGAACACAAAGATTTCCTTTTCCCTTCATTATGTAAGCATGCTCTATAAATTCTGGGCTTATCTGTCACCTACAAGTAAGTCACAAAAAAACCTGGTTGAGACAAGCTGGTGAAGGGCAATTCTAAGCTCCCACCTGTGCGTCCCAGAGCTTCAGCTTCACTAATTCCCCCCAGCTCAGGGTGAAAAGCTCTTTCCAATGCAGGATGCACTGGGTTCATAAGGGTATTTTTTCCTGATCCAAGGGGAGAATGACCTCACCCTTCTGTGTGTGATGATGTACGTAGCTGTCATACTGTCTGTCAAATCCTGGCGATTTCATAGTCTCGACAAGAGACAGAAATGTCTTGCAGGCTTGCCAAATGGCCCCGACACTTATAACTCTTATGAGCACTAATTCAATATTAAAGTTTCGACCAGTTCCATTCTACAGGAAAGGTCATATTTCATAAACGACTTTATTCTGAATTAGAATGCAGTCCAGAAATGCTGAGGATTTCCCCCCGCCCACCAAACAACAACAAAGCAATACGTTTGCCCCAAGAGTTACAAGTCTCACAGCCGGCGCATTTCACAACAGTGATTTTGAAGCAGGAACAGAGAATTTGAGACACCTTAGCACCAAAGACACAGCATATCATCTCTCCCATTGGCTTGGGTGGGGAGGGAAGAATTATACACTTGTTAAGCGTCTAAAGGTCAAATAAAAATGTGGATTTTAAGACTGCCTTCGTACCAGACCTTTGCTGCTCATATGAGACTTCAGGAAAGAACATTTTCTATTAAATATTGATAAGGCAGGTCTTAAAGCTTCACAAAAACTCAGTAATATAAGAACAATTATTGAGTATAAATCCAGGAAGGAGAGTGCAAGTTTTTCCTCACAAGAACTGCAGGATGCCTGTGAGACTCTTGTGTCTTCTGCAAGAAAAGGGACAAGTGCAGCTCAGCTCCACACACATCCCCTCTGGCTGCCAGCACATTGAGGACCTGCTGCCTCCCTGACCGCCAGCTACCGGGAGAGAACAGTCAACTCAGTGCTACAACAACTACATTTAAAGCACTATGCAAAGCAAATAATTGTAGCTAGCTTGATGATACCTATAACAGTTATGATCACCCTTCCTCTTTTCTGGTAAATAGAGCCTGAGTGTTCCATCTTTAAAGTCTTTTCCTAAGGAAAAGACAGAATTTCAGGGCATACAAATAATCTCTAGAGATACTCTGGTTAGAAATCCTCTGCTCGTCAGCCTGGGTGCACACCAGGGTATAGTTATCAACTGCCTAGGAAGACACTCAATGAAGAGGATAGCAGTTCTCTCAATTGTATTTAGATATTCAATAATTTTATATACAAGAACTCTATACCTCATTGATTAAAAAAAAGGAAAAAAACAGATAAAAATTCAGAATTGCAATATTCCTAATTAGCAAACATAGTGAATAAAAAAGACAAAACCTCAGAATAACATAGTTGTACAGCAAATACTTACACAAATAAAAGCGCATTCTGTCAGGGAAGCCAGCCACGCAAGCCCAGTTGTCTAGTTCAGCAACTTTTGCAGAAGAGCCTCGATTATCATTATCTGTGTCAGCACGTCAACAGAAAAAAACTTTCTATTTCCCAATGACTTTCTGAGATTAGCCTTTTTTCTTAGAGTGTTCCACTAATTGTTTTTTCTACACTTGCATCAGCAGGAGACCCAATTATAGCTCTATCTTCAATTTGCAATAACCTCCTTTTTAAATAGTGTAAGTCACCTTTTCACCTTTTATTACAGAGATAGCATAAAGGTCTGATAGAGAAATAGTGCAAATCCTAAATTCCATTTTTCAGAAAAAGGGTTTTATAATTGTTATTCACTTTCCTTGATTTAATTTAAATCACATTTACATCCTAATATGACCTAAAATAAACTATTTCACAGTCATAGTTTTCTGTATGTAGTTTTAGGTTTTTAACATCATATAAACTACCTCCTATTTTTACTGATTAAAAAACTTTTTCTTCCCCCAGAAGTCCCAGTGTCATTGAATCTATTGTCACTCACTGAAAGTTTGTTTTGTTTTGTTTTTTAAATAAATAAGTAGGCCATCTAACCTTGGGCATGCAGACTGTTAACCTTGAAAGCCGCTGTATGAGATTGACTGACACGTATTGGATGCACAGAGACAAACAAACTGGGGCAGTATTTAGTTGTAGTAAACTCCCAAGATGTTATTAGTTGTGACTACAAAAAACCCAGCGCTCGCTTCCACCTGGCAAATACAATTATGCAACAGAAGTACAGTTCAACACAATAAACAACAGCTTAGACCAGCAATTTACAGGATGTTTAAATGTATTTGAGAAACAATGACGATGAATCGAAGGAAAGCGCTCATTGATTTTGGGAACCTGAATCACCAGAAAATCATGCAGCTTTCACTTTAAAAAAAAAAAAATCTTATAATCAATTAATAGCATAACAAATATTGTAAAATAGCTTATGTAAGTAGAATCTTTGAGAGACCTGTCGACAATAATTACTGAAAGACCTGTTGAAATATTACTGAAAAAGAGTTTTGTTTTTGTAAGCTTTGAAGAAAAATGAGCCTTCCTGAACTCCACTCAGCACAAACTCTTTCAACTCAAGATAAAAACCCCACTGTATTCACTAGAGAAAAGGAAGGTTAGAAAGGAATAGGACTGAAATCTTTAAGATGCCAGAGGAACTAGCAGCATTGTGCTGCTCTTGCTTTTCAGAGGGTAAATTCTTTGAAATAATGGTAAGCACTAGAAGATGACTAGTAAGGTTAGCACTTCTTCACTGAAGTAAATGAGTTTACACCTGCAGATAATTTGGTTCTAAAATGGGAGCGCATTTTTTTAAACTAGTGATGAAAAGCAACAAGGCATTTCCTAGCTAGGATTTAGATTTTCTCACAAAAGGCAAAAGCAGCCCTAATGCTTCCCCCTTTCCACCTTGGAGACTTTGAGCCAAGAGTCATGACTCCTTTGCTAGCAAGTCAAGCTCTGCGATCAAGGGACCAGTTGGAGACTGGTCATAGAGCAAGAACCGCCATCCCCAGCTCTGCATTCCCGTCTCTGACGGGCTGGGACCATTCCCACGGTTCAGCCTTCTTGCCCCTCCGAGGCACAGGCTGCCTCCCGCAGCTTTCGGCTGCCTCCCCTTCCCTGGGGCTGCAGGCAGGGAATCCTGTCTCTGCCTGCTGCACAGCTCAGCGACACCTTTGTACCAGGAGAACACGGCTGCCAAAGATTTCTGCAAGTTGCACTTTGATTCCGCTACAATTTCACACCCTTAGGAGGGAAGCACGGCAAGTTAAAGCACCTTCTAATAGGTGCATGTTTATAGTGACAAGGAAGAGAAAGATAACTAGAAGAAAAGACGTCTTAAAAACCTAGCTTCTGATATTCTTCTTGATCTACTAGGAGTTACAACTTAATTTCACCATTAAAAGAGTAGCTATGAATAAGTATTTAAATACATTTTAGAAGAGGAAAGGCCAAAATCCACAGTGGGGGTGTAATGCACACCATCCAAGCCAAGGACTGAAGAACCCAAATATGAATCCCAGTTCACCTGTAAAGAAACGAAGCATCTGTCCTGCCACACCTCCTATTGCAGCCTTACACTCAAAACGTGTAATGACAGGTCTGTAGGAGGGGAAATAACCCTGCAGACTCCACCATCAAAGAACTTCATTCTCTGAGCTGCATCAGGAGTATAACCCACATACGCTGAGACTGCTCAAAAGAAAGCTTAGTTTAACATGCTAATAACAACTTAAATTATTTCAATTTTTTGAATTACACTTGGGGGACAAGGGGTGCTTTCTAAGGCATCTTACTCTGTAACAGTTTTTTGGATTTCTTTTTCTGTTTCAGGCCAAACTAATGCAAAATTCCCCAAGGCAAGGTTTTAACCACGGATTTCCCTGATCACGTTGGGCAGCAGTCACCAGCAGTTTCAGTGCAGCTCAGTTCATGAAAACAACAGTTCCAGGCTCCCTGCTGACTCAGGCAAGCACTGGAGCTCTGGGAACAGCCCCTTATTTTCCTCAGGGATGGCCAAATACAGAGTTTTTTAGTCAACTGCTATATTGCACCTGTTTTCCTCTCTTCAAAGAGCTTTATTTGTATATGTTATGCAAAGATAAGTTAAATATTATAGGAAATACACTAGGAGGAATAAATATTTTTTGTTGGTGAACTGCCTGTACTGGCTATAGGATCTGAAAACACTGTATCTATACATGAAATAGCCCAACCTGAAAAAAATGCACAATATAGTCCAACATGAGAAAAAAAAAAATCCACTGTTACTGTCAGCATAATTAATAAATAACACTTACCACACGGTGACACGAAGACAGAAGCGGCGAGCATGGAGAAAGCGAGGCGAGCGGCAGCAGCGTGGCAGGGTCTGTCCTCCCGTCGGGCGGCGCGGCCCGCCACCCGGCCGGCGGAGAGGCACAAAACAGCTTCTGGGCTACGGTGCTGTGCTGAGTGACCGGCACAGCACGCACACAAGGAATCGCAATTAACATTATAAACCAGAGCGAAGTCCTGGCCCGCTCCGTGCCCTCAGGCGTCCTCCAAGAACAATGGCTTCACAGGCATTGCCCTACCAACGTGGCTGTGGCTGCCGCTCAGCTGCAATAACACCTGAGGTGATCAGGACGTTTCTTGACACACCAGCTTCAGACAAGAACAGAAACTCTTTTACCTGCTTTGGAGACACCAAAGTTCCAGCTAGCAGCAGCAGAAGCTGTTCTGGACGGGCCGGGGCCTGTGCTGGGGGAGCACAGCCCCGCCAACACGAGCACCTGCTAACGCCCCCATTTTAGGATCACCACAGGTGGAAGGAATTAGGTGTCCTGGCCTTTGGGAGAGACCAGCTGGCACAGCTGCCAACAGCACAGGTGATCCCGACTTGCAATCAGGAGCAGGTGGGATAAGAGCCCAGCTTTCCCACCATGGGGAAACAAATACAAAAAAAGGGATGCCAGGCTGAACAAAACATCAATATAAAAAAAATGACAGATTGGGGATTACTGTCACACCCACAGTAGCTGTGGCCCAAAGTAAAGCCCATCTGGGGCTGTGGGGCAGCCTGGCACCCATGCCGAGGGGGCAGCAATGCCCACAGAGCCCAGTACCCCCCTCAGCTCTGATGAAAGCTTTCAGCTACCCTTAACCTGTAGTCTTTCAGTGAAATAATTGTGAGTTTCTAGTCAAAGAGACACACTCCAACTAATACATTCTCCTCTCTTCAGCACACTAGTCAAATAAGCTAATAATAAACTGGTTTATATGCATTTGGTTACGTCCAGGAAGCAAATTCTAAATAGTACACGTACATAAAAGAGATAGCACATTGCTGGTAGGCAGTAAAGCCTCCCTGTGCCCGACAGCCTGCATTTATAAAGACACATCCCCAAGCCACCCCTGCTGCTGCAGTGTAGCAGTGGGGACAACAGAGAGACCCCAACAGAACCTTGTTCACAAAAGCTGTGACACAAGCAGCTCCTCTAACGCTAACAAGGGCTCGGCACATCTGAAGAAAATAAACTTGGCCATTAGATAATCATAAATAGTGGTGACTTTCATAAGTTAGTCATAGCATTGTGGTACATGAGATAAATAGAATGAGAGAGGGGGAGAATCTGCTGAGCCTAAGCAAAGTACAGCATATGCTGTGGAATTATTGACAGCTATAGATGAGCTACAGAGCCAGAGGCTTACAGGGTTTTAATGTGTGATTAACTTTTGACTTATATCAAAGGAAAATTTCTGTCCAAGGAATTTCATCCATGAATCTTCCACAGAACTGCTTCAGAGCTGATACGTCTTTGTTGTATTTTTATTTCCAAAGCTCCCTGCACTATTCCTGTAATTTCAGCTTCCCCTCAGGGCTGCATTTTCTCAGGAGATCTTCCCAGGAGATCCTGGGTTGCAGAGCGCTCCCATTTTTCCACTTGAGAAATCTGGAAAGAAATGTTCGAGTAACTGCAGTTTACCGTGCACCACAAACAGCACCCCGGGACACGCTGCCCGACGGCTTTAGCTCACTTGGCTCAGCTCCTTCGCACGCGGAGCTGCGTTGCCATCCCTGTGTCACACCGCGCGGCACGTGCAGACAGCGCTTGCCAACGATGTCTGAAAAGCAGCGTCCCAGGAAGACGGACTTGCTGAAAATCCAGAATCTACCAGCAGGCCAAGTTCTCCTCACTCTTTTCGCTTCCTGGGTGAATGGAGCTCCATCATATCCCCAAACACACGTGCATGCACCATGTCTAAACAAAAATCCAGGCCCATAAGGTAAAATCCTAACCACGATGCTGTCATTCTTGAATTCTTTATCTGAGGTTTAGCAGGTGTGCAATCTTCTGGGGTTTTTTTTAGCAGGTAGCAAGTGTCATCTTGTCATGAGAGATTTGATGTAAAACACTCTAATATTCTATTGCAGTGGTTTACATATCTCGATGTTCATCACCTAACAATGATAGAATAGCTTTTTCTGTTCTCTGACCTATAATTTAGTTTGTCAGTTACTGGCAAATATATTTCAGTGCTGCATGCTGCAAACATGTAAAAATATCAAATGTATTGTATTGTTAATAATATGGTTGTAAGTCATTCATGGCAATTAAACTTGCATTATAATTAAATCTCTTCTGACCATAATGATGTTCCTGTTAAGCCATATTATTATTACTGCACAGTGAAAAGTACGAATAAATGTATACCCTACAAGAAAATGTGATGAGTTATATTCATTTGTTTTAAGTGCTTTTAAATATTGTCCTTTGGAAATATAAGCTGGTATAAAATATGTGATATAAAGTTTTCACATCAAAAACAGTATTCTTTTTTCTTTGTTTGTATTTCTCAATCAATATGTCCACTGATTTCCAGGTATATTCCAGTACTAGATACTTTATCTAATATAATAGATATTTTGAGCTTTGGCAGGAAATTTTAAACTGTCATTTCCCAGTTGAAAGAATCAATGAAATTATAGTACTATCAGAATATCATATCTGATTTCACACCCTCAGCTGGCAATATTGCTTTACAAGTATTATTTAACATTCTGTTGTTTTCACCTTCATAATCTATTTTCTTCCTTTTAATATATTATGTTGCCTATGCTAGCAAAAAGCAGGAAATAAGTACAAAACTTAGCCAACAAGATTTTGAGACCCAAACTCCTTTTCGAGGGATAAAGAAAACTATTTATTTCACTGGACCTAATACCAAGCCTTTCTTTCCAATAGTTCTGGTACTAGATATGTAGAAATTTCTGGCTAGCTCCATTTGAGAAGGAGACAAAAGTTACTTTTTTGAGGACCTAAACTCTTTTTTTTTTTTTTTTTTGTACTGGAGTTCTAATGCACTGTAACCCCACGTTCTGGAGAGATGAATTCAAACCAAAATAAGCAAAGACAAGGAATACCAGAATGATGGAGGAGCTATTGTACAAAACAAAACATTTGGCATGCTTAGTCTTAGCAAATCAAAGGCTAAGAGTGTTATTTATAGGTGGCAGTCATATCTGACTGGAAAAGTGAAACTAACCCCTCCAAACACTGTACTTTAAAGGGGGAGCTGGAGTCAGTAATGAAAGGAGCTAAGATGTTGTTCCTGATAGTTATTGCCAATAAATAGATTTACTGCCCCACAAGGCTTCTTGTAGCTCAGTGTTTGTCCCTTGCCGTGCGGGCTGAGTGATGCAGTGGTCACGCTGGTACCGGAGGGGACTGAACTCCAGGTGAGCTGCCTGGGCAGGACAACAGCCAGACGATGTCTTACCACTCAGATGTAGGTTTCAAACAAAATGTTCTTTATTTTCCTAAATTGCATTAATTACCCTGCCTTGCCTTGCAGGAAACATTAGTTAGTCATTAAAGCACAGTGGTAGGAATCATAAGGTTGGATTTTCTCTTAACTCTTTCAAAGCTTTATTGTTTGTTGTTTGGGGTTTTTTTTTCCCTAATCTGCATCTGCACCACTGGAAACAGTACTTCGCTTTCTCTCACAAGGGAGCTAGCAGATAATGGATGGATTACTGAAATAACTTTCTGAAAACTCTCCAGGCACCCATCTGCATTAGTAGATGTCTAAATGCATTCAAAATCTGGCCTTAAAGTCCTCCAGGTTGGTAAAGCATTGCTAGAGAAGCACTACAGAGGTGCGAAATAATATCTCAGTTATTAAGTATACACGTTTCTGTGGATACAAGTCAGGCTATATCATGCTTTTTTTTTGCTATATGCTAATAGGCTTTTGCAAATAATTAATGAAGGAATTGGGCATACTAAGAGAATTACTTCAATGATGCCTCAAGGATTACTAGTTTTTTAACTTCATTTGCTTGAAAAATTGAAAGTAGGCACAAAATGTCAGGTTGTGTGTCTGAGTCTTTATACTGTACAAAAAAAATAATAGTAAGTAGGAAAAAAAAGCACCTTTTTTGTTGTACAGAAACAACAAGAGTCACCAGAGAGGTTTTCAGCATTCCATGTTATTCCTGTTGCTAAGGAAACTTTCCTTCATCTGTGCTCAGTAAGGCATCCTCAATAATTTCTCCACAGAAGGATGGCGTTACAGATTAGTGTCAGAAAAATCAGCTGACAATGAACCAGAAAACTAGTCACTGTAAAGGTTTAACAGGAGAGTTCTTGATTTCTGTTATAAAGCCCAGGATGATTTGCAGTAGGGAGGAACCTGGAAAAACTACAGCGAGCCTGCATGATTACTCCCATCCCAACAGAATTTCCCTCAAGAAGCAAAACAGAAATAAACAAGAGTAAAACTAACAGTTCGGCTTGGATTTTGTTGTCACATTAGCTTACATCCTCTACACTCTCTATTGAAGTAGCTAAAAGAAAAAGTAAAAATCTCCCTCTCAAAAAGACATAGATGTTCTTTACTATCATCTCTACTTAAGACACCTTAAAGAGAGCAGGAAATAAAGAAATCATCAAAATCTCTGTACTTGGCACTTCCGCTATCTCTGTTGCGTATGTTAATTTTAAATCCATTACACATGCACCACCATGGCTTCTAATGCCATTACTCACAAAACAAGGTACCACTTATCAAGAGAGACCAAAGTTGTCTCTTATAGAAATAATAGGTGAGAGTGTTCTATCTCATTTGTGTTGTACAATTTCTTATTATTTTCCAGCAAAGGTTTACCTGCTTTCATTATATTAGTCTTAAAATGCCTACTAGCAGATAGCTTTCTTATGCCCTTTAATATACATCAAATATTCTAAAAACACGACATTTTCTGGAGGACTTTGGAATTGTGATTCTGCCACGTTTCATGCTACAGCAAGGACAGGAGCTGCCACTGCAGCGAAGCCCAGCACTGTCCACTGAGCTCCTTTCTCCAGCTGCATTTCACCACAGATACATCAAGAAACAGTGCAAGAAATGGAGCTCGTACGGCCTTACTGTGCCCCGACATACTTTCCAGAGAACTCAGCTTCCAGCAATCACTAGAGAAATTAAACCTATGGCTTTACCCTGTCCATTTTGTCTAATAGTCACTAATGACCTTATGCTCTGTGCTTTTGTCTAATTGCTTTTTAGAGCCATTTGCACTTTTGCCTAGTGTTAAAATATGCGTATTATTGGTCCCAGTAGTGTTGCTCTCACAGAAAATGTGATACAGGAGATGGTACACCAAATTTTCATTCAATATATGCTTATGTATGATAAAAATGAGAAAAAAGGAAAGACTATGAGCCCATTTCTCTTTCCTGAAGGGTAACAGTGGCTGCCCCACATTATGTCACTTGCAGTATTCACTCTGGAAATACTACGCCTCCTGAAAAGGAGATGAACCTTGTATGTTTTACCCTTCTCTATCCATAATCCATGGCATGTCTCTTGCTTAAAATTTCTGGTCACTCTTCCACCATCTTTGATAAAAAGCCTATCTCCAGAACAAATTTTTGTTTTCCTCTTTAAAGGCGTTTGTTCTGGCATACAATTCCTACCTGTTCCAGAAATGAGACGAGTGCAAGTTTCAGCCGACACAACTCTAATGCATGCAGGGCTGGTCTTTCATCTTCAGATCTGGATGTGGACTCACCTGATGCAACTTTGGAAAAAGCCATACCTTTCTAGTGGCGTGCTTCCTGGAGAGATTCTACCCCATTTATATAAGGGATTTCAATAATATTATTTTTCTATTCAATCTCCTTTGTTTTCCAGGATCACAGGGCTTTTTTCCTTAACAATGTGCATAGGCTTCATTAGGAAGTCTGTGTATGTGATTTCAAGCCATAAAATGTTCTTTCTTGTTCCTTCTTCATCTCCTGGATGAAAGCCCATGAAACAACTCGAACATCTCCAGCACCAGTGTGTGACCTTCTATACTGGGCTGTTGAACGTGACAACATTACTTCTCTGGAACCTGCCAAAACAAGTCTTACTCTGTGGTGTATAAAACTGTAAGAACTTCACTCTTTCCAACAAATTGAGAACCTCAGAGGGATATCATGTCTTTTCAGATGGCTTAGGTTTTGCTCACGAGCCCTTAGCTTTCATCTTGGTTAGCAGTGAATTTGAAGGAACGGAAAACACTAAAGTATTGTGGTATGTCTTGAATATGAAAGAGACATTCTGTTGCTTCTTTGATGTCTCATGAAAGAAAACTGAGAGAATAAAAATGCAATATCATTAAAACACATTACTAATCCAGCAGGAATGGAGAGGCTTGTGCATTATAAATTTTCCCTCAATAATAATTTAAACTATGATTTGTAATCTATTAAAGAAACTGTCATGAATAATGGGTTTCAAGATGACAATGAATTTTAAACTTTCTTGAGTGAAATATGGATGATGATTTCTTGCCACCATTTTGAAATACCTTCAAGTGGCAGTTGCTGGTTAGAGAACAAAAAGCCAAATGGCACGGTTTAGATGTACAGAAAATGGAAGATAATGATGCATGAAATAAATGGAGAAGAACTGAGGAAAATACTGGAAAGTAGAAGTGCAGAAAACAGTTTGACCCACCAGTGAGCCTAGTCCTATTTCTATGGAAATGAGCTCATTACTGCTAATTTTTTTTTTAAGCTCCTAGTTGATTCGTGAAGTGCTTTTTGAATTCCTATAAGGGCTTCATGAATCATTGAAAAAAAAACATTTGAACAAAATATCCAGAGTCAAATGATTACCAACTCCCATAGATTAATCAGCTCTCTGAGTACTTCATATAATAAAGCATGCACTAGGAGAGCCAGCTTTTCCCCTGGTATCATAAGTCTATAATGTTTCGTTCTGCAAAGAAAAGGGATCATGCTTCTGAAATCTAATTCTGAATGGTTACTCCATCCAAGAGCCTATATTAAATAGGAAAGACATCTTTGATTTTTCTCCCCTGCTGTTTCCATGTTTGATCTGTTTTAAAAATCAGCATCATAAGAACTGGCCATAGAATTGCTTATCGTTCCTCAGAAATAAGAGCATCTGTGGTATTCATACAAATGGTGCTTTCACATTTGCAACCAAGTCAGTATCGGCTGTAGCCGCTTAACCAGGCAAGGGAAATGCCTGAGGGCCAAAACACTGATTCTGAAACCTTCAGGATGCTGAAATAAAAATCAAATAAAGCAATGGATTTAAATAGCAAGTGAGCTTTATTTATTTTATCAGCCCAGAAACTTTTAAGACTGTCTATAGACATGAACATAGTAGATGTCTGTGACAGCCGCATTTTAACTGAACAATGCTGACTGACTTTACATGTTATACATACACCTTTTATTAATTCTCTAAACACTCCAAAAAGAATGCCCTTGGCAAATTCTGTGACTCTCTGTTAATTTGCCTTGTACTAATTTTCAAGGTGTGCGTAGGTCACACATCCAGCATGCATCTTGTAACAATGCACTTGCTAGAAATTACACAAAATAAACCTAATCCTATTGCATGCAAGTGCATTGTGTCTCTTTCCCAAAACCTTTCACGCTTTAGGAATGACTCTATCTATCATAATTCAAACACAACAAATAGAACAGAAATAACCAGTCCTCGTCAGATGTGCACAGGCCACGCTGTCCTGTGACTGTGCATTCTTTACACAGTGATAGGACTCTGCGCTGTTAATTGCAAACAATGGGTTAATTCACATGTGAAGTGCCAAGTATTTGGACTGGCTTTTAAAAGATATTATCTAGAGACAGATGGACATACATACACAACATTCCGCAGTTATGACAGACCTTAGATGATTTTCATTTTAAGACCAACAGGAGGTTGAAAGATAAATTTCACGATAAATTACATGAGGAATTACACTGGTGTAAATAAGAAAAAATTTGCCACATATGACTCTAGTGAATTGGTACAAATTTATACTGATTTAATTCCTATAGAATTCAGAATTAATTTTGCAAGAACATTATAAAGTTATGAAGCATTATGCTATTCAGTTAATAACATTATTAATAATGCAAAAATGGTATTTTCATTGTATATATTCCCATACATTTGGGCAGGATGTGAGACACCAAAGCTGTTTGTTAAAATACTTCAGGGTTTTCTTTTTGTATCTTGCTTTGCTATGCTTCTCAGGGAACCAGAAGCATAAAGAAATCAGCATTTGAAGGAAAACAAAGACAGAGGATTGATGTGGAAAAGGAGAATATCAAAAGCTATTTCTCTTACGTGTGAAATCTTATGACAAAGTTGTAGAGGTGAATAAAACTTTGGAATGAAAGTTTGTGTGCTCTGCTTATGAAGTGCAAAGTGAAGGTCCAAAAAACCCTCTATTTCTGAGACCTTACACTCCCAGGCTTTTTAATTGCTTTTTTGATTTTTGACATTATTGATGTCTCATTTCATTTCCTGTTTCCCTTGAGGAAAGGCTACAGTATAGGATGAAAGAACAATTTATTATTTTGGATTATTTAGAAAAATATAAATAATAACAAATATTATTTTCTCTTTGTTATTTATTTCCACTTATAGTTGGAAATAACAATACTTCCTCTTCAGTTCTTTGCATTTAAGATGATGAAAAGATTCAAACCTAAATTCCAATTCAAACTAAACTAAAATATAATAATATCATTACAAATTAACAAAGATCAGTACTCTCTTAAGACAGGTGCAAAACTGACCTAGACCAACAGGTAGTTGTCATTTCAAAATTTAAAGGACAGGTGAAGCACAGTAAAATGATAAAAATATAGAAGTATCTTGTTAGTACTGCCAATCAGAAATGGGGAAAAAAACCCCTTATTTTTTCTTTATTTTAATTATTTATATGGAGTTGTTATAACAGAGACTAAGAGGATATAAAGAGAAAGAATTCAAAAAGTGAAAACTAATTACTGGGAAGAGAAGAAGATGAGCCTGGGAAGGAGATGGAGAGTTTGAGGTAGAAACACTCTAAGGAAGACTAGCGGAGGCAGCAGTAAGTCAAGTCAGCACAAGGGAGAATGTCCAGAAGAACAAATAAACAAACAGTATTGCTGTTACATCTCAAAAGTGGCCACGTTTTCTCTGCTCTCTCTGCTAGTTTTGGTTGGCAAACCCACCCTCTTTCACCACTGTGCTTCCCAGCTCCAGACAGACAAGCCCATCTCAAGTCAGACTGATCATGGAAGCCCACAAAGTTCTTATAACGGTACATGGAATATTGAGTATTTTAGGTATTTGTAATTGTATTTAAGCATACAAAAATACTGAGCACGTTGTATCACTTCATATCATAATGTGTACAACAAGCAAAGTTGAGTTAAAAGTTTGATTTACAGACTGCACAAATGCTGTTTGAGTGACAAAGGTTATCTGTCCTTTCCTCACTGAAGTTCTTTAAGTTCTTTAGTATAATATTATTTTAAGGCTAAGAATTATATAATGCAGAAAACTCCAGTTATGCAGCTTCATACAATAGCTAAGGCTCACTCGTTACTATGGAAAACAAGACAGTTCATTTCTGCTGAAGAAATTTCACCGAAAGAAAACTACTTCATGGAATCCTACTCAGCACAATACAGTAAAGTGAAGAACAGGATCCCTTTTTTCTCCAGAAATTTAAGTAGCTGGACCTTATTCTCTTATTTGCCTGCACTTTTCTACTAGTATTATATATTAGTTTGCTTTTTTCAACAAACCATTGCTTGATTGGGTAGGCATCACACTTTTACTATTTTGGTTTCAGTATTTTAAGAATACCAAATCATAAAAAGTTATATCAACAAGAAAAAGGGTTTTTTTTCCTCCTAGTTAAAAAAAAATTAAGTCATACAGGAATGTGAAAGGATCATAATTCTTTGTCCCTTTTTGTCTCCAGGATAGAATCTGAACAGGAGGCAAGCTCATATGGGAACCTGAGCTTTGGCCAAACAAACTATCAAGCTGGTTCTGACATGGGCTGAGACTGACATTCTCATTTAGCTCCCAACAGTGGCACTTAATTTCCTTGAAGGGGGAACGCAGTTGCCACAACACAGATGTCCAAACTCACTGTTTCCTGATGGCTACGAGTATTCTCTAGAATTATGGTTTACCAATAAACATCTAGCTAGTCACATGGCAATAGTTTTGCTTATTTAGAGCTACTAGGTGACATTAAGAGACTTGATGCAAACAGAGTATATATATATACTCCTAATATCCTTTTTCTAGGAAAGCAAGTGTTTCACGGACACTTCATGATTAAAACACATATTGAAAGAGAAATGATGCCTGGATAAAGCAATCTTCGTGTTACAATGTGGTTTCTGCTATAACATATTTGAAAGCTCTGCCACCACAGGTCTCAGTAGAGCAGCTTTGGTTGCTTCAAAGAATCATTTTTTTAAAAGTCCATGCTACATTAACGTGCCATAAAATAAAACAACAGAGCTACTTATTCCCACTGTTAGTCAAGATAACACTACTTAGGTATCCATAAAGAGCAGCTGCAATGCTTGGCCCACCTGCAACATCAATGCTGTACAATAAGCCAGAAACTCTTTGTTAAAAGTATGATTTACAGAGATGCCTCAGTGGTGTTTCCTTGCTGTGTGCATGCAGCATATTATTCTTCCAGATTCCCTTTTTTTTCCCTTTGTGATAGACACATTCATGTTTACATTTAAAATCACATAATCCATGGCCAGTCAATATAGAACCATCAGGAAAATAATATCATTGATCCAAATAAACAGCCCTGATAAAGTTAGTGCTCTGAGTGACTACAAAGACTAAGCAAGCAAGTAACTCAAGTGGTTTCCCTTTTAATTGTATTGTGCCTTCTCTGTCCTCCTTAGGAACCAAAAAAATACTGCATTGTCAGTCTCTATGCCCTTTCCCTTTCTGGATTAAAAAGCTCTAATATAGTACATTTACACTTCTTAAACAAGCATGCTGAATTAAGAGTATTTATTCAAAACCTTTTTTTCTGTAATACTGATTAACTGTACTTTCATCAAATTTTAAACACATGTTTTACTTTTCATCATATTAATGTTGACAGACCTCCTTTATCAGTACTTTAATTAACAGCAGGTAAGGGAGGCAAAATGAGTATGACATGCTATTACTGCTGCTTGATTTAAAGTCTGCTTGTGAGACTTTCTCTTAACTCGTAGCTGAAATTGTCTTATCTCATACATTCCCAGGATTACTGTTTCATGTAAATGTCATTTTTGCTGTCCAAAACATTAAAAAAACCCCACACCAGTGCTATATAACTACTGTCTCTTTCTGAGAGACATGAGGGAAGCTGTATGCTTTTGATCAATGACAAGATCCCAACTTCAAAGTAACACCTCATCTGTAAATATATTACACAGTACTCTTAGTAAAGAAAGGGGGACTCCTTGATTTCAAATAACCTAAGGCTAATACCGTGGGATTTGCCTGCATTTGCGGAGTTTAATCTTTCTCCTCTGAATACTCTACAGAAAATTAGACAAAAAGATTTTACAGACCCTGGGTTCTAGTCTCCTCTTATTTATATGAGTCTGATATATCACAGTCAGACACTTCATTGCAAGAACATCTGGCTTATTGTAGACTGAGAAAAGAAAGTGAAAACATTACAAATTTCAGAAGCATCAGAGATTTTTTTAAAACCTAAGTCTTCCTTCCAATGACGGAAAGCAGTGGCTCTATGCCCGCTGACGCTCTACCACTAATTTGATTGGGATCCTCTAATATCTTTCTGTATCACCACTGGATATGTTTTATCATTATTTCTTTCATTGCTGCAGTCTAGAAAAGCAACACTAAATTCCAGATTATCTTCAATGGCTTCATCATTTGAAAATGTTGGGAAAGGACATGAAGTTATTTCATAATATGCTAAGCAGCATGGACCACTGTGGTATCAAATCATACAAATAATATTAACTCTTAAGGACCCAGCAACAAAGGTAGTATTTGCACATGCAAAGAAACAGTTTTGAGTGGGCACAGGGAGGTCAGTTTTTTCATCAACTGACAGTATAATCAGCAGTGTGACTGTGCAAATATCACTCTCACCTGTATGTAGTCCACAGGAAGCAGCCTGTTATTTCTAATTAGGGATTAAAACCTCTTGAACTTTCAAGACTGTTAATAAACTGAAACAAGTCTTAGTTTCTCCCATATTTACTTTCAAGGTGTGCATCTTCTCATTTTCACTAAATGTATTTGCTGCAGTAAACACGTAGCAAAAAGAGCTCAGAGTTCTTTCACTGGATTTGAAAAGGATCTGTTCCTCTTAGGTTTCTAAATGAACATTTTCACTACCGAGCAAAGTATATTCCTCAGTCAGAAATTCAGCATTACTGCTCATCCTCTCCTTCCTTCCTTCCCATACACTTACAAAAGGTTATCATCATGATGGGCAAGGGCAAAGCTGTCTCTGAGCTCCAAGGTGTGCTACGCTGCATGCACCCGTGCTGCAGTGCTCGCTGTCCCCACCTGCCACCAGGCCCTGCAGCACCTCACAACCTGCTCTTCAGCAGAGACAGGAACTTAAGCAACTTGCTCTCACTATGACAGCAGTGATATAATTGTGTTATGGATGTTTGGACCATATAGTAGAAGATGTAGGCAGGAATGTACAGGCCCAGCATCACCTAGCCTCTTCACCTCACCAGTGCTTGTTTGTGTTTCCGCTACACACGTGTTTAAGCATGGACTTGTGTCCAAACAACAGAGCTGTCCAAGGTAAGAGACCTAAGGCAAATTTGACCCAAATAAGGGGGTCCCCTTCCTTTCTGTATCAGCACTGCTCATTTAAAGTAAAACTTTCCTCAACACAAAAATGCAGATCTTGTGGCAGCTTTCCTGTTAAAGGTCTGCTGGAGATGAACAGTCACAGAGCAAGACAACACAAGCCAGTAAGTCCTACAACATTTATACAAAATGTGAACCCAGAAAGATGTTCTCAAATTACATGAAATCAAGACTCGTGCTGTGAAGACCTGACACTCACTGTTTGTCCCATTAGCACAGGATACGTATCCTTTAGTATGCTTGGTTGCATCTTGCCATCTCTATACTACTGCCTTGCAGTGAAACTCCCACATATTCTTGACGGGTGAAAAATTAAACAGTATAGCAGGCACAGAGGGAATTTGCAGTTTGTACAAGCTCAGTCTTAACTGAAAAGCTAAAGGCATACCTGGAAACACTTTTATAATATATAAAATTCATGAATACTTTTCAGTTTGCAGCTGAGACATAAATATGTGTAATGAGCATGTAACAGACATCTTACCTCTTCAGCATGGATATATATCTGCTACTTCACCCTCCCTTGGAAGCAGAGTGATTTAACGTGCTTTGCTTGGTAAGTCACCCTCCAGCAAAATAAATTTGATTTCTGTTGCAATCAAAAGAATTTAAACAAAATCACCTATCAGCTCTCCCTAGGTTAATTTATCCAAATGTCCATTTCAGTCTTTATTTTCAATATACAGCAATTTAAAAAGGCTTATTTGAAGCAATACTTATCATTCTCTGAAGGATAGGTGTGAAGACTAGTCTTAAATGGCCACGTCCTTCACATGCATTATATTTCCTGAGTCTATGGTTATATGCAGCTCTCTGTGAATAAGTAACTTTCCCAGTTATGCTCATTTGCACCTCTCTGTCTTTAAAAGCAAAGGTCTGGCGAGGAAAGATAGGAGCCTCTCTGTGTTCCCCGCCACCCTCCCACCATTGCCCTGCACATGCCATAGTCAGAAATTTCCAAGTGTATCCATCTCCAAGTAAATGAGGAAAAGGAGTGGCCATGTGCTATGAAGCAAATCAGCTCTTAAAATATGTATTTTTAATTCTAAGACTGTAGCTGAAGTTTTAAATAGTTGCTTCAACAAATTTGTAGGCCCAGCCTTGGTGATCGTCCAGCAGCAGTATGGAATTGCAGAGGTGCTAAACATTCTTAATTTCCCTTTCCTTGTACTATGGCTCACTGCTTCATGCATCACATGTAACGCATGAAAATCATTGCAAAACATGCCCTTTCGCTCAACAAAAGCTGTTTTTAACCAACCTGCTCTTTACAAAATATTCAAACCATCAAAAGTAACCTCTTCCTACTTAGTTTCGTCATATGATCCATTAAGCAATGGAATGTGAATATTTTCCACGAAAGAGAAATTTCACTAGTCATTAGAGAAGAACATTGTTTAGCAACCACTGGATGCTCACACACCTTTTCCATTAATAGGCTACTGTCATAACGTTAAAATCAAGGATATCTCACAGGATGTTTAAAAAGAACAAGCTTAATTTTTAATCTGTATTCCTAACCAAATTATTTATCCCACTGCATTCACACAGATAATTTTAAACAGTATTTCTAATACATTTTAGACAAATATGTTGAAAATCTTGTCTCACATTTGAAACTGTACAACTTTCAAAACTGTCTAAATTAGCAGCAATCTTTACACTTGTTCACATATTTTAAAAAAAAAAAACTCACAACAAGGTGCTCAGAAAATACTGATTCAGTAAATGTTTCACAGCACTACCTCAATTTCAGCCAATTTACAACTTCAGGATCTACCACCACATATTTCACTCCAGAATGAGGGAGCCTTACCTCTCCAGAGAGATCATGCTGTGGAGGGAAGCTGGAGGAGGTCAGAGCCAAGCTCTAAAGCGAGGAATTTGAACCTGAAATCTCACACCTGAATTCTCAGGATCTCGTGTCTGCCAATTAATTTAGGAAAAAAAAAAAAAAAGGCATCGTGGAGATCATCAAGGAAATGGGAGCTAAGGCTCTCTGACTTGCAGGATCTGCTCTCTACACAAAAAATATCCTCTGAAATCTGGGGAACTGAGTAGGATCTGCAGAAACTGGAGGCTGAGAATAAGTCTGTGAATACTGAAGTCAGTGAACTCTGTTTCAGTTCAGAAAACTAAAGCTGAGGTAGCTAGGGTTTATGTTTGTATGACTGGTTGACTGGTTGTTTTAGTTTAAAACCTATTATTCTAAATGCTCCTTCCACAAAATTCTTAACAATTCCAGGTCATGTTGTGAATCATAATTAAAACCTTTCCTAAATTAATTTTTCCCAGAATATATCTACCAAAGGTTGGGATCTCTCCTTCAAAGAGAGACACTATATTAGAAAAATAAGGTCACTGACTTGTTTCCTAATTGAACATTGGAGAATCAAGCTTCCATTGCCTAGGAATTCAATACTACTCAAGTATTTTTCCCCATCTCTCAAACATCTCATATTCTATCTCACTGTAACAATGAAATAAGAATTTACCTGACATTTTCCACAAGTATTCTGCATCTGTTTTCATATAATATTTTACCCTCAATTTGGGTTACAATTTAGCTTAATTGTGCCAAATTATCAGCAAGCCATCTTTTGCTTGAAATCTTTTTCTTCTCTCTACTGCCGTTTTTACAGGCAGCTCAGCAGATAATTTTATGCTTCTGCAGTCACACAAGGCAGATTCTAATATTGATCTGAATTTTCCCCTTGAATATGATTTGCATTCTTAGCCTGATCTATTTTTTTTCCCATAGAACATGATTTACATTCTTATGTCTGGCTGCTTCATTTTAAAGCCATCTTGAAAAAGTCTCTTTCTAATCATCCTTCTAAATTCATATGGGAATAACTCTTCCTACCAATTCTTAGGAGAGGAAAATCTCAAATAAATTGACACTATTCTTGCAGACTGTAATGACTGGAAACTGTATTTGTTGATGGAAATTAGAGACTTTTTTATAGCTTACTAATAATCTAGTTCAGAGACAGATAATTACTAGGGATTGTCATGTCTGAATACTGAGGAAGTGCATTCAATCTTCCGGCTGGTCTAAATAGGGAAAAAACAGCAAGATCAGCTCAAGATCATCCTTGTGGCATAGTAGTCTCTAGTACAAAAATTATTTTGCGTAAAGCAAAAGAGATACATCATCCTCGGATTAAACATAGGTAGGTTGGGGAAAAAATATTTCACTGTAACCACGGCCTGTTTCTACTTGCCCTACCTACCCAGTGCACGTATATATCAGAGGAGGCGTATTCATTCAAGCGTGTGAACATGTAACCAAGTACTACTATTCCAAGTCATCTGAAGTTCAAATAATCTTTAAATAAAGAAACAAAACATAATAGTAAATGTGAACAAGTTCCCCAACATTAATTTGAATCATTAACACTGATACAGATGCTCCCACTGAGCTCAATTCCCCATTCAAACATACCTTTACCCCAAGCAGAAAAGATGGGTGGGCCAGAGAGGAGATGGGACTCTATGCTTTGCAAAAGGAGAGAAATCTCCCCTGGAATAGTGATTTTGTGGGACTGGCAGAATCTCTCTTGCATCATCAGAAGCTGCACCTCCATGGTGCTCCTTTCAGTTGTAACCTCTGTCAGGCCTCTCAGCCATCAACACTTTGAGTGGGAACATTTGACAGAGGAACCAGCAAATCCAGAGTGTTTACCTAAATAACCCACTTTCACTGCAGAATTTGCCCTTAACCAGATCATAAAATTGCCCCACATGCATTTAGGTAGGATTTCTTTATAAAAGGAGAAAAAATCTGGTCATTTACAGGACAATTAGTTTTGCCATGAAACAAATTATTATACAAAGCAAGGTATTCAGAATTCAGTCCGTCACTTACACAGCATTGCAATCTACAGATTACACATTTGAACTAAATCACATTTGCCTGTGCTATATAATTTATCAGACTTTGTAACTTCCCAGACCTTGTATTTGACCAAACAGGGCTGAAGCCCAAAGTTAATAGCTTAGTGACTTACACTCCACGTACAGTAGTTAAGAGATGTAGAAAACTTTAGAGGTTGATTCAGATCCACAATGAGATAAGTCACTCTCTAGAGAAGCCTGAATTGCCTTCTGGAGATGTCTGTTTCTTCATTGATTACACAGTGAGTGGAGGGTGATCAGGCTCCTAACCTGGGCAGGTAGAACGGCCGAACCTGTACCTGAGCCTTCTCGGTCCTTTGCCAAACTGAGCCTTTTAATCTGTAACACATTTTACATCATCACTTTATTAATAATCATGTCAATACGCTCAGAGGTTGTGGCAAAGTCTTTACTGAGAGAGAAACCAATGCACAATATCAGTATGTTCAGCGGAGTTTAACTTTTTCTTTCTAAAAGCATAAAAAGAAACATGCAAGCATTTGGCTACAACTACCCTACATAACATTTCTGATTGTTTCATAGATGTACCTTCTTATTACTTTTGTTCTGATTATTAATCTATTTCTTTATTGCTGTCATGCTTTTCAACCTGTATTAAACTTATGGAAGTTTTTCTGTTCCTGTCTGCTCTTCTAGAGCAGTTTCTTGGCATTCTTTAAGCGGTGGTAGCCCATTAGTCTGTGCTTTTGTTTCCTGGTTCTGTGGTACCTCTTGGTAGATGGAGGTCATATATTCTTTTTAATTTTATTTTATATTTTGAGATGCTTGCTTTCCTTGTTATTTTAAGGTGTAAAATAATTACTCTCCTCTTCTAGCTATCATAAGACAATTAATGGGCTGATTTTCTACAAAGGTCAGTCCTTCGAACAGGGTAGTACAATCTTGGGAACAGAAATGAGGGAAGTTTGCTGGCCTGCTTTCTCAGTGTAAAGAAACTGCATACTTCTGAAAAGTCTTTCAACCTGTTAATCAGATTTTCAGAGGGACCTAACCCTCTGAAATACTGATGGCTTCTCAATACACTTTTATACTCCATACTGCCCCATTAGTGCCTTTCATATTCAGCATCCTCCTTTGTTCAGTAACATCCTCAAGTAATTGATTTTTTCCTGTGTCCTGTATTCTATCAATGAAAATATTACAGAACAGTGCAGAATAGGAACCTAAACATGCACTACTTAAACAAAACAGATCATAAACAGATAACCTTTGGAATTAATTTGTTATGAATATAAATTCAATATAATTTAAAGTTATATTTTTATTTTATATTTTTTAATTTATTATTGTGTTGTTATTTGGCATTGGTGTGAAAAAATTCATTTACTAACAGGTTTTATCAGCTCTTTCAGTTCTTTTAAGCATCTTTAGAAGATGCATGTACTTTATACAGCTAAGCTCTTTTGTTCATGAGAGAATTCATATGTCATTTCATACATGATTTTTATTTATTTTATGTATCTGTATATAAAGACAGATATAAAAAACTGAAAGTCCAGCAGCTACTTACTTAAACTTGGCAATGTAAAGTTGCCATTTGTATTGTGTGCATCGGTTTGTTAGGAAATCCAGGGACTCTGGAACAGTTTTAATCCATGCAGTCAGTAGTCTCAAGTGTCAATATGCTCTGCCAAGAATTAAAATGTCAGAAGTCTTACGGCACTTCTGAAATCAACACTGAAGCAACAGATTTGACACTTGAGATTATAATTGTATGAGGGAAAAAACATAACCCTTTTCAAGACCAGCGTAGCTTGCGAATAATTTCAGAAACAGCTTTTAATTTTATATGATGCATACATGATATGCTTATGGATGGAAGACAGGGTCTAAGGTCCCAATAACTAAATATTCATTTTCAAGATTTTGAAAAGGCTTTCAAGTGCTCAAAAGCCTGCTGCCGTTTACCTCGTAGGCTGTCTGTAAGCGCCTTTGTATTACACAACATGACTATATTAGCAGCCCAAGGGCAGACTAGAAAGTGTCAGCTGAAGGAGAGGAGGAATTCTCTTTTTAAGGCAAAATCAGGATTCTCACAAATATGCCACAAGAAAACGGGGTTGGCTGGAGAAGGGAGGTGTGAGAGACAAGGCACGGGGTTATCTGTAAGATATGCAGTGATAATTTTCTTCTTGCAAAAAGGGAGAAGAGAGAAGAGCTAGGAATTACTAGATTCGAAGACATTTAACAACTTTCAAAGTAGGAAAGAAGAGAGTATGTAAAGGATTCCTTCAGTATGAAAAATAAATTAGGTTTGACACATGAAGTGGTTAAGACACTGAAAGATAAGCTATCTTAATCTGGAAAAAGCTACAAACACAGGATATACTCCCTAAAAGTCATTTCACTCAGCTCCAGTGGTAGCAGACGTTCTTCTGATCGGTACAGTTAGATCTGTCACAGCGTCAAACAGTTAGGTTTTAGTGCTTGACCTGCTCCTTTCTTACCTTCTCAACACAGAGCTTGCTTGTTTGCACATGTCCACCACAGTGCAATTTGTTCTGGTTCTGTTCCCAAATTTCATCCATATCACCACAGCCTAAGAATGAGAGGATATTAGTTAAACAAGAATATCCATTCAACTGTTAGTCCAGTATATAAGGTCAAGCAAGGACTCCATACGGGCTTATACGACCAGAGAAAGACAAAGGAAAAGAAATACCTGGCTTCTGATCTGAAGGAGACTTTAGAAAACCTTAAGAGACTGAAAGGAGTTCAGGGAGCTTATAGCTGAACTGCAACACTGTACTCATGAATGCCTTAAAAATACACAGCACAAAGCAGAGGTAGGCACAGAGAGTGTGCAAAGAAATGTTAAAATGTTCTCAAAACAAGCCCCATAATCATGAATACAGAGCAACAGAGAATTTCATATTTAGACTTATTCAGGTTTTCTGAGTCACAAATTAGCACTTTTAAGAGCTTATCTTTTTCCCAATTGACTTTAATCAAGTGTTTCAGAAGCTGGAAAATGTTTTAAGTGAATAGAGCTCTTAAGCAGAGAGCCCAGGGAACAGAATAGCAACTATTTTGTACTCTCTTTCAATGTTTTTGATTTGCTTTTTTTCTTTGTTGTTGCATTTTTATGGCTTTCAACACAAGTAAAGCACCACAGCTGTAGGTTTCACAAATAAAAAGAGAGGCACAGGCAGAAAGAGACCCTTGCAGGGACAAGTTCAAGCAAAAATTTAAAATAATTTTCTTGGCAGTGTCAAGCTGATGACCTTTTAAGTATTCACTTTGCTATGATCTTTAATGCACTTCACGTAGACAAGAGACTGATATTCTCCGAATGACAGAATCCCCTTCTTTTCCAACAAAGTCACTTTTACGTTTTAAATAATATCCCAGGGAAAGAAAAAATCAACAAACTTTATAATACATGTCTTAAAAGGGCTTTAGCCAAATGAACTGAGGCAACCCTAGCTAAATTTTAAGGCAAACCGTCTTGGAAAATGTGATTTAAGTCTCCCATGAAACATGCATACCATGTCTATATCTGTATGGCAACATAGGAGACAAATCTCGAAGAATATTGCATCATAGCAGGCTCATGAAGAATTTGTTCTTGTTATCAAATATATTGAACTGTATCTAAATATGATCTCATTAACACACCATCATTAGATCTTTCCCACAGTGTCTTACAGTGCCTATTTAATTATCATCTCGCACATCTGTCTACTCACCCTGTGTCCCCCAGTGTAAAATCCCACTGCCGTCCCCGCTTTGTTCTGCAGCTGTGAGCCACGGGAAGCTGAACCCGTATGAAACTGTCTTTCTCACTTTTGCCTCTAAATGTCTGTACTTCTACCATAAAGTCTTTAACATTTCGTTTATATCAGCAAATAAAGGAAAAACAATGTTTGCTACTGATAGATAAAGTGAGAGCTAGTAGCCAGTGTTTGCTCAGTAGGATGCTGTGTTGTGATCCTGACCACGTTGTCGAGGATTCTGCCTCAGTCTGTCTCCCACAAAAGCAAGAAAATACAGAAATCAGGTGACATCATGTTTCCACTCAATTTTATGCTACTTGCGCATTACCAGGAAACAACTCGTAAAACTAAGGAACTAGTAGTGAAAAGCCATTATTACAATTGTGTCTTCTAAGACCTCACCTGTAAAACTACTTTTGAAAAAGTTACTTTCTCAAAATATGTAAGGTCTTTCATTACCTTATGGAAATAGAAGTAGGCCCAGAGCTGACAAGACTAATGACAAGGCAGTTCCATGCCATCACAGATTAGATTATCCAAGTTTCAGTGGTGACTTGAGAAATGTCTTTTGAAGTCATTACGATTTAACAATTAATAGATTTGTTTGATAGCTAGATGCACCCAGATTAAAAAAAGACATTCAGTTCCAACTACCCACTATTTCTACTGTAACAGATTAACTGCATACTTTGAAGCATTTTTATATCCATTTCTGTATAATTGAAAGTGAAAAAATTCAATTCACCAACTTCACTACATTGAAAAAAGAATACCAACTTCTCTTTTAATAACAGATGTGCAAATAATCATGACTTTCATTACGTAATGAAAGGATGAAAGATACAAGTCAAAACCTGGGAATCAGTGATGTTCACTTTCTATTTTATCAATTTTAATACTTACACAATATTTCTATGACGGTTTTCAAATATTTTATATTGCCTGCTTTAGTATATATTGAACTAGACAGTAAATGTTCATCCCACTGTAATCAGTGGCATTTTTTTTCTTTTTGAGAGATATTCTTTATTAATTGGTTCTCTTGATCCTGACCCTGTTAATTGTTAACAGTAAAAGGATCAAGAGACCTGGGACTCCATCTGATCTGAGTTACAACTATTGAATGTGCTCTGAATATTTCATTATAAAACTTAATTTTGCACCAAGAGACAACTTGAAATAGCTATTATTTTTTTCTTACTTGTACTTCCCACTGAATCTTCAAAGCTTTCCTCACTTCTTTCTCCAAAAATGCCTCAAATCCACCTGAACTTGGTTTTGAAACTTCTTCTATTTCAGAAGATTTAGAATGGACTGGATATTTCTATTTAACATTTCCCTTGAAGTGCCATTATTAGATGAGTATTAAAGTTTATAAATCTATGGAGCTTTTAATATTACAATAATGGACGTATTTGATTTTTCTACTAAGTACTCTGTATATTTCATTTTTTTTTTTTTTTGGTTTACTGCTTTTATTTCACAGGTGCTTCCATAGTACGATTTTTTTAATTAAAAAAAGTAGTTTTGTTGATCTGTAATTTAACTGGCTGATTATAGAGCTAGCCTTAATTAACTTTTATCCAAGTTCAGTGAGTGAAAGCTAACTTTCCATGGCCCTCAAAAGAAGCTGCAATTTTTTTTTTCCCACATACAGATCTTGAGAATTACTTTGGTGAATAAGTGTGTGCTTTTAAGAAGAAATAATATGATCTGTCTGTTTGTAGTCAAAAGTTTTTCTCAAACATCCTAAATATCTGGTAGTACAAAGCTGTATATAAATCAGTGCGGGCTGAAAATAATGTGGTATCTGGCAAGTAATAGAGAATGTGGAGTAACAAACACAAATGTTTCAAATTTTGGAATTGGTTCCCATTAATTGAAATACATTTTTGATTACTTCGTTATTTGTCAACTTGTTAATTACGTTTATATTTTTCTGACTCAGTCACAACAGCTATCCACTTCCTTTGAAAGATAAAAGTTGGTCTTTTTTATAAATGTGTTTGCGTCGGGTTTGAAACGGTATAGAAAACATCAAATATTCCAACACTTGACAATAAAATCAGAAGTGGCAGTTCGGAACATTTATTCTAAAATAATCAAAGGAATTCTTTGATGCATACTTCAATAATTATTTAGTACATTTTACTCCTATAAATATGTTTCTTTGCCTTACAGATGCAATGAAGAACTCTTAAAAGATATTTCAAATGAATAATTCAAACATTGACTGACAATATAATTGTTTATATTTTTTCATGCTGGCACATTCACTTTATTCCTTCAATTTATAAACCAAGTTATCACTCTCTGTGATATTTATAAAAGTTGAATAAATACGAGAAACTTTGTAAAGGTGTCTTGTCAGGGTTTTTTGTGGGTTTTTTGTTGTTGTTCTTTTTTTTCCACTGTATTTGCTAATCTGTTCCCATTAATTTAGTTCTTTAGTTGAGAGCTTCTGGTACCACTTGTATACAACCTTTGGTGGGATTTTAGCTATACTAAGAAAATACATAAGCACTGGCAATTAAATTGCCTTATCAATTTTCTGCAGCTTATTAAGTTGTTTTGTTGTAAAGGAAGATTAGTGTCTTCAGAAGAAATAGAAAAATACCTAAGCAGGAGTCCATGGATTAAAGCGGTGATATCTTGTACAAACCCACCTCCTGAATGAATTCTTAAAGAGCTAGAAGTAAATGGGAATGTAAGGAAATAAAAGAAAATCACAAGCTGAACAAACAAGAACTAAAATACTAACATGGAATTGGAAAATCTTCCATATGCGTGGAAGAATTTCTTAAGGAATGACCTCGGTATCTTATGAAGCAAAAAAAAGTCTTATAAAAAACTTAATAAATTCATAAAAAGCAGGACAGCAATAAAGCTACAAAGAGAGATTACAAACTCACTAAGAATAAAAATCTGCTTGGGGCAAACCAAAAAGATATAGGCAGATATGAGAACAAAGCAATAGTAGCAAAGGAGGAGCTACCAAGATAGGAAATGGAGATCCAGACACTGAGTTATGGGCTACAAGGACAGAAAGGACTTTGAAGTTATGAGCTTGGCAGCAGCAGCAGCAGAAGCAGCTCATATAAAAAAGGAAATATGGACGGAGATGCTTTCATGTCAGCAAAAGAAGCATCTCCTTTTATCCTTATTTCCCTGTATTGTATTAATGGCTACGGACCAAATTCCATTCAGGCTCAAGGGTAGTTTCCAAGCACGCAGCTCCCATTATGTGCTTCTCACAAAGCCCACATGACCAGGGCCATTCCTGACGCTATATCTTAAAATACATTTTCATTCTGTAACTAGTCGAGCTTCCCACAGCTTTCCCACAGTGCCACAGCAGGTTCGAGACACACACAGGCTAGGCTGGGTCATATGTGTGCGAAGCAGTACAGGCATCCAACAGAAAGACGTGATGTTACGAAGTCATGTTTTTCAGAACATAAAAGTAACAATATCTGACCGCTGTATAATCACAAAGTGGAAATCTGAATTATTAATAGATCAATATCCAAGTCTATGAGAGAGGCTTTTGACAACAGAGTTTTTAATTCAACTGTCGCAATATTGTCACTTGCCTAAACAAATTTAACAGGTATTTCTGAAGGTACGTTTTCTAAATAGAAGCCTTAGCTTGGAAAAACAGAGCCTAAGAAACGCTTAACACATTGACTATTGGGAGACAAAGCCACACATGGCTGTGAGGCAGCTGAATGAATAGCTGAGTTTTAGCAAATCAGTTATGATTAAATCATGATTACATTTTAAAGGAAAAGAAACACTACCAAAAAAATTCTCCTGGGATCAATGCCACCTTCCTAGTTTTCAGCCAGATAGTTATGTTTAAAAATATTTTGTTCAGAATTCAGACATCTGCTTTACTAAGTGTTTGTTTTGCAGGTTTTGTGGTAGAGGGACTGGCAAGGGATGAGGTCTGCTGTTTAAAATTCTGGCTGCGCCTGCCTTCTTTGTTTTCAATTTATTAACTTATTTAACTGATTGGGAAAGATATTTTAAAATTTGCAAAGGTCTCACTGTAATTCCAAATAAAATTAAGTATGTGCTTAAGTACTTAATGGAATGGAAGAAATGGTCACTCTACTATTTGCTTTTTTTGTTTACTGTAGACTTGTACTGGACTCAGTTAATCGCTTTTTAAAAAAATACACAGAAAACTTTGTTAATTCAATTACTGAGCTGAAAGCACAGAATCAGGCAAGGCAAAACATCACCCACAAAATATGTAACTTTTTTCTTTTCATTGCAGCAGCACTCCAAGGCAAAAGGACACATGGGCAAAGGGTGGTTATCATTTATAGTACCACTGCATTCTGGGGAAAAGCCTTTTAGACTGTCTTGAGTTCTCAGAGAAAGTAAGTTCAAAGGGCAGAAGGTTGCTTAAATTGATGTCTGACTACTAACACAGGAAAGGAGGAATGTACTGGAGAAAGGGAGAAGTCAAAACAAACCTAAATCAGAGGGATTTATATGTTGGTAGCAAACTAAGCTGCCATCAAACCTTGCCTAGTAAGGGTATTAATATAAGTGCGTATTGCTCTGTTGGGAAGGAACATGTTCCTCTCTTAAAAGCTATGAACTTCGCAGCATTTATATGTCCTGCTGCTCTCATAAATGATGCTTCGTAGCATTGATTCTGTCAACAGTGTTCCTAATCCTGACATTTTCTGACATTTTCCATTTCGTAAAATAAAGAGTTTAAAATTTTTAGCTTTGACCTTGACATAATGAACTGATGGATCACAGCAAGGAAATGGAGATAGTATGATCATGTTTGTTCATATATATTCTTCTGGTGCTATTGAAACTGCAGATTAAATTATAGTTTTTATCAGAGGTGCCTGGAAAATGCATATTCTTTTCTATCATGGTGGGAAAAATCCCACATTCAAATGGATTGGGACACAAGTCCAAATATAAAAAGTTCAGGAAAGAGTTTCCAGAATAAAATGCATTTAGGGACAAACAACTGGGTGCATTTTTTTTCAGCTTGCCCAATTTAACTACTTCACTACAATCTAAATGAATATCCAATTTAAGATCCAGAGAGTTTCCTTTGGTGTTATGAATCAAGCAAGCTGTTATGCTGTCTCCTGGATAGGCAAGAGCTTGGTATATTTAACACTTAGAACTTGCTTCCTACTATTGCCAAGCCAAGTCTCACATTAGCTTTGATGTGTTAGAGCAAGTCTTGCGTTGCCAGCAATCGCTGTGATCCAAGTCGCTAGAGTGCTTGTGCAGGTAACACTTCTCACCAAAAAATAATAATCCAGTTAGGAAGAATTTGGAATAAAATGTTGACAGTACTAAGAATTGTCACTCCGTCTGATTCAGGGGCCAACCAAGCCTGACGAGAGTCAAAAGGCAGAGGTAAAGCAGTTTCTCTTCTCTCCTTTAATCCCTCTCTTACTAGTAAAAGCAAATCATAAAAAGAGCAATGACATATAAAAACTTTAAATCACAAAATTCACACATGAGATACAGATACTCTTGTTTCTGCTTTCTATTAGCTAAAACAAATGTCATTGCTTGTATTGTAAGACCTGCGATCCATCAGATAACCTTGGCTGACAGCATCATGTCATACAATAGAATCAATCAGCAATGTTGTATATACGTCTCTTCTTTGGACAATTTCAAAAGTAAAAGGCATAAGAATTTAGAATGGGTAACAAGTTTTTTAGTTTGCTTATAATACTGTTTTGTCATCATATTGCTAAGCATTCTCCCCTTGTTCTGTCTTTACTCTCTCCTTAAGAGATGATCTCAGAAGGGCTTCTATGTAATGAAATTCAAGCTCCTATTATTTTTTAGCATATATCATACTGCCTTCACACATTATACAGATTGAGAATAGTTGCAGCCAACACCTAGACAGAGCAAACAGGCAGCCATTCTGTCTCAGTCATCCAGGTTTAAAAGAAGGTAAGCAACCTACGCTGTGTCTGGCGCAGCATCCTTTCCAGCAGGATGACAAGCAGTTAGTAACTGACAGCATCATTCTTTCAAGGCAGCATCAGGAACCATAGCAAAGGCCAATGATAAACCATCATCCTGTGAGCTCTGTGCTGCATCTGGCGGCATCACTTACATATAAATTGGTCATGAGCCACACTTCATCAGAATAACTTGAAAAAGGTTTTGAAGGGATGTTTACGGACTCATATTGCATCTGTAAAAGCCCTTCCCAAATCACTGTGGCCATGAATATCTATTCCCAGGGGGTTTCTGCAGGAAAGAAACAGGGACTGCTGAAGGCAAAAAGAATTGAATGACAGGGGATAGAGCGGGGAAGGGCAAGAGCTCAGCAACTGGCAAATGGAAAAAATGAGGAGGTACTGCAGGCTGGAAGGCGGGAAGGGGCTAGGAAAAAGGGAGGCTGGCAGAGACAGGTGGCTAGTAAGGGTGCAACTGGAAATGAGATGGTTGAAAAGGTTTAAAGATTCGTACTGACATTTTAGCCATTTCAAGTTCTTCCATGGGTTTGTCCTATATCGAAATCTAACTGGAAGGATTACATTTTGGCTTGATAACATAGACATTTCTTTGCTTCTGTGTAAGCCTACTTGACTCCTTCAAACCATTTTAGATAGGTATATGTTTACAGATCCCATATACGCAAACAGAAATACACGTGACTTAGCCAGCTTGGGCCAGGCATCGTCTCAGTCGCTGTCACCTGCTCCCTCCAGCCATGTGAAAGGAAAGCCCTTCAATTCAGCATGAACCTCAGCACACAGCGCTGAAGGCTGACAAAAGGTCTGAGCAGATGGCAGGGGCATCAGCATTGTAAGTAACTCTCTCCAGATATGCATTCAACAAAAATGACCATAACTTTCTGACACACAATCAAGGTTGAGGTTATCTGTAAGTCCCTTTCATGGGGAAATCTGTAGAATTTAAAAACAGAAACAAGACAAGGATCTTAGAGCCATTTGTCCACTCTCTCACCTCTTCCGACAAGCTCAAGGACAAGTCTGCAAAAGGCTGACAGTGCTGGTTTCAATGTTGTTTATCTTCAGCATGATCCATATCGCCAGTTTTAACTTAAATCTACTGCTTTGTCTTCCAAAGAGGGACAAATGCTTTAAATAAATCTGCTTTTTCTGCGCTCTTTGTTAGCACTTCATTTTCTCTAAACCCAGTAAGGAATCTATCCTGATTTAATAGACATCTGGGAGAGTCAAGAGTAACAACATCGGTCACAAAATCTTCAGGACTGCTCCAGAATACCTTGTAGCAAATGTCTTGGGTGAGTAGATTAAACTACATTCAGAACAGAGACAGTTTTTTCCATGTTGTGTACTAATGTCTTAGTCAAATCTTATTGGAGTCGAAGAAAATGACGTAGTCCTTTTGCCTGTCAAAGGCAGCTGCTTCCTCACACCTTACAAACCTCATGTTTCTCACTGGTTCCTAGATAGCAACCACTAAGTGAAATTTGACTAAGGGAATTCAAAACAGGTATGTCTACCTGCATTGTCTCAACCAGCTTGGATAGGAAAAAACACTTGCTTAGAGTCATTATATTCCACTTGTAAAAACATAGTATCCAGTGTAGTGAAAATCCCTGAGAACTGTTTCTCTTTAAAATATATGCTAAGTATAATTCAATGTCCCACAAAGGAAAAGTCCGTGACTACGTCTGGAATATGAGGAAGACAACCACGCTGTGTTGTAAACAGCCATGTCAGTGGGAAAAGGCTGTTTGCTTATTTTATTTTCCCTCTAAAATTGCAACTGCCATGTAAACTCTTTAGTAAAAAGATCAGAGATAGTCACTACAGTGCTAGTCAGAAATGCCAGGCACTGGAGAAATCAGAACTTTAATTTGAATTTTGAACAGAACGAAGCCTTAACATAGCTAAAGCTATTTAAATATGGAAAAAATTAGCTGAATGAATGAAAGAAAATAACACAGCTGGTGACTATTTAAAAAGGAAGAGCAAGACTGAGTTTTTGTAAGTTCAAACAAGGATGTCAGAAATAAATTCTTATAAACTATGCGAAATCAGATGTTGTACAAATACACAACTCTATATCTATTTATCTCTCCAGATCAAGGCTTTGACAATAATTAATCATAATGAAGGTTTTTCCAAGAAAATTCAAAAATACTTAACTCTGAAAGAGCCTGTAAATGTTTGGTTAAGTTCATATATATATATATATATGTATATAGATAAATATACACACACATAGACACACATTTGAAAGTAATTTACTGCAAAGTCCTTCTAGAAGCATCTCTTCTTTTTATACATTATTTATCTTCACCAAATTATTCTGCAGCATCTGGGAAGACTAATTTAGGCAAAGAAAATTTCCAGCTAAAACCAACATCCAACTTTTTTATAGTTTTTGGACTCCAGCAACATAATAGCTACTCAGAGAGTATACAGAGACTGCTCCACCCTCACGTTGGGCTGACTCGCAGCAGCTGTCTAACACATGTCTCTAAGCTCTTGAGTAGTTTATTTTGCCATCAGAACATTACAAAATGTAAAGTTTTTCCTCTGCAGGCAGAAGACTTAAGTGGGTCAGGATCAGCATATTAACCTGAGCTCCTTAGCATCCTGCACACTTACAATTCTACCTCCCTAAAGAAATGTTGGGTTTTTTGCACAGAATCCCAGCATTGTCCAGCAGAATTAATCTCACAGAAATGATGCATCTAATTTTTAAAAAGAGAGAAAAAATTAAAACGAGGTATCATAAACTCAGGAGCTATGCAGATGAAAAGCTCCAAGCCGCTCAGGCACTGATAAAACGGAAAGGCCCAGTTGTGTATCTGTCCCTACAGCCCTACTAGCTGCCCTTGCTCCCACTACGGCCAAGGCTACTGATAATGCAGCACCTTTTGTAATAATATGCACAATAGTTGTCTTAGCTTCATATTCTCACGGCTTGTATAGGTCTGCTTATTTTGATGTCAGAGCGTCTTCTGCAAACCATATCATTTCTTTTCATGGAAAACTCTCCGGGACTTGGCTTGGGATTTGTTGATTAAAATGACTTATCTTTAAAGTTTGATAGGTCTGTAGAAGTATTCTAATTTCTCTGTTTTTCCACTTACTCCTTACAGGTTAGCACGGCCCCACGAAACCCTTTAGTGGTAAATATTTGGACTAAATCCACTCTAGATCAGCTAAAAGATGAGGAATGAAGGAGAAACAAGACTGCTGAAGATTAGTTTCTGCTTCAGCTCCAAACCCTTTCCTGGCACAGGATCTTGCTGGTCCCTTGTCCAGGCAGCAGCCAGGACCAGGGTGCTGCCTGCCAGCCAGGGCTGCACTGCGCTGCGGCTGGAGGCCTCAGCCATTAACTCACCTCGACAATATTAACTTGCCTCTTCTTCAACAAAGCAGAGGGGCATCACTTAGGAGCCTCTCAAACTAAACGAGTGGTCTACACAGTCTTCTATTCACCTTCCACAACTAGGAGTATTTAATGCACCGTTGCTTTTATTAAAACCTGTGCACATTTTTCTGTATTTATCCTCACCGGTGTTTTTTAAACGTATTCAACAGGTAGAACGTTCCAAGATATCATGGCTTTAAAAGGCCAGGTTCCTGTTTTAGACTCTCATTCCTTCAGTATTGAATCTTATCACTTCCAGTACCACTGAACAACTTAATAGACTGCAAAATCTTGATAGGACAACGTAATTGCCAGCTTTTATGCATATTCTTAAAATAGGTACATTCCTCATAGAGGTTCTACAGGATGTGTTAGCAGAAACAATTAAAGAACTGAAACAATAGAAGCAGATTAGAGAATTATAGCAAGCAAGAACTAGAAAAAATTCCAAACAAAATGTCCTTATTCCTTGGCTTGCATAAACAACAATATCAGACACTGGAATAAATTACTCAGAACCAGAAAAACTCACTCACTATGAATAATGAAGATAATATTTACCAGTGCTACAGGAAAAATAGGTATAAAGAATCATCTATCAGTTCAGGTAATTGAAGCTCCTGAAATGAACTTCATCTTAAACATTTCAGGTATTGAAGCCAATGGAAAAATACAGTAATTTACTTATTCCAAATATGGGTGTTCAACACATCACCAGTTAAAATGCACAATCTTTATTGTAAGTTATTTCCATTCCCACTGTTAACACTTCACACAAGACAAGACGCCCCCTGCTTATGTTAAAGCCTCAGCCTTCTAAATCTAGTGCCGTGATTCTGTCTGTAGCAGGTCAAACAGAAATTTACTCTTTCAAGTATATCAGATATAGCCTCAATGAAAATGCATGGTAGCAGTCTCTCGCCTATTTTGTACTAGTAATACTATTTGAATAACTTTAAGGCTCACTTGTAGATACTTTTTGGCAGATGCTCTCCTTTCTTGTCCAAAGCCAAAAAAGGTCAGCTCCCTTAAACAAGAATACAACTGTTAAAACACAAATAGGATTACAGAACAGTGGTTTTCCTCTAGCCTTGACTATTATAAATAAAACATTTTTTCATATTATATTATATCATATCAATCATATAATATTTTCATATTGTCAGGAAGTAATACAGGTTAACTGTTTTATTATGCATCATATTAAAAAGACAGCAAGGTTTTTTTCACGGTAAAATAAAAGGATTTGTAGCAAAGTGGTTTGGAAAACATTAATCTTACACTCCAATCAATCTGCTAGTGAAAAGATACTTGACTCAATCTGTCAGCAAAGTCAGACATGTATCTAATCAACTCAATGGAAATCCTTTTATAAACTCAAGCTATGATGAATTCTATAACCTTACTTGAAGAAATGGCATGCCTTATGCTCACATGCATGGTAATAGGGATGAAATTTGAAGTCTGAATACCTCTGATCAAGGCATTTCTTTGTTTCATGAAAGCAATCACTTCATTAAGTGTTTAAGCAAACATCACTGTTGTATCAAAGGATGAAACCTCTAAATAATGATCTTGGAACTCCCATGACAGAAAAATTCTAGATTATATGACTAGACAAATTCTGAATATCTGCTCAGTGCAATACTCTGGATAAGAAAAAATATGAAATAAGGAGACTTCCAACCAGTATTCTTGCAGATTACCTGCAATACAAATCTATCATGTTGGCATAATCAACATAAAATATTATGCATTTAAGTGCAGCAAAGACAAAACAAACGGAACTACTTTATATCTTCGCTCACCTGAAAGTCCAGGTCAACTTTAAATTTCACTAGTACCTTTGATAATCAGATCCTTCATTACCTTATGCCTCCAGCTGCCACATTACAGAAAGCAATAGGGTAACCTGATATATTAAGGATGTTTAGCTCTTATTTCAGTCACATCCAGAGGTTACAAAACAGCTGCTTCTTAAAAATCAAGCTGTAGATGGAATGACAACACAGTCAAAACTAGGGCTCAGCTCTATCCGTGTTAGTTTTTACTGTCAAGTTCAGATACTGTTGAAACCTATTAACAAGCATCACGAAAACGAGCAGTCTAGCTGCACATCTCATTCCAATCCCAAATGGGCTTTCCAGTCCGTGCTTTGCTCAGGAGCCCTGCAGTTACTGGGGAATTGACTCCCAAGCATTTTCATTTAAAGCTGTCTCAGGTTAGGAGTTCCTGTAGCCACGCTACAAGGTGGGGCAGTGTGACAACAGGGACCTTCACCATTGTTCCCTTTGGGTAATCGCACTCCTCTGCTGTAGGAGAGGAAGGCTGGCCCCGAGCCGCCGCGGAAGGGTGCGGGGGCTCCCGAGAACGCTGCCCTCCCAGCGCCGTGGCCTGTGCTGCTTCTTGTGCGGTGACAGCCAGAGATCAGCCACTGCCCAACACAAAGCCACAACAGCGAGGTTGTTTCCTCCAGCCGCAGCCTAAAGGTACTTTGTCCTGGCAAAGCACCTTCACTTCACATTTGACAATTCTGCTTTTAGCTGGAAGCTGTGCAAGAGACTGCAGAAAAGCAGAAGGAGAAAAAGGACATAACGAAAGGTATGGAGAGAGAGTTTACGATAAAGGTTGAGGACATTCTTTCCCACTAAGAATGAGGACATACTATTCTATATATAATATATATGCTAAAACACACAACTCGTTTGGGAAAGAAACCCCACAGAGAGGTCAGGTACTGTAGTGGAAAATGTTCACCGACTCCAGGGCAAGGTTTTACCTTAGTTACATTGAACAATAAGGTTAAAAGCCTGAGCAGAATAATGTTTTGTCAGATGATGTCAATCCCTTGGCTTAGATTATATTGGAAATTGGGTGAAGAGGGTATCCTAGGGAAATATCACCTTCATTCAATACCAGGAGGCCCTGGAAGCTCTCCAAGACACACAAGAGCGCAAGCACCTGCTGTGCTTTTCCTGAAACCTCGTCATTTGCCACATGGAAAAAGGAGACAGACAGAGGGAGGGGAGGTGTTGAGTCCTAGCGTGGGTAGTTGTATTCCTGACATTTAGCAACAGTAGGCTGACTTTCATTGCTGAAAGGGAGCCAGGAAGGCTCAGAAGAAAGTTTGCAGTATCTGAGAAATACTGCAAAGACAGAACTAAAATATTAAACAGAGCAACACAGCAATTGCTATTTAAATGACAAGCAGACACTGAGTTTAGAGGAGGGTAACTATGGGAACTTCTTCCATTTCGAAGAGATGATTGCAAATCAAGGCCATGGCCCACTGCTCAGTACTTTTATGAAAATTTGTAGACCAGATTCTCAGCTTGTGTGCTGACTTGGTCCTAAGTGAACCCAACTTGATTTACACCAGCCAAGAGTGCAGCCCTAGCACATTATTAGATTTACAGAGATAAAAGATATATGTCACAGTGTCAGAAATAAGTCAGTTTATAAAAGTTAAAATGAATAAATAAATCCAATTTCAGAGCAGCTCCTGATCTCTGAAAGGTATTATAACTACAGTGATTATGATGGCAAGTAATGATAAAACATGCCAGCAAACACAACAGATATGTCTGAGACTATAAACCAAAAATTCTGTAATTTAAGTTCCCCCGTTCCATTTTGATACTGTCTATTCACATCTAAACAGGTATTCTGGGAAACAACACCACACAAAAGGCCTCTCTGTCTACAAATATGTGACATAAAATGACCCAATATCTTCATGAGTAATCTTTCAGTTCCAGTACCGAAATTTCTATTCCCAGTGCTAGAGAGTCACGTTTACTACAACTAACCACTCTGTTGTCCATCACTTAAAATACGGCTTTGCAGATATTTTTACATTAAAAACCCAATACCATTGTTTAGTTTCAAAGCATAATTTACAAAGATTTGTAATTTGAGTACAAAATGAGTGGCACTTTTCTTGGTTTGATCTAGGTTGTCTTACCATGATAACTTTTTGTTTGTTTCAATTATGTGTATGCTATTTTATTCATTGTTCATTTTGGACACTGTTCCTGATGCATGAGCAAAGGTTTCTGAAAAATACCAGTAAGGACCTGAACAGGAAAACGGGACAAAAGCTGAGATGTTACAAGTCACATCATCCTTGGCTGCAAGGATGTTACTAGATAAAAACTGGAAAGGCAAGAGCACATTTTTTTCAACTGTAGCTGGTGAAAAACCACATACACGTCTGATGGTTGTAGACATTATAACTGTAACATGGGGTTCCACTGAATAAAATGAAATACAGAGGGAGAAATAAATCTTTGACTAATTTTAAGAAAGGCGCACATAGACCTTAATAACATATAGCTCTACTGCCTAGAGCCTATGACTTCCCTCCTCCCACAAATATATTTTGGGCTTTTTCTTGTTGAATAGAGGCCATTGTCACAAGAAGTCTGCATTAATATTCTCACCATAAAGGCATAACTGTTCTAACAAAGAGCTTGCAGCAGAATAACTCTTATCTGCAAAAAAGAATATCATTATGGGCTCCAATAAGAAAGAAGTAGATGGAAGGACATTGAAGAAAGAACAGAAAACTGCTGGAAGAAGATAAATTATTTACACAGAATTCCATATTTTTTAAAGTCACATTCTTTTAAGCCATTGACTGTAGAAAAGAAACAAAGAGGTGCTGAAAGATAAATGATAGTCTAAAAACTACACACAGTTCACTTAGCAAAATAAGTGAAGAGTAAGAAATATAAACAGTATAGAAAAGATGCTAAAATCAACAGGTTGATCTAAGCCATATTTATTAGCGTTAGTTTTTCTTTAAAAAATGTACAATTGCTCTTTTCTCATAAGTGCTTCACATTAATCCAAGCTGTATCTTGGGAGTCTGTTGTGTATGTGCCAGCTTTCATACGAGATGTGGTTATTAGGCTTTTAAATAAAATATGCGAAACTCAGAAGATGGTCAAGATCATTTGTGCATTTTAATTGAATAACTACTGGAAAAAAAAAAGAAGGTATTTTTATCACATCACATCTTAACAGAGCCTTTGGATTAAATACTAATTAATTTGCCACCAAAGTTTGCTGTTAATCAGTTGCATGTCAGCATACATTCTGAGTGACATTTAAATTATAAAGTATAGTGGGATTATCTGCAGTCTTGCAAATTACCTCTTTATAAAAGTCAAAGTAAATATTATGCACTCAACAGAGGTATCATTAGTCCCCTGTTTACTCTCTGGATGGTTTTTTGGATTATAGGTTGCCTCAGTATATAGACATAACACTTAGATCACCTTAGAAAAAAAGAAGTTGTAAGTTTAAAGCTGACCTTCGAAGATCCAGCCTCCAATGACCAACCTCATTAACAATTGTCTCATTAGGTTTATGTGTAGCTGACGGTGCTTCTCCACAGTAGAGACTAAACTGAGCCTCCCATGGAGAACTGAAAATGCTCATGATTCCATCATCAGTACATTGGCCTTGACTCAAGCTCTTAGAAATAGTCTAAAAACTACAGGAAATTACAATCCAGCTGGGAGACATATGAGGAGAAGCTCAGCTTCTATCTTACCTCTGTATGAAAAATTTCCATCAACTAAACTGAACAACTGAAGAAACATATATGAAAACAGAGGGACAAACAGGTGGATGAAGCAATTAAAATAAATTATTGGTGCAGTATCTGTAACAGTATCACAAATAGCTACTGTGGTCTTATATCAAAAAAAGAATAGAAAATCCATTCAATAAATAAGCAAACCATTCTGTTGAAAGATAAAGAATTGGGACAAGAAGGGAGAGAATTCATTTTTAGTCTTCCTCATGTTTGAACAGTCTATTAGTATTTCATAAAAATTATAATTGAAGTGTCAGCTCCTTTATATAATGTAAACTAAGGAAGGAGGCAGTACGAGGGGACACCGAATCATCAGACTGATTTTTTTTATTAAAAGCCATTCACTGAGACTGAGTGTGTATCATATATATCACCATATATGTCAGACACATTCATTAAAGCAGAACTTCAAGAGTGGGCATGAAGATCTTTATGGCAAAATTCTAAATTTGTCACAGCACAGAAGAAATAAAATAATAATTTCTACTGAGATGGACAGATTCCAGTGGCCTCTTATTTTGTCTCAAATCTAAAGCATAAACATGGAAAAATCTTGAAGGATGACTCTCAAAACTTTGACAAATCCCTTTGGCACAACGAAGAAAAAAGAATGATAGAATATTAGTTCTAAATTTTAATTTTGGTCTCATAGGCAGAGTTTCCAATGATCTTGAACTTGTCCACTAATCTCAAACCAACAGCTGAGTCTAGGTATAGATTTAGGGATTAGTCAAGTGCAATCACAGGGCAAAGGAAAATGTCTCGAGAAGACAAAAAACCCTAAACCTCCTGACCACCCACATACGTAAGACACATTTTTCATTTATCATCACAACTGTTAGTATGTGATGCTGCACTCAGATGGAACAAAAATAACAAGTATGGGGGAAGGCATGCTGTATGCAGTGTCTTTTCCCTGTCCTCACCTGATTCATGTAATCCTTACACAACCCACTTGGAATTTGTGCACAGGGGTTCTTGTGCAGTAGACTCACCTTATTCGTTCTCTTTTGGCTCCACCATCACCGCTCAGCAGAAAGGAGTAATTGTCCTTATACATAGGTGGGAGAGTGAGATAGTTACCAAGGAAACAGGCTTAGTTTGACAGAGATTTGGAAACCCAAGCCCAGCTGGAGATGGGAAATCTGCGTATCCTCCCCCAGAAAGCATTTGAAAACTAGATGCAATCTGGCAGCAATTAAAACCCAGTTAACTCTTACCTTTCTTCCCTTTGTGAATCCATCTTTCATTTTATTTATCTACTTTTTAATAATTCTCTTCTTTGGCTAAGTGGATTCTAAGATAACAGTAATGAACACTCCTGAGAGCCCATGTCTAACAAGGACACACATGTACTTCTTTCTATTTAGATGGATGATTACTCTTCTGTATTCAGGTTAGGAAAGTCCAAGTTGTGTCCCTAGGTACACATGTGGCACTCTCACTGTAAACGAAATTCAATCAACGTAACCAAGACCAGAATTTCTCCTAAGGCTAGAACTCAGCCCACAGTTCAGTACAGTACAGACATGCCATTGATTACTTGGAGAAGTGCTATAAAAATGATTAAAAGCACCAGGATAGATCCTGAGCTGGTGTAAATCAGTGGCAGTCCCATTAATTTACTCCTAGCCAGAGGAGAGCTAATCTAATTTACACAAGCTAAGGATCTGAGGCCATCATATTTGAAGAAGAGGGTAGTGGAAAATGATACTGCACAGAGGAGATATATCAGTGGAATGTAAAGACAGCAACAAAACAAGGATAGTGAGGAACTGTTGGAGGTGGTTTGAGATGAAAAGTCCAAGAGTAATGGCCACAAGCTACACACGGGAAGATCCACTGCAGAGAGTAAATATGCGTTTTAAAGGATGGACTTACAAGATAATCTTTTCCTCAGAGAAAGGACAGACAAATAGCATCTCCAGATGCTTTCCCTAGAAAGTTACAATTGAATCTGAATTTTATCTTAACATGAATTACTCAAGTTTAAAAGTGATCATAATTGTGTTTCTTGTGGGAATCCATGACTACAATTTCACCTTTACAGAGGCAAAGCAGAAAACCCCAACGATTTGCACTTATATGGAAATATACACCAGAAAGTTAGGGAATTTTTTTTCCAGGCAAAAAAATCATACTGAGATATAAGACAGACAATGCAAGTCCCCAGAAAAGTAATTGTGGCAAATGAATAACCAGGACCTTTCATAGTTTAATAATTTTTTGCCATATTTCAGGAAAAAGAGGTAGTGAAATGAGAAAGAAATGCAGCCACAGCTTTGGTGCAGCGAAATCTTCACAGCTGAATTCATGAACAGGCTTTCTACAATCATCTTGAGTGTCATTTTGGCAGTCAGTCATCTTGAGTTCTACATTTCAGATATAGTCGACAAAATCTATAAAGGCCTCTAAGCTTCATGAAAACAAAAACCAAATTGGTATCACGGCAAGGCAAGTTAAATTTAATTATTTTAACAGTTGCAATTGTCTCTAAAACAAACTTCTGCTAAACCTGTGGGATTGTGGTAACGTATTATCAAGGCTGTTGAAAATGAAGGCTGTTGCTAGCAACCTCAGTTAACTGATGGATGAACTTTGCATAATGTCTCCCAAGGGTGCCCAAGCCTTGAGCAGTCAGCTCGGCCTCTCTCCCCAGTTGAGGAGGAAAGGGGCACGGTGCAGACTGAGCCGACACAGGCAGGCTTCACGAACGATGGGCTGATTATGCTCAAAGGTCCAAAAAAAGACTATTCCGACAGCCAGTTCACATCATCACATGCTCTCCCTGCCACAGGAACCTACCACATTAAGTATATGCGATTTGTTAATCCCCTTTTCCCCAGTGAGCTACTCCTGTGGTCGCCCAGGATGTGAGGTCTAGCAAGCGTTGCCTTTGTGAACCCGTGAGTGACGGGAGTATGTTCTGTGGATCTGTCCTGCTGCAGTAGCAAGAAATCTTTCCCACATCAAATCTGGATTTTCTATGATGCAGAGTTTAACCCATCTAGGCGATGACTTGGTGGATGTGTTTTGTATCACTATGAGTTCTCCTGGAAGTCCAAACTCTAGATTCATCTAGTCTCCAGTTAGCAAAGATATAATAATTTTCCTCTTTAGGAGTGTGGGATTTAGAAATAATATTAACCAGTTTATTAATAATTATTCTTAATAACTATAATTAATAATACATATAATATATATAAAAAATACATACATACATCTAATAATACATATTATTTCTCCCCTAGCACTCAGGCAATTCTGCAAACACTACTTAAAAGCCTGAAGAAGCCACGTATCAGGTAGAGTGTGGTTCTTCTGAAACTCTATTTAAACTGCTCAGCAGTGGGTAAAGGGGAAGCAGCAGAACAGACCTGCACTCCCAAGGCCCCTCTGAGATTTAGCTCATCAGCCACCCACTGCTGGTGGATTCCAGGAGTGGGAATATGGAACCTACACTACAGAGACCAGAAGCCACCCTGGCATATACAGTAGCAAAGCCTAAACTATGGCTTTCTAATTGATCTACTTGTTTTTAATTTTGACTTCCTTTGACAGTGATTGTATTTTATCTTTTGTCTGTTCAAATACTGCAGGTCACTTGCATCTGATCAGAGGAGACTATTTAAACAAATGGCCTATTTAAGTTGAATAGCATATTACATTTTTGTAGAGTCAGATGCTGTTTCTCCTATTTGTGTATTTCCTTTCTTGACAGTCATTAGTGTGACCCATATAGGTAGGTCAGATTTTTTTCCACACTTCTATAAAGCTACCTGTTCATGAATATTTTTATATTAATAATACATTTCTACAGGCTGGCTTGATAAATATAGAAGCCATTTTCTTTGTTGTTCTTGTTTGGTTGGTTTTGGTTGTTCGAGGTTTTTGGGGGTTTTTTGTGGGTTTTGTTGTTGGTTTGGGATTTTTTGGTGGGTTTTGTAGTTGTAGTTGGTTTGGTTTGTTTCCCAAAGAGTGGCTTGGTTTTTCTTCCAGTCAGATTTTGCATTTTGTTTACGGGCTTTACTAGCAGGAAGAGAATTTTAAGGGGGCTAACTCTCAACAACCAGAAAGTAGGACTATAAAAAATACGAATACTTTAAAAAAAAAAGTTTCTGTAGAAGCCTAGGCCCGGCCAATTGTAGTTCAGTAGACTGAAGGGCAGCTTCCATGTATGGCCCAGGTAAGTGAATCATAAAGAAATAACGCTCTTGGCCCTGTTCCTAAATGTCAGAGCAACAGCTGACCTATTCCTTCTTCTAGTTCTGTGTATGACTTTCAGGGAGTTCATTGGTCCTGGTTAACAATTTCTCCCACTTGGAGATATTTTTTGACTGAATTGAAAAGTTGCAAGGAATTTAGTTTCTGATTGACCCAAAAGGCTTTTTTTCCTCTTCCTGAAAACCAGCGAAGAGGTCTAGTCACAGCACTACAGAAACTCTTCTCGGAATGTCAATAGGAGGCTTTCAGGGTATGACACAAACTGAGACTTGCCGAATATCCAGGGTATCACTGACATTTTATCTCAAACTAATGAGCTTTTCACTCCCCATATTTAGCCATGTTTTCTGACAGAGCATAATTTGAAGCTGGAATCTGAGCTATAATTTGATACATCAACTGTAGGTTTTCTTGGTTTTCCCTAAGTTGGCCAGTAACATCATTGTCTGCCACTGATATACAGTAATATAACACCACGTCATGTAGTTTGACGCATTTTAAATTAAAATTGAGCAGATAGTCCTGTCCCATACCAAGCTCCACTATTGCAAATCAGCCACATATTGTTCCTGAAATTTAATTGTTTTAGAACCATGATGTTAATTCAGAGATTTACAGGTGGAGATTGCCATCTGGCAAGCACTAGATGAGAAATAACATTGACCTTCAAACACGTGTATCTGCCTCAACCCTCTAAAGGATCACGTTTTTCAGATAGAAAAACAAAAACCCCAACTCTTTACTGGGAAAAGCTACAAATGTCATAATAAAATGCTTCACTTCAATGTAGCTGCACATGTTCTGTAGAAGTGGAGTAGACTTCAATCCTAAATGGACTTATTACAAAAAACCCTGTTAACCTTCCACCTGCCCAAGCCAAACTTTCCAGCAGAGTATGTAGATATACATATATGCACCAGAATATGTAGATATACACATATACACCAGAACATGCAGATATACTCCCTTGGCATAGTCCAGCTGATGATATGCTTCTACTAACCTTTTTTTTTTTTTTAAAAAAAAAAAAAAAAAGGTATAAGACGCTTGGGCATATAATTCTTTCTTCTGCAAAATCAGTGACTAGAAATAACACCTAAAAGCCAGCAAAGCCAAGAACCATGGGAGTTGGTCTGGTTCAGACACCTTTATGAAAAGATCAAACATGCTCTTCATATTTCAAGATGATTCTGACTCTAGATTAGAAAAAAGACTTCTTTCTTTGTCGCCCAAGGCTAGGCTAAGATGCTTTAGGATATCCTTTATCTCAACAGGCTGTGGCATTGCTTCTGCCTTTCACAAATCTGACACACTTCCCGAGTACAGGGTCTACATGTAGAAATGGACATTGTTGACCTAGATACCATGGCTAACATGGGCCATCTCTTTCTTGCCAGAAAGTTTTGGAATTGGAGGAGGAATCTCATCTCAAATCAGATGCTGGCCATTAAAAGTTTCAAAAACTGGAAGCTCCGGGGTACCAACTTACTAAGAAGCCATGAAAGCCAACATTTCTTATTTAATTTTGAGGTTTGGAGATAGAGACAGAATATTTATTACTATTTGATTCTAGTTTTCTGATAGCAACAAGATTTGACTAGCATCCACGCAAAAGAATGGTTTAATGAATATCCACTTCCTCAGACCAGGTGAAAACTACATGGACTATCATATCAATATTAATCTCATAAATCCATTAAGACCTGAAAGTATGTTGTGCTATAGTCAAACTGGAAAGACCCTTACTTGAATGGAGTCAATTAATTTAAGCTGGAAATGTGCCTACCATTGCAGTACAAAGTGGGAAATAATTTGTACTCAGGCAGTAGCTTCCAGAATTTACCCACATTCTGGAGTCAGCAACTAGCTTGCAGATTTCCATTCAGTTCAAGTTACTGTATAGTCTTAAGAAAAATACTAATCTTTGGTTTAAATATTTGTTATTATATCATATATCATGTTGGAAGTTTAACATTCTTAAAACAGAGAGACGAAATTAGAAACATCTTGAGAAGAGCATTCTTGTTATCAATCATGTCATCTCGAACATGTTTAGAAGCTTGCTGCTGGCACCAGGAATGGATGTTTTATTCAAAAGAATGTATTTAAAGAAAATGACAGCGCTTTTCAATTCAACTTTTCTAAAACAAGAAATCTTTCAAGTCTTCCAAGCCATGTGGATTTCAACATTCCAGTGATTAAGACTATTTTCAATTATACATGCTTTTTCCATTATTTTTTCATAGCTTTAGGGAAGATTTTCAACACTCTGCATGAAGAATTAGACACACAAATCACTCACAACTATTAATGGAAATTGCACAGACGGTGGAAGAACTGGTACAGAACAAGAAAAACCAACTCAAACCATCGAAAACTTGAGAAAAACCTGTCATGAACTTTGCAGAGTGGATAGATCTGTCTTTCCTGTTTCTCATCTTGCCAAACTGCACACTTCCAATTTCTAGCCCAGGAAGTTAAAACGTCAAACAGCCACGAGAAAACTAGAAATGGTGAGAGCATCTCTGCAGGTTCCTGTCTGCAGGATTTTCAGAACGCAATCTTTCGGTCTAGTTAAACACAGAGAGGGATGACCCTGTGTGGTCTACACATGCTGGAGCTTCTGGGTAAGCAATGATGGGGTCTCCACTTGGAAGAAGAGACAAATATGACGTTCCCGTGTTTCTTTTTTGCCATTTGAAAGAACTACAATTGATCTCGGAGAGAATATGCAACATGTCGGTTTTCATTTGAGTGTTCATTAGAAAAAGAACTGCAGTATCTAAACAATGTATTATTTTTTGTTTTAATCAAGGAAATCATTAGTAAAACTGCAGAAAATCACTTTCATTACACTCCTCTGTTGCCTCAGCAATCCACTTTTCTACAAGAAATGATCTCTCTGATCTGATTTCATCAATACAGCTTCAAAAATAACTTAATTAAAATATTCATTAAACCAAACAGATTTTGCTCTGACATTTGTTAGACTTCAACACTGTGAAGAAAGATGCCATTTTCTTTTAGGTGTTTAGGACAGCTATAGACAGAGATTCCACAAGTAGAAAGGCTTGAGAAGATGACACGGAGAATGGCTAAAAGTAAGCACAAACTCACTGCTGCACTCCCCACTGCCCAACTCATTTATTTTTAAGTGCAATGAATGGTGTTTGATTTTGCTGCACCATTCATTTTCTCATCACACTGTGAATGGACTTCGAGGAATGCTAACCGTGTTTGTACAAATTCAGCATCATCAATCATGCAACAAGCATCTAGGCCAGCAATTACACATCAAGATATTTTGAATTACGATACTGCATTGTGAATCTCTTATTCTCCACATAAATTCTTTAATATTGTTTGTAATATGCAGTCTCAAAACTAAGCTCAAATAATTTTGGGTTTGCCCCCTAGCATGTGTGTAGTTCAAAAACATACAAGCTGTTTTTTCTGATGAAAATTATTCTCCTTTTGTATATTCTCAGCTAGCAAAACACAAAGTACAATGGTTCACTTGAAGCTAAATAAATGTATCATTAAGTAATGTACAAATAGTGCTCTTCATTATTCTGTCAGAACTTCCTTGAAAGGAATTTCATCATGGTATGATTTGAACTATCTAGCAGAATAATATTAAAGCAATAAACTACATAAAAGTGTATGTTATGGTACACTTGATAGATAAGTTGGACATCTTGAAAAGTTATTCCCATGTTCTCCGCTTTGTATCACAACACCTAACTGGAACCCATAATTTTAATTGTTCTGCTGTTTAGTCATTTTTATGGCTTACTGGAAAAACCTAGCTGTCTGCTGCCATTTCAGATGTTTCTGGGTGGTAGTTTCTTACACAAAGACTAAAATATGTAACTTTTATATATACATGATACCACAGTTTTTATAACCCAGAGACTTTTAAAGTTAAATTAAGATTCTTGCTCAAGAGCTGAATCAAACCTAGACAATCAAGATGGTGAACAAATGGAAAGTTTGCAACTAGAAGTTATGAATCATACTTTCTTAAAACTGGGCGCATATGTTTCATGATTTACTTCTCGAAGTTTTCTGTCCTCTGGAATTTTCTTAATTTCTGCAATGTTACTTATTAGCATGCTTTATTCTTCTGCAACCACAAAAACACAGTATTGGAAAACAGTAAGAAAGCTGTGTACTTTGCAACACACCTTTATAGGCAAAAGGTATTTGGAAAACATTGAGCTTTGCCTCTTAAAACACCTTACTTTGCTGGCACGCTGGGATTCCCAGGCTCTGCTGGGAGAAAGCGAGGGTCCCGCTTGCTGCCCAGTGTCCAGGTCTGAGCCCACCCTGCAGTGGGGAAGCAAGGGAGCAAGCGGCAGGGACACACGGAGCCGTAGCGGCAGCCAAAGCTGGAGGAAAGGCTTGACCTAAATTAAATTATTTCAGGGATGACTCAGGGAAGCAAAGAACAGTTTGTGGCTCCACAAAATGAAATCTGTCTCACAGCTATAAAAGGTAAATTTAAGACAGATGTCAAAGACATAGTATTCCTTGCCAAGGAGGAAAAGATTTACCTAGGTCATACAAGACAAACAAACAAACAAACAAACAAAAAAAAAAAAGAAGAAGGAGGAAAAAAAAATCTTTAAAGCAGTCTGTTTTCATACAAGGTATTTCTAAAAAGCTGACCGGTGTTCACTTGGCAGCATTTCTTGGCATATAAAGATATTTACATGAATCACAAATAATTTATGGCTGTAAGTACAGAAAACTCACTAATGTTAAGTGTTCACCTACCTTCCTAGAACTGTAAATGTTTACAAAAACTGGAAAGAAGACATCTGCTAAGCCTAACACATTGGTAGTTTAGTGAAAGAGTTTAAAAATGCATACTTACTGGAATTTCTAGTTGATGTTTTTAGTATGTTCTTTGCAGTGTTGATTTGTGTATTTATTTGAGAATTAGGAATATATATGTATTTCATGACTTAAGGTCTACTACATAAGAAAATCTTGATAATCACTACAAGAGAATCTCGCTAATACCCTAGCACACACAGCTGCTCTTTCCCTTGACACCTCTTGGAATAAGGCTGCCAAAGGAGGTGAGTAACTGCAGCATTCTCATGTCTCTGTAACTCTTCTGGAGTATAAGCTATAGTTACACTGCAAGTGAACTCTTATTGCATCATATAGTCTCAAAATGAACAGTAATCTCTATTTTTACTTAGGAGAAAACAGACTGTGTATCTCATATGTTCAGCTATATTTTATTCCCAGCCGCTTTTATGTCCTTGTTTCAGATAAAAAGATATTGGAATCTTTCAAGAGCTTCAGAGAGCCCACTTTGTCAACTCTTCTGAAAAGAAGGCTTTCAAAACCTGTGCACTAAAGGGCTAACCTGCATTATGGAGGACACACAACAGCTTTTAGGTCTGTGCACTAGCTCCACACCGACATCTTTCTTGGGGAAAAAAAAAAAAAAAATAACCATACTAAACATACAAGAATAAAAGTTGGGTCAATAACCACATACCGGTTTGAACACATAAGCTGATCTCAAACAAGATGAGCTAATAGTCTCTCAGAAGTATACCTAAAGCAAGTTGTCAGCTCTGACAAGACACTGGAAATTATCTGTTTTGGCACAGGTTTATAAAAGCAGTCTAGCATGACAGAGGTCTTTGAGAAAGTGCAGATTGCCACCTCCTCAAAATTTTCCTTCAATATCACAAAAATTTTCAATACAAACAACTTTCAAAGTCATAATGTTATAATATGCAGCACCTAAAAGCTCTTACTATTATTAGTCTGTATTTAATAATCAGATGTACGAGAACAGATTTTAAAAGTCCATTCAGATGCTAAATAAGCAGCTACATTTTTAGAAGTAGTTCAGCTCCCATTCAGCAATGAAGCAAACAGGTTTTGAGTTTCCAGCTCCTGTTCTCAATTGAAGTTTAGAAATCTTTATTTGAATGTCTAAACAGGAGCTAAAAATTATCCAGTATCTAGTTATCCAAATATCCAGTTCAAGGACTAATTGTAGGTGCCTGCTCATAAAGGATACATGACTCGAAATTCATCTCCTTTTTCAACTCTTCCCAATTTCAGTCCTCTCTACCGTAACACATTCCTCTGCCAAATCGCTCGCAATTGAGAACAACTAGCAGCCTTTTCTCTACCAGAACACATCCCTAGTAAACACCATTTTACGCTGACACTGGATCATGATGAAGCCACACAATACTGTGAAGCATTTAACATGTTGCAGACCAGCATTGAAAAGAAGACAATCTTAATTTGTCAGAGTTTTGTAGCTTTACCAAAAGGCTGCCACAAGCATACCACTTCTAACATGCAAGTGTTTCATCTGGGAACCCCTGCGCAAAGATGAGCAGCGCTTCTGGGTGGGAACGGGCAGCGTCAAACAAAAGGACATGGGCTAACAATGTAAGTCACCGAAGTGCAGCCCCTGAAGCCCTGACCCTGCCATTCCTGCACCACTTGGAAAATTTTATGTATGTGCAGACACAATCTCTACAGGCACTTAGAGCGCTGCTTTACTTAAAAGCTCTCAGCCTCAGCAGAATAATCCAGAAATAAAGACTAGACAGGAGGCGTCCTTTTCAACATAAACAGAAATTCAACACAGAGGTGGGGAAAACCCCCTGTAAGTAGTGTAGGAACAAGAGGATCAGAGGTGTCACCTTTAGCTGCAGAATTAAAAATTAGTCTCCAAACACCTGTATCAGTTAAAAGCCATGTCCTTTTTTTTTTTTTTTTTTTTTCCAAAGAAGAAAAGAGAACATTGGCCAAATTGCAGCATGGACATTAACAGACCCAGGATGCGCAGAATATGGTTAATCATCTGCCTACCGCTCAGGAACAAAACAAAGCTTATTAAGAATATGGAATACCATGAGAATAAAAAGAAGAAAATTTGTGTTTTTCATGTTACCGCTTTGTGCTTCACAGAACAGTGATGTAGGTACACTAAAATGAACAAAATCAATCAAGATTTAGTTACATAGAAAACACAGAGTATGGAAGCCACATCACCTTTTCTGTTGTCAGTCCAGTTCTTGCTGTCCCTCTGCTTCCTCGCACTCAGTGATGCTGTCTGGCTGGACACAGGTGTTCTGCCTTCAGGACCATCCAAGATCTCATCAGATTATGCTCTGCCAGCAGACCTAGGACGGCAACATGAGAGGGCAGTTCCTATATTATGCAATCAAGTCCTATGGGCTGCATAAGAAGATGCAACTTTATTTTGAAGAGGAACCAACCACTTTTTGGGATTCTGACCACTCTTGGCTGCAGCACACATACAAACGAAACTTGAGGTGAAGGTACGTGACTCATGCGGTGAGTTTCTGGGAATGCAGAGGCACCGATTAGCGCTGTGCGCTGGGCCTCCAAAATGCTTAGGACACGTTCACAACCAGCTGAGCATACTCCTTTTGTAAAATACTACTCACAAGAGTTTAGGAAAGCTTCTGTTACTGCAAGTTCTCATCATCATGGGATTCATCTAATGACTGCTGAAGTGAATAGAAATACAGGCCAAGGGCAAGGGACGTGGACTTCATTAAAACTCCCAGCCGATCTTAAAAGATACTCCAAAGATTCTTCTGCAGTCTCTTATAGCCTTTCTTCAAGTAAGTATTTAGTCAATAAATTAGTCTGTCAACTTGCAATCCTTTGGAACAAACACTTCTTTTTCAAACAAATGATACAGCAATTTCTTAAAGGCAATTCATACTTGCTTTTATCTCTCGCTACAAGAAGACAAGCCATGAATAAAGTTAGTTAATTGAAGTAATGGAAGGTTGACATCATTTTTCAATATTTCTCTTTCTAAAGAAAACACCTTGTAAAAAATGGTATCCCATATCTTCCTTTTCCTACCCATTGGCGCAACTTACTAATGATTACAATAAATAAGCCAGAATGGTGAATGCTCACATACCCATTTCAAAGTCTGGTACAGTCTAAACTGTATTGTATCAAATAGGATCTTCTAGAAATTATGGAATAAAACCCTGAAGCTCTGGATAATGGTTGAAATTCTGCTTGCAGTAGCAAGAGAATATTTTATACTGCATCATGAAACAAACAAGAACACATACAATAAATATAAGAAATACATCTACAATGGAGTTCTTATTATTCTTGGTTATTGAAAGAAAAGCAACACAATAAAGAAATATATTTACCCTTAAATAAAGCATTTTACTTCTGAGCTATCCAGAATTTTGGAGAATAGCACTGTAAAACACATTCAGCACTTCAAGAAATAAAGAAGGAAGCTGGGGTTTAATTATGAGGTTTAATGATCAATACATTGAAAATGAAGTAAATTCGTCCCATGAAGACAAACTGAAAGCAAGCTAACAACTGGAAATACTGTGATGTAAGTCTTGAAATCCAAAAGTGAGCCCAAGCAGTACTAGATAACATTATAGGAATAAGGAATATTAATCTCCAAACTATCTATAGGGTGAATCCATTGTTTTCTATAGAATGTTACAGGATTAACTTCAGACTGCATTTTTCCTGGTGAGATACTTCTTGGCATTGTATGAGTACAGCAAATACTTTCTAACAGAAAAAAAGCTTTTACTCCGTCTACATGCCCTCTTATAAATTTGATCTCTTTTATGTTTCTCACAAAAGTGTGCCTCTTTTCAGGGCAGCCTAGCCGAGTTCCAGCTTACAAATGTATTTATTGAAAGAAGTACAGAAATAACAACTGTTCTTTTGTCTCTGTGAGAAAAGGCTGCCTAGAGCCAATTATTGTTTATCATTCCAGATACACATTTCATGATCACCGTTTCAAACAAACAAACAAAAAAGTTTAAGAATAAGGAGCCAATTTAATATCTTCAAGCCCAATCATATTGGGAAGGATCCTTTACTTGTATTTTATGTTGCTCAGTCTAATTGTCAGGTTTTATTAATTTTGCATGCTAAGCTGGAAACATTAGGCACCGGTTTCTCCTTGGGAGAGCGGCAAAGCTAAAAACAGCACAAGCACCAGAGGAAACTGTGTTTATAATTGCTCTGTTTCTTAGTTGGACTTTGTCAGCTCAACTTGGGTGGCAGAATGACATAGAGAGAAAAAGCTCACTTTGATTTGGAAAAGGTTGTTTGCAGGTGTCAAAACGAAGTCTACTAGGAAACCAAGGGAAAAATTAAATGCTGTGAGCCATTATTGCAGGTGTGCTCCAGTGACAATTATTGTCCTTTTGTTTTTGTCTCAGTAAATATGTCGTGCAGTTGAGGCCAAATGTAGCTTGGAAGGAATTTAAAATACTGTAAGCTTACAGTGAAGGTCAAATTTAAATTTCTTGGTCCAAACACACAGATTAGAAATTATTCATCCTTCTCACTGAAGACAGGAATACAATGCAGGCTGATAATGAGCAAGCACTGAGGACTAAACATGCAAAAAGAGGCATTTCTGACACTGCACGGATCCAACTTACAGCATTTAATAAACAGCCACCTCGGAGGCTGCCTGCAAGCAATTAGTGTGCATTGGCAACACATCTCCCCACGCAGCACCGACACTCCTGCCAGGCTCCGAGGGGCACGGCAGTGGCTGCACCTGCTGATGCCGCCCCACGGGGAGCAGCGCCAGGCTGGCCCGGGTCCCTGGCCCAGCCCCACACGGGGTCCCTGCGCCAGCCCCACACGGGGTCCCTGCCCCAGCCCCACAGGGGGTCCCTGCGCCAGCCCCACACGGGGTCCCTGCCCCAGCCCCACACAGGATCCCTGCCCCTGCCCCACACAGGGTCCCTGCCCCTGCCCCACACAGGGTCCCTGCCAAGCTCCAAAATGGCCTGAGACGATCACCAGCTTCATGGAGGTGGGCTCTCCGCTGCCCCGTTCAAGCCTGGGGTTTGGGACAGAAAGGCTCTTGCGGTGTTTTGCTCTAGGACCCACGCTGACTTGCACATGGGAAACTGCAGGTGTTCTTCAGGGCATTGGCTGGAAGAGTAATTGGTCCTACCATCCCAAAGCTAAGCCTTTTCTTGATAGCTCCTTCTCATATCTATGCATTTGAGGACAATACAGATTTTATCTGGAGAGAAAAAAGCTCTTCCAGAGCAGTTCAAGATGTGTAATGTAGCCTGAAGCAGTATTCCTGCAATATCCTGGAACTAGGATTTGGAGTCTTTCATGCCATCAGATTCATATTGATTCAAAAATTATTGAATGCTGAATGATGAAACTGCTCCTCTGTTCCCTCAAAGCCTGACTTTTTCATAAAATATCCTCATCTAGTAGATCTGCCTTGGGGTTATTGGATGAGGTAGGTGGATTCTTAACAATCTAGGTAACAGCGTGAGAAGTCTATAAAGAAAATACGGTAACACTGCTGGCCAACTGGACACTGGGTTACCAGTTTGAGGGTAAATAAAACCAGTGCAACAACCAGTGGAGTTATCTTTAGAGAAGAACACCAGCAGAAATGAGAGAGAGTGTAGGAGGATCAAGGGACAAGGCATGAGCATCCTTGGTATGAATAAGTACAGCTGTTGATGTTCCTGCAACAAAGATATACTGTAAATGGCCCTGATTGCTAAATGGGGCTCTCTAAACAGAAGAGAAATTTATTAGTCCCTGTGCTGTTGGAAACTATTAATTCTCAAGCAAATCTGGGAACATCTGTGACTTTAATAAGAGAAGCGCCCAAGTCCTTTACAACGTCTAGGTTCCAAGAAGTGCCTTTGGAAACTGGAGGAAAAGATGAACTCTACAAAACAAGCCTGTCCAAGAAAAAGTACTTTTCACAAGGCCAATTCAAAGAAATTGAGCCTATTTACTCTACATTGATATAAAGGGATATGAATGGGCTGGTAGGAGCTGAATGTGTCAATGAGATGTTCTTATGGTGAAAAAGTTTCCAGTTTCCAATGTGTATGTCTGTAACCTGAAGTCAGTAAAGGTATGTGTATGCTCTCAAAGACAGAAATTATGGTTTCCTCTAGAGAGTTATACTTTGTTTCTATACATTTATAAAAAGCAGTCCAAATGTCATAATATTAAAAATTGTTAATTTCATTTTTCTTCTATGGTGGGAGGCTTGCTATGCCGTGCTTACGGTGTGCTTTGCCTCAGTAAAGCTCAGATGTCATAAGAAAGATTTCATGCTGAGTTGGTTTCTATAACATCTATCTGTGGATTGTAATTAAAACATACACACAGGCTTCTGTGTGTGAAAAAAATAAGAAAGTTATACTGAATACACTGAGCAATCATTCCCAACGATGATTAAACACAAGTAGACTTCAATAAAATGAAGCATGAGATCCGAATCCACAGGTTCAGAGTTGAATTAAGTTTGAAGTTAGGGTTGTCTTTCTATGTTTGCTTAGCTCAAGATATTTAATTCAGTGCAGCACACATTGACTCTCCTGAGGTATTCATAACAGCAAATTACTTCAGTTGTCTATAATGCTGAAACTGGAGGAGTTGATATATCACAGGTGTCCCTAAACTCCCTTCCCTAAAGTACACAAAAACTGGAAATCCACTGTCAGCTTCCTTATCCGTACTATGGCCATTCTACTGGCCGAATTCCATTGAGTCTAAACTGATAGCTTTAATTTAAAGTACCCTTTTATAACCTTATTTATAATAAGAATAAAAGAAAACCATCAGGAAAAAAGAAAGCTTCATTTCTGCATCTCACCCTTTCCTTAAGCTAGAAAGAAAATCAGAGCAATCAAGGCACAGTAAGTTGGTTCACGTCTTTTCTGAACTAGAAGACACATGCCAGTGACCAGCAGCCTGTGTACTATAACTAATGCAAACCCCTGCAACAGCGTTTGAAAGGCACAGCGTAATTTCCGCAGGTTTTGATTAAAAGTTTTATTTACTTTGGTTATAACAGGGCAAAAATCAAGGTAATCCCATTGTAGCCAGGGTCATTTACTTTAACAAGCTACATACTTGCAATTATTTCCTTATATTGACTGGCAGTTTTACATCCCATTTTCTCCATACCCAGTGATCATTAGGACAGCTGCTAAAGGTTTACTGGTTTCCTAACAGAGTTATCATTTCCCTGTTGGTGAATGACATGTGACTCTGAGTTTAGAAAACCTCTGAAATTGTTAATGTTGTAGCTGGAAACTCATATGCTAGCACCTCAGTGTTGCACTATGGTAGCCGCCGTAAGCTCCACAGCTTACTATTGATGTTACATCTTCAAACACTTTCGCTGACATATCAGAAATCAATATCAATAATGTCAGAAAAAATAATACTTCTCAGATTACACTGATACTCTATCATTTCACTATTAAAACTTTTTGCTTTACCTGTATTAAAAACATGCTTTAGACCCCTAAATAGAAAGAACTTGAGACACCATTCGGTTAGAGCAGATTTTTCTGCCATGTTCATAGCAGTTTGTCATGCGGCACGCCAAAGAAAATGATCTGCGACAATCGAAACACAGCTATGACAGGTGGACAACCTGTGGCATACTGAAAAGTGTAGCTGAAATAGCTTTAAAATTTATAGCTTAATTATAAAAACACAATTTAAATCTCATAAGAGGGAAGCAGAGGTAGGCCCTTGGAAGTTACTTTCAGTTCAGCAAAATTTACTGCAGTTAAGATTGCAGAAATAAGCTATAAAGAAAGTTCAGTAGTACTTTGAGGTTTACATTTATGTCCACTACTTCTATGTATATTTTACACATGGTAAGTTTTTAGGCTAGGGCTCTATAGAGGACAGCACACAGTCTGCAGGGAAGAAGAAAGGGGAAAACCGCTACTTTTTATGTTATCTGGTTGTTTCTTTGTTGTTAAGTTTTTATTTGGTTGCAATTTCAGAAATATAATTAGCAGTCCCCAGGCAAAACTGAAGAGGTGGAATACTAATGGAAATTTTAATCTTCAGCATAAGAAATCAAAAACATTTGAATAGCCTACATATACACATATCCGTTATTTAACACTTGAGACCAATTCAAATGTAACAGTTTCTTACCACCCAGGTATCCATTTCTTTCTACAGTGAAATAATTTTAGCAATTCCATTTCTCTGCCCACCTGTCCTTCGGAGAGACATTATATCGGTAAGTGTCATGTTTGTAAAGGTTAAGAATAGTTATCTTAAGCCTCTGGCGTTGGTTTGTGACAAGCATGGGGCAGGCAGGATATTTCCGTACCACATTTATTTATTTAGGTTATGGTCGTTACAAGCAAAGTAAAATAATCCCGGAATCCTCAGAGAGCTATTTTACTTGTTCACCTCATTTCGTTCATTCCAAGGGCTGCTCCAACATAACTACAACACCTCAGTGTTTTCCAGCTATGTTTTATCTTGTCTAGCACAGATATTCTGCAAAATATTCTGTGATTTGATGATTCTGTGAATGAATCAGTGAGTCACAGATAAGGATTAGTTTGTGGTATTGTCCCTCACTGGACTCCAGTCATATGCCATATTTCGGAGGATACTATGATATCACATAACAGGCTGCACATAAGAAGGGAGCTCTAAATTTCGCAGCTCATGATGTGATTTGGGTCTAAGCTGTATATATGGCAATGTACACACATACATTTGTATATACACTTCATATTTTAGCCAGGTGCATTTAAACTGATTGTCCAAAAGGAAACTCATCAGCTATAGGTAGGGTAATGGTCATTTGATAGCTGAGAACATACCACTGACCATTTATCCCTCATTTCAAGTTTAAGAAAAGTGTCAAGGGTGACACTGACACCCATCATAGAAAAGAGGGAAGAAGAGGCAGAGAAGATTAAAGAAAAAGGAAAAAAAAAAAAAAAAGTAAAAATGAAGAAGGATAAAAATAGAAAAATAGAATAAAGAAAAGAAATGGGAAGTATAACAACTTCACTGCAGGTGTGAATTGCTGTTCCTTGGTGTTACATCTCAGTAAACAGAATAAATGCTTGGTGGTGTGTGACTGCTTTCCAATCAGAGAGAGCAACGTGCTGTGACTAGTAATGGGTCATCTCTCAGCCTTCCTTTCCATGGGGAAAGAAAAACAATGACAGTGATTATGGTCGACCTGGACTGAAAAAAAGATGGCTGGTCCATGCATTAAGTAAGGATACTCTCTAATTTCATGAGTTAAAATCATCATTAGTTTCACAATCGGTGCGACTTGTTTGTAAAAAATACTATAGATATTAATTAACCGTTTGCTCACATCCTTCAGAGTTAGAAGCACTATCCTTAGCATTCCTCTGACAGTTTTACTCAAATTGTCATTTATACCATAATACAATAAAATCTCAGCAGAAACAGTGTGTTTCCTGATAAAGACATGCCAGAGAATCACAGTTAATGATATCTGCAGGTGCTCTATACTCTCAGTAACTACGCAATTTTGCAAAAAAGCCATTTAAAGAGATGAAACTGGCACAAGCATTTACATGCTTAAAAAAACATAACATGCACTAACAGCATAAATCATCAGCTACAATAACAAACATATTGCAGAGGGCCTGACTCCATGGTTCTCAACCACCACAGATGAGTTTCACTGTCAATATTTTTTATTTCTGGTAATGGCGAATTTATATTTCCTAGTAGAAGGCCACTTCTTTTACCATGGAGAGCTGCATTGCTGCCTAGAATGATTAATACCAGATCACATTGCCAACAGGTGACAGGAATTTACAAAAAAGAAAATCAGTTTGTGTATTTGGTTCCTGCATAAGCCAACCCTGAGGATTCAGAAACTTGAACGGGGATCAAAGGAGGCAGATGTGAGCTTTATCTGAATATTGAACAGTTATGGGCTGTGATATCAGTAGCCACTTCTCATCTGCTCAGAGTGTCCTCACCCCCATTTTTAAACTACTTAAGGTAGCAGTTTAATTTCTTCTCTTACAAAAAGAAATTCCAGTTACTGAAGAGCTCTGAATGATATTGAATCAATGTCAAGTGCTCAAATTCTTCTTCATACATCAGTGTGACAATCTAAAGAAATGGAAATTTCCTTCTTGATATCTCACCAAATCCTGATCTTGTTCAAAGGCTACGCTATTCAATTTTGCAATTTTACTGTTGAGTTTTAAGTCCTTCCTATAGGCAATATAGCATAGCCATTCCCCAAAGCCTACAGAAAACTTGCCAATCACTAGTCTGCTGGTGCATTAAGGTACTTCTTATCCTGCTGACCAGCCTTGTCTTATTATTGCTCTACATTTATGTTTACTTGTTTTGTTTCTCTCTATCTGTAAAGGTAGACATAGGGTTATGTAAAACCAAATGCTATTTTTCCATCAAATGCTATTTTTCCATCATGGCAACTTACTGCCTCAGGTTGCCACCTTAGAGAGAGAAATTGGATGTAAATAACGTCACTTAACGTACCAAATAACGCTTATATGCAGTAAAATCCTCCGTTCAGATACTAACTGCCTGCTCTCTTTTATAGGCCAACACTTAGCAATTAAGCCACTGAACATCTGGGCTTCCAATCGCTCAGTAATCATTTAAATCAAAAAGAGGATCCACTGAATGCCTCTATGGGTCATAGTGTGGAAGATAAGCCCAAAGCAAAATATCTGTGCCACACACAGAAGGGCACATTCTGAAAACAGCTGATGCCTCTTATTCAAAATTTACTAAAGCAGTGTAGGAAGCTGAGCATCCTGATGATTTATGTGGATAAATAAGTTTGTGAGATGCAAAGGTTTGCACATCTTTATTACAATAAAACAACACCTGGTGCCCTTTTGTTACCATCTGCATGTTCAAAATAATTTGGTCAGCATTATTGGCTTGGAAGATAGCCAAAGACTCAAATTATTCACTAAATGGTGTGTGTGAATTGAGGAGTTACAGGCAGGTTTTTGAAGTATGCTAACAACAAAACTTTACCACATGTTGCCCTCACTGATAGCTTAACGGCAGCAGGAATGGCAGGCGTCCGTTAATCTATGGAGCTTAATTAATAACTGCTCCTTGATGTACCTCACCCACCTGGATTTCCCACAGGAGGAAGAGGACATTGCCATCAACACTTGTCCCTTGTGATTGTTTCATCTCTTCGTAGAGCACATCCGTCCCAATAAGATCTGCATGTCTGCTCTTCAGATTTCTAGACATTTCAGAAAGAAAAAAAAAAAAATTAAAAGTACTAATTAAAGCAACATTTTTAATGAAGTTGGCTACAGTCAAAAACTGTTCACAGACCTTTACTATGTGGGCAGATCTATTTGGAAAGGATATTAAGGCAATGGCAGTACACTGAGTGGAAGACAAGCACTACTCCACATTCTCATGGAAACTTCTCCAATACTTTTATGTTATGATCAAGCTGGCTAGAACTGCGTGAATCAAACAGCACACCAAAGAGCCACTCACACTAAACAATTTTTCTTCAGAAATTGTGAAAGACATACTTCCTTCTTCTAAATGCATTTCAGTCACTTGTTATTTCAGGCATTGGTCTTAATCTAATAGGGAGGCTCTTTAGCACTCGGAATTCTACCTATTTGGACTGGACAGATGGAATTTAGGCATTTCTGCTCCTTGGCAACTGTCACTGTTGCAAGTTGTGAGCATTCAGAGGTGCAACTTCAGAAACCACCACCCATGGGTGGTGGTACCGTTCTGCACCTCTCCCTTACAACTGCCATTTCGTGAAATGCGTCTTTCAGCAATTTGCCAGATTTTCATGGAAATCAAATGCAAAATAGTAGAGAGAGTACATAAAATGTCATTAAAATAAAATACTTCGTTTGATCTATAAATATTTTATCAATTACACTGAGAAAAAATAAGGAGGTGAACACAAGTGTGGTGTCCAGTCTGGGATGTGGCATCTGGTTGTATCCTCCCTTTTTCCCTACAAGTAAATTAAGTAGCTGTGGAGCACCTCTGACCCTTTCACAATCCAGCCACAGACAAGACAGTTTATAGACATTACAGTGTCTGTAAAATTGACTTACCTTTTTTTCTCTGAACACTATTTTTCATGAATTACTGCCCCATCTGCTTCAAAATGCATTGACCTGAAACATGGAATACAAGATAGTAGCCCAGAAGCAACGTGTCATGTTCATATAAAAAACAGTGCAGTGAGGCTATTTTAGAGTAAAGAAAACAACAACAACAACAAATTCTGGTTTCTTTCGAGTGCTCTTCTAGCAATCACTTCATAATAAGAGGTGCATTTTTATATTCAAAATCTAGTCTTGTAGTTCAAAACTTAGTGTTGGCTTATCCCCTGAAGTATTTGAACATAAAAAAGATCCATTATGAAAATTGGCTTATGTTAATAAAATTTAACCAACACAGACTTTTTTGGAATTGCTGAAAATCCTTTTGAAAAGAAAAGAATGTTGCAATATCTGACTTTCATAACATGATATTATTCTAGAAGTTTGATGGAATCAGAAATTAGCTTACAGTGAATGTTTCCCATAACTACGAGCCTTCCTTTATTAATGCAAAAAGGTAAATGTAAACAGTAACAAAAGAAGACATAACAATAGAATTCTTGGATATCCTGGGGATATTTTGCTTACACAAAATTATTTTAATGCTCTAACAGGAAGCAAAAAAGGAAGGAAGAAAAAAAGAGATACTTCTTTATTATTAAAGCATGGCTCCGCTGCCCAGATGGAGGATGTAATTGAGCAAATCCACAGTTAGCATCGTTGTAAGTGGGCTTATTTGTACCAGCTGAGGATTGGTACAATAAATAATACACAGAAAAGACTCAGATACTGTCGGACTATTCAAATTTCATTGAACTTTTTTCTTTAGACTTCCAAAAAATACAGAGTGGAAACAAAAGAGCCACAGTCTTTGTTGCCCTTATGTTTGGCATAGGAAACTTGTCACTCTTCCAGTAGCTCCACAGGAATTATATGAAAAAATGCTCAAGTCTCTAATATTCCTTGTTCATTTTCATGAGGACAGACAACGTGGGGGAAATGTGCCAAAGACAGAGTTAGCATTTCCTCTTTTTTGTTGTTTCGTTTTGTTTTACCCTTTGAAACACGGGGCAATCTCAGGCAGCGTTCCCTGTCCCACACTGTTAAATCACACTGCTAAATACGGTTTGTGCAGGTTTCCAGCACTGCGCCCGTCCTGCTGTGCACAGCACCCACAGGCACTTGCTCTGCTTGGAAATTAAATTGCCTAAACCAGATTAAGGTAAATTCACAAACTGGAATTCACGCAACAACAATGTATATGATTTAGACAACATCAGTTTCTAAACAATTATAAACCCTAATGTGAAACAGATATGCTGAGGAAGAATTCTCAAACTTAAACAGTTTTAAAATTGCTGAGAAAACATTGCCAGATGTACAAGTAACATTCAGTAGGTGTAATGTGGTCATCTAGGTGCAGAATACAGCCCATACAGGTTCACTTGAGGTTAAGAAGAAAGTCTGAACTCTACCTTCAGATTAGCAAAAAAAAAAGTGAGATCTACATTGAAATTTGAAATGATGTATTTACAATTCTATTTCAAAATCCCCCCATATTAATTTGTCACATTGCAGTTTTATATTTATATCATACATACTGTTAAGGACATTTAAAGTATACTTTTTTAGTTGACCACGTACTGTGTTTTTTAAAATAACCTTGAAACTTCAAAGCACTTTTATGTTTTCATACAAAACAACAGTAAAATTTGCTGCTACTCTTTTTTCCTGTGGTCATTGACATCTGAAGGTTAACTTCACCAAATTTTGTCACTTGGTTTATTGACAGGTCTGGCATGACAGAATTAAAAGCTTGAGTGATTCACCGATGTTTAACATTATCAGAACCAGTCCTGTGTAATAGGAGGGAGCACTTTTTATTCCCAAAACAAAGACCATGACAACAGACCGTAGGATGAAGATGAGCTAAGAATACGAATGAAGACTTTCAAAAACATTTTTATATGAAAAAGTGTTTGTGTCTTGAAAGCATTCAGTATGTCAGCTAACGTAACAAGCACTTCTCAAAACTGACCATACCTAATACTGGCTTCCACCTTACTCTAAAAAACAAATTAACATTTTCATACTAAGATCGCACCTGATATTCCAAGCATTGCTAGCACTTCATTGCTATCAGTAGGGTTTCTGGCTTCCCAAAGAATTATTTATGGAGATCTTGATAAAATAGGCCCACGAATCATTAGATACCTATTTACTCATGAAAGTAAAGGTAATACTGTACTCACTGGCATAGGTCTACCTGTGTGAGTAGAAGACAAAGATGCGTTTACAGGATCAAAATTCATAAGCACCTACATCTACTTGCAAACAGTAAAACCACTGTGGTTTTTTTCTGTTTTAAAATTATAATACCATTCATAAACATATGACTTACATTATAGAACAATGAATCTCTGGTGTCACACTAATTAAAAAGCTAGTATTGCATTACTTCCTCAAGGGCTCATTTTATAATTTTTAGGATTATAGCACATTGATTAATTTATACAAGTTTTTAATCCCCTAGTACTTAATGAAGTCTAGGAACTTGGGAACGTGTGTATAATTTAGATTTGTATAATTTTATTACATAGGAGAAAAGTTAAACTGGTCATGTACTACTTCACACAGAAAAGTGTCTGAGCACACCAGTTCAACCATCAGCCTATTAACCATTTGCAATGAAAACATTTGAGCCTAAATTAATTCTAGGGTTATTAGATTATTTTTCAGCTTGCTAAGGACTCTAACAAGCACCGCTTGTCTTATGTGCTTGTCAACTGCCTTTTAATTAGCTACTGTGTAACAACTGAGCACAGTGGGAAACTAATATCTGTTCAAGTTATCTTCCATATCATTTAGAGCGCCTTGAAAACGACATTGTCATTATCCTGTACAGCCTCAGATTTACCCATTCTGGCACATCAAGTTAAAATAGCATGCTGCAAATAGAGGTTCATAAATGCATTGCAAGTAAACATAATAGGAACTAGAAAAATAAATTGTTGAAGAAACAATATTCTACAAAGATAAAATTCTAGATTGTGTTTTAGACTGGTGTCTGGTTGATTTTTACAGCCTCAAAAATGTAGTTTGATCACCTAGTTGTCAAACTGCTATACCCACCCACAAATCTCACAAACAAAAGGAATTTAAGTCTTCTGTATACAGCACAAAAAAATCTCAAAAGCTACAGTTTCAGGAAACATAATCCTGAATATAAAACCAAGCTTTAGATACACATCATGGGGAGAAATGAAACAAACAAAAAAAACCCCAGGCACTGAATGTCGGAGTCACATTTACCCAGACCTCATAGCAGGTCAGGGACAGGCTCCAACTCCGGGCATTAATCAAGAGGAATAGAAAATTTCTGGATACTTAGAGTATATTTTCTGGTCAAGTGATGACTACAGAGAAACATTACAGAATTTTCAGCTCTCCACAAAGTCTACATACAAAGGAACGAGACTGATTATTTAAAGTACTGAAATGAGACTGTTACGGAGGTGGAAGGGGCCACACAGTTCTGTTTATAATGGCACTTCTAGACTCTGAAAATCTTTTCACTGAGGATGCTCCAGGTTGTGAGAAATAAAGAGAAGGGGGGAAAGAAAAAAAAAAAAAAAGGAGTAAAATTGCAGTGTCACAAGTTGAGCCTGGCCAGTGAATCTTCTAAACACAGGATTTATGAACAATCCCTTAACAACATGGTGTACAAAATTTTTCTTGTTTTGCCATTTGTTGGCTTTACAGATCAGCCTTTTCAATTTTCTCCTTGTCTTTGACTTGAGTTTACAAGATTTAAATGATCATAAGGAATTAAAAAAAGACCCATGAATGTTACTTAAGTAATAATTAGAATTGTTAAGCACGTTGGTCTGCACTGAGAATCTGGGATTTGCATTCTGCTTCACATCACTTTTCTGTTTGGCGGCATCTCAACACTCCCCTCACATAGATGTAACCAGCTAAACATGGCATCTGTCTAGATGGGTATTGACAAAGACATCTTCTGTTGTATTTATGTTTTCCAAACATAAATAGTGAGCTAGCATGATATAAACCACTACTTAACACCTTACACAGATACAACTTAACAATGGTGTTCCTCAGGAGAATACCTACAGTACAATAGGAACAGCTACTGTGTTGGTAAATGTGGTAAGTTGTCTCTACTATGTGATATAAGATGTTCCAAAGCCTAATAATTAACTTGAGCTAGCAGACTATTTAAAGAAAATTCCTTTTTGTTCCTATTTTAGAAAGATCTAACACTGACAGCAATGCTAAAAATTAGACTTTGGTGCTAAAAAGTACTCAGCCATAAAAGATTTATCACCTCTTGCAGAGGAAACACCTTTAGATTATTAAATATCCAGGTTTATTTCAATGCATAGTGTAGTGCTAGGCAGAGAGGTAATTACGCAGCAGGGAGAAGTGTCTCTCTGAAGGCAGTGGGAAGAAAAGGCCTTATTTATTTCAACTCCCCACAATTACATTCATTTTCTAAATGTTCCTGAAAAATCTTACTGACCTGTCATGTTTCCACCTCAGATAGCAGAAAATTATTAGGGGTATGAGTAAGAATCATGTTTTTCTTTGACAATGAGGTGCACGGTGTAGAAACAATGATAATTTTGGGCTCAGTGTCTTGGGGAGCTTAGATAAAGCACACGTAACAAGGCTTCCCTGTAACAGCTTTTAATTGCTTTTTAGTACTTTTAACTTGCAATATTTATAGAGATTAAAAATTAAATTATCCAGCTATTTTCTCTCATTTTTCATTTTTGAAACGCAAAACTAAATGCAAATAATTATTTTTCAAAATAATTATTTGTAAGACGAAATATGCAGAAATTATATCTGAGCAATACCATAAAGTCTGTCATCACCTACACACATTCACAGGAAGGAATCTGTTTCTCTGGTGTAATTTAGCAAATCAAATAGAAGAAGTATCTCCTTGAAGACTGCACAAGCTCTTTCTTATCCCAAAATTATTCAGTATTATTCTTTAGGTTTCCATTAAAAATTCCATACATTCTTTCACAATGCTATTACCATGACACTTTCGGCATCACCATAACTCACTGTTTTCACTAGTTTTCTAACCTTTTGCTACCTCTTACTGTCCAGCCATGTCCAGTTCACCACAAATACACAGCACAGTATCTGTTGCACATGCTGTCCTAAAACGCTGTGCGACGATGTGCTTCATTCCGCACCTGCAACCCTTGTAGGGTCACTGACTGAGCCGAGTGGCTCTAAGTCCACACTGTAGTAACAGCAATAACTAATCCCATGTTCACCAGTTCGAACTGGGTTACCATTTGCCTAAGTGTGTGGGACATCACAGCAGCTGCTAATTTATTTGCTTTAGTATGTGTTACTTAGATCATAACCCCTACATAAAGGTAAGCGATACTGGCTCTGATGTTCAGCCAAGACTGCCAAAATACTTTCTGTCACCAGACTCTCCTTTAGGTGCTTATAGGTCTCTACACTTTAATTGCTCTGACATTTTCCATTGCAGGCTGATGTCTGCCTCAGGCTTTTTTCCCCCACTCAAGTCGCAGCAAAAACAATTCAGCTTTTTTAGAGAATAATTTATCTGGAAAATACATTGTTCTTACCATGGTAAACTTTGTCATTTTATTGAGAAATTCTAGTACCCTCTGCTTTACAATAGTGGCCTGAAGTTTTACATTAAGAAATGTAGAAGAAGCTGGAAAATTTATCCAAATTTAGACAACTTACAAGTTTGAGGAGGATTGCAGATAGCATGCTTCAAAAAAAGTGAACTGCTAATGTTGCAAATTGAAGAATTTAGAAGTCGGGAGTGGCAGAACTAAGGAATAAGCCACAGCTTTCCACTGCATGTAGGCATTGTGTATTCATAACATATAGCCTTGTATTTCATAATTCAGAAGCACCGGTGAATGAATTAAGGTTCCTTAAGTTGCATTTCCCAAGTTCCAAGGATTTTGTGTTGGTTGTTTTTTTGCAAACCACCTCATTCTTTTAAATGCTGGTTTATTTTGTTTTGTAGTTTGCAATAAAATAGAGCTGAATGCAACACGTACTTACTTCAAAACATAAATCTAGGATTCTCTCCCTAAACTCTGTTGAAAACACATAAAGGTTTCATGCTAAAAAAAATCTAAAGCAGACATTTGATCAAACAAGCTATTGTTGGGGTGGATTGCCTGGGAGGGCTTGTATAGCTGAGTTTAGTAACATCAGGGATCCTGTCTGAAGGATGCGTTCAGCAGGAAGATCTCTAAATGATTTATGAACAGCTGAATCAATAAGCAACCACTGGTGTTGAAAATGTCTTTTGAAGTAAGGTATCCCAGTCTGCTTTTACAGTGTCTGTCTAGAGTCCAAAATAAGGAAGTAGGTTAAGATTAACATCTCAACAGGCTCTTGAGGAGCAGGATTTCCTAAGGAAATCTTTCTTAGACATTTAACTGCTATTGCCCCTCAGACAGAGGTTCTGTTAGAAGAAAATTGAAGCAAGTGTCATGATAGAAGCCATGGGATCTCTGAAGCACTGGTGATACAGCATTTTCCAGTCTGCGGCTCAGAAGTACCAATTATTGCCTGATTATTTTCAAATGCCAACATTTTGAAATGCTAAGATTTTGCATCATACATAATTTTTTGCTTAGATTCTGAATAAAGAACATTCAACAACAACAAAACACTAAAAATGTTAGATAATGAAGAAAACTTCCTTTCCTATTTCCCATTTAGCTGTGAATTTCAGGGGCTCTTAGGCTGTCCTTAAGATACAGGAACAAGCTGGAAGTGCTACTCCCAGAGCCAAGGACCCTCCACACATATACAGTGGTGCAAGAAGTTCTGAGCAAACTGGTAGAAATCCAAGGCTTTGGGCTTGTTGCTGAGGAGAAGAATTCCTGACACTCCTACCTCAAATCAGGGACCCAGGAGCTGCTGGGTTCACTGACACAAAGCAGTAAACTCAACATGAAGACTCTTCAGCATGCAAGATTCCTTATGTAAACCTAGGATCAGGCTCCCAGGCTTCTGGGCTACCCACCTGAGGACTAAGAGCCTGGGGCAACCATTATTACAATCTCATCCTCCAGCTGTAAGTTCTGAGGAGAGCACAGCAAGATCTATCAATGCACATTTCCATCCAGAACAAGGAACTGAAGTCAGAAATTCTAAGTCTTGACATTCTTCTGCTAAGAACATCCATAAAATCTGCTACCAGAAGTTGTATCACTCCACTACCAAGAGTGACAGGCTAGTGCCTTACAGTACTAGTAAATGTGTCATATATTCATGGTTTCAACCAATAAGCTGTGACAGACAACCTTCTAATCATTTTCTGAGAAAAAACTTGCTGAGTGAAAATTTCTGACCGAACCATAATAATTATGTTTAAGGGCATGAGAAGTGCCAGGTATCTGAATGGACTTTGAAAGTACTGAGCTTCACTGACTATCAACTTCATAGATTAAAGATTTTCTCTGATTTTTTTTTTTTTAAGGGGGAGATAACACCAGACATCTGGCTGAATTTTAACATTTCTTAGTAGGGACTTGACAAGACAACAGATTCACAGTTAATGAATTCAAAGCTTCATGAATATATAACAGCTCTAGCTTTGCGAGTATGAGCGCTACCTCCAGAGAGCAAAGCTACAGAGCAGCGATGCTTTAGTTTGTCAGGAATGCTACCCAGCTATGTCACCATAAAGAATCAGCTGATTTCCTTTGGGATCGCCACTGGTTTGGAACAGCTCTATCTAGTTAGGATAAAACACACCAAAAACATAAGTAAATAACATAAAGCTGATTATCTTTCCTTTCAATGAAGTTTCAAATTCCTCATGGCACATCAGTGATGGATGCAGAGTTTTTAAAAGACCCTGTGGCAAGAATGAAAGTACTCAAAGTATAAGCAGAAAGGAAAAGCTCATCACAGCTTACAGAGGAAAAAAAGCTGGCACACAAAGAAGGGGTCTCTGACTTGATGTCTGAACAAACTATTCCAAATGGCAGATGGATCACTGAAAACAGAGGAGTTTGCTGCTGCCAGCAAGTATTTTAGCTTAAAATGTAGTAGAATCTGGAAACAATAGGAAATAAACCAGAAGAGCTCAAAATGTCACGAATAATGTAAGCATATGTAATAATTAGGCTGAACGAATACCGCAAAAAGTTACCATAAATATTCACTGCGATTTTTATTGACATTTCCTATGGTCACACTGACTCACCTTGCCATGAGCATTCAACAGACTGGCACAAATATTTGTAGAAAGCAATTTAGAGCCACGGAAACAAAACTCCATCTGCCGGGGTGTGTTCCCTGAATTGTTCGCAGAGTCAGTCACTGTACAGAAGCAGAGCAACAATATCTGACATGGGCATCTCATCCTGGTCCTCTGCCATAGGCCCCACGAGCAGAAAGAGCGTGACCCAACTATGCGTTGCCACCATTTGCATTTGTGCTCAGGCAAATGCCAACACATTCTGACATTGCTATTATGAAATATTCCTAGAAAATGAATTTAAAATAAGTGCGGCAAATTAATAGATGCAGTAAATATGGATTTCAATATCTCGCCTTCACAGAAATTACAATAATAATGTAAGTAGCACGGCAGAGTTTAGGACCACCAGATCTATCGCCATTCTTGACATCCCTTTTTCCTCTGTCAGAACAGGCAAAATGAGAAGGATGTACAATACTACTTCTAAATGTCTTCCCTTTAACTGTGCCCTGTAAAAGAGAGATCTTTTAATCTGTACTGTCTATTCTGGACAGGAAAAGGTTACACAGGGAACGAAGGGAGACCAGATAGAGATGCCCTGTCCCAAAATGTTTAAGCTAGCTCTGTGTGTACACATTCCTTCACAATGAAAAAATAAAACAGGAGCTGTCAACAAGATTATTTTAGAGGGAATCAGATAGCAAAGCATGAGTAATTACCTCACTAAATCAAGCAATCTCTTTAATCTTAAAAGGAAATCTCAAACCTTGCCTTTTAGCAAACTTTATTTCGGTTTCCATACCCAAATTAGGTGTAAAAAATGTTTGGTTTTATTTTTTAGAAATGCATAGCAGGACTGAACTCTGAAGACCTTGTCTTGTTGGGTGTGAAGAAATTATTTAAGACAAATTATAGTGCTGTCACACTCATACCTCATAGTTTAAAATAAATCTTGCCATCTAATTATACAAGAGCTTGAGTTTGTTTAACAAATTTCTCAGAGGCATTTGTGTGGTACCACATTTTCCTTCACCTTTGATTATAGCCTATCATTTCAGTCTTCTCCCTCTATAGCTTTCTATGTTTTATTATGGTGTTTAACAGGTTGCATTTATCACATCTCTTCAGCTGGGCTGAAGCAGATAAAATCGTGATGTCTCAACACAGTGCCTGGCAGTTTGCAATTAAATAATTATTTAAAAATAAAGGCACCCCAAAATGGAATTTCTGCTCCCAAACTAAGAACTTCAGCATTAAGGAACCGGGTCTCTGAAAACAGTTTTGATGTCCCACCCACGGGTCTACTGAGCAAAATAAGGGAAAAGTCTGCAAAAGAATCTGTCTCTTCCCTTCTTGCTTTTCATTGAAGTCAGAGAAGCTATGAATTGTCCAAGAGCAGTCTTTATTGAGGCAACAGGAAGAAGATGGGCAAAGAACTGTCATTAAAAAACAAAAAAAATTTAAGCTAAGCAGAGCTCCCTAGGAAGTGCTTAATCAGCTTGATGTTACGTCATTGAAGGAATTTCATTGGCCAAAACATGTAAGGACAAGTACAAAAACACAATAACCAGCCCCCATAGGAAATGTGAAGCACTTTGGAAAGTTGGCAAGGGTCCAAGGAACTAGGCCTTATTTGGAAAGATGACATCTCATCTCACAGATGTTATTTACTGTAACCCAAGCATAATATTTATGGCTTAATCACCTGATCATCATAATCTGGTGTTTCAGTGACTCACAACTACAAGTATTTGTGAACATATGATTACACATCCAGAACTGGAAGGCTGCATAAGGCCTTCTTAAAACAGGGCAGTTAGTGTTTTCCAGTCCATATATTGCCAAGCCGCAAGATAGGGATTTTCTAGTCCTCTGACCAATCTAATATTATATATCTCTTGAGATCAAATTCTTCCCCACTGGTGGTTCTGGAGATATTGTATCATAGCTTGGTTCATGTGCTCACTAATTAAAGTTACACTACAAAATGCCTCAGTGTTACTCTGTGGTTGACATTAACAAGATGTTAAACTAAATGTTGATGTAGTTTTGAGGCCTCTCCTCAAAACTCAAATTCAAATGTGCTCATTTCACTAAGCAATTAGGACTACTGGAGCTCATAGGGAGGGGAATAGCAGTTTTAAAAGGGCAGTTATATTTGCTTAATTTTTTTCCTCAGTATTTTCTGACTGCTTTTTTTCTCTCCAGTGGAAGAACTATGTCTGCTTCATCACTTCTTTCAGACAACCATGACACATTCCTATTATTGGATATATTCTGCAGGTATCATAGTCATGGTATCACTGCATTCAACAATATCGTTGCTGAATTCTGTAGTTTATTTTATCAGGTATAAACTGACTGTAGTTTTCTTGCTGTGAGCGCAAGGTTTCCAGAACTGAAATTTAAACCAAAAATTGAAAAAGAAGAGAAGATATCACAGCCCCACCTGTTCAGTCTACAATTTAATATATCCATCAAAATCAGATTTGGATGGATATACTCACTCTTTCTATTACACAAGATCTAATTCAAGATCTTTTAAAACACCGCCTTTATTCCAACACTACTTCAGAATCAAAAGTACCTGCAAACTTTACTTATCATAGTAGTTATTAGAACCAGATCTTAGCAACAAAATAAAGCAAATAAAATCATAAGCAGCAAGCCTTACTGTACTACTTCAGGAACTCTGAGCAAAAATAATAAACAAAGGAAAAGAATACGTGTATTTTCAGTAATCAATCATTCCTCAGTAAATTTCTTTAGTTTATAAAAAACAATTTCCACTGAAGTCTATCTCCATCTTCTGAAGGAGTGAGAGCCGAGCTAATGACTTTATTTCAGAGCAAGAAAGATTTGCCTTTCCACTTTCTGTTCCATGCCCCTCCAAGAGACTTTCATGTTGTTGTTAGTGGTGATGAAAGCAGCTATTTGCTTGTGACAAGAACAAGAAAATCTTACTGATGAAAAGTGAGGCACCTTTTTTGTTTGTTTCTCGATTAAATCAATAAAACCCAAAATGTGCCAGTTTCACTTTCCATTTTGAAATACATTGGACAGCTGCAGGGCAGAATGTTATTCCTTCATTATTCTCTCTATTAGTCTTCAAATAATGCTATTTGGGATCAATGATCACCTCAGACATGCTAATATAAACACAATTTGTTTCCATAATAATTGGCATGCTGCTACGTAGTGCATTATAAGCAGCTGTATAAATTAATCATAGATTCATACACTGGTTATGTGAACTACAATTTGTCTTTACAGAGTTACTACTGTCAGATCAAGTTTTTATCTATTCTTAATTTTAAGCATTTAATTACATTAGTATTCACACTATAAAACATACAAAGTGGTCTCAATTACCATTGCCCTTCATGAGATGAATTAATTTAAGTCATAAATCCACTCTCCTGTGGAAAGGAACATCCAAAGAATCGCTGTTCAGCTCATGGATCAGCCAGTGTTTTCTTTCTGTCTAAATGACATATCCTCACTGTACTCTTACCAGAGTGCACAAAATGTCCATTTGTCATTGTGCTTTTCATTTGCTGTTGAGTCAGAGGAATGACCCTTCATCTATTAGTTTATTTAAATGTCACTGAACCTTTTTTGGGATTCTGCCCCATAAGTAATGGCATATATCCTGTAAAACAAACCTATAAAAACATCTTGGGCCTTCACGTTTTGCTAGATTACCCTTTAAAAGGAATCTTTTCTCAAATTATTGCCCAGCGCATTTCACTTCCAGAAGCTACAACCACAATGGAAAAAACAAAACAAAACAAAACAAACAAAGGAAACAACAGAAATAATTCAGCATTAGCAAATTTTACTAATGGATCTTTGATCCTAAAGTGTCAGAGTGCCAGAGGCAGAGCCCAGACAAGACTCTGCACTTTGTCCTTCCCCCAGCTGCTGTTTTCTTTTCGTTGACTTACTGTACATCCCATGCACTGGCTGACCACATACAGACTAACCAACTGCAACTTTCATGAGCCACCAGGCCATGTAAACCCTTCTCTGCATGTAATGTCTGGCACTGCTCGTCTGCCTGGGCGTTAGGAGATGCCTTCACCTTGCACCAGGTGTGCATTGCCCACTGTCTTCGTCCGTTCCTTTAGGCAGCTCCCAAACTTCAGGTGAACTTCCCTTCTGAAAGGGAGTATTTCCAGGTGCATGTTCTCCTCTTTTACACACCTTCACCTGCCCATTCTCGAGCAGGAGTACCTCATGATGCCTCCTCCTGTAACAATGACTGCTGGCCTTCCTGGGCAGGGCTCAGGGCCAACTCCTACTCATTATTCTGTGTCAGCCCAGGCTTCAGAGATGCTGGCTTTGCTAAAGGGACTGACGGAATTATGTCTAATTAAAGAAGGGATAAAAATAAGCCTCCTTCTCTTGTGAGAGAAAGAAGAAGAGATGAGTTTCTAATGGTAAGACAGAAAGTCGTGCAAGCCCAAACAGAACTGGTGAAATGGATGCAGGAAGGGATCAGGGAGTGCAAAGAGCAGAGCCTGGAGCCAGCAATATGGTAGCATAACTTGACGTATTGGCAGGGAAGCCCAGAGACAATATTGTCAGATAGTGGATGAGAAAGGAAAGAGGATATGAAAGGATTATTAATTCAAAGCTAGCTTATAGTGGCTTAGTCTCCATGCTCCACATAAAGATAGAAATAGTGCACACAGGTGGCTCAGAAGAGAGCCTTTCACCCAGGTCACAGAAGTACACTTGTCAGATATTGCAGAAATGTAGAACAAGAATTTCCCCTTGACTTCCTTGTGCAGCTCATAAAAAGGATTATCCCATGAACAGAAAGGGTAGCTCACCAGTAGGTCTATTCTGCATCACAGACACCCAGCTAATACTCCAAAGCATGTCTAAGAAGGAGGAGAGCAAAATTATTGCCATGCAGTTCAAATTTTTGCTCCTTGAATGGTGGTTCCATGGCTGCAAGGAACAGAGCTGCTGAGCCAGGGCAGGTCCTCAAATGAGAAGAGTGACAGCTCCTCTCCTTGCCTTAGCAGGAGTAAGAAAATAATGTTCAGCAAGCTCTCTGCTCACTATACACGAGATGTTTTCTCAGTATCATATGGTTAATCCAGGTGCCTTCATATGAAATGTATTTAAGAGAGACTTTCACTGACGTCCTTCCAAGGAACTTCCCTACTTTGAAGCCACATCCACGCCATTTCTCCCAAAATCCCTCTAGGCAGCTATTTTGCCTCTACCCTGCTGAGTACTATTAATAGGTTTGCCATTAAGCAAGGTGATTAATTTCTCCCCCAAACAGGCGACATTGATCCAAATTTACACATAACTTACGTATTCAAGAAAGAGGGAACGATGTAAACCTGATTCATATTCTGTAAGCCAAATTTACATTCTGCTAGCAAAAGGATTTGCTCTCTCCAGTGGCTCCTGACAGTGTATAAGAAGAAAAAACTCCTTTAGGTGTCTGAAGTAATAAGAATCTCCAACCTCAGTACCAAAATCACTTCAAAATTTCAGTGGTAGTTCCTAAATTACTCCAGTAGCCATTATAATCACCCCTTTGCGGTTGGTCTTTAAGAATTTTCAACCTAAGCACACAAGAAATACAAGCAACAATAACAAAACCAGTTCACAAATACAGTAGCCTAGAAATATGTCACGAACAATCTAATTTTTTAAACTGCGCTAAGTTGTTTCCTTATTTCCCATTGCTCAGATGCCCTAATCAGCCATAAGAACAATATAAAGAGAAAGTATCCTCTAGCTATAACTCCATCCATAGTTAAGTCCTGAAAAGAAAATATGTATACTAATTTTCTCCTCATTAAGTCACTAATTATATTGAAAAAAACTGCAACACGTTGTTTTTTTTTTTTCTTTTGCCCTTGGGGAAAAAGTTTGTATGTAATTATCAGTTTCCTAACTCTTTACTTGCCCTTTTGTTTTAATAATGAAATAAACTCTTTCATCTGTCTGCAAAACAGTATTGCAAGGAGACAGGCTGGAGGAAACATGAAACCCAGCAATGGTTCAGGGCTCTGGAGAGAACAAGGAATATCTATTCCTAACCTCTTACTGACCTGTCACTGGCCTTAGACAAACAAGTTGAACATTCAATTAGTTGAAAAGAAATGAACGTGCTGTTTATTAATTTGCAAGAGAAAATACAATGTTGTGCATATTAATTCACCTCATATGCCACACAGCATCTGAACTTCTGATAGATAAATCCCATCCAGTTTCAGATACTCAGTCCTAAGAGGCAACTTGGTAGCAAACTATCTTACACACACGACTCTGCATATTTGCATTACACAGAAGAAATTTGGAATTAATGATTTCTGAATTTCAATACGTCTTGAACCTTGTTTATTTATCATAGGTCGAAGCTGCCTAACTCCTTGATATCTATTAATTTTAACTTGTTTTCCATCCTGTATCTATCTTCCCATACTCCCTCATTCCCTGCTCTTTGCTTTGATCTTTAACTTCTATCTCTCTTCTGATTTACGTCTGTATTTACAACATCACCTTATAACCCCATTACAAAAAAGCCTCTTCAGCTCACCTGCCTATCGAGCTGCCCGTCAAACCGCTGGGCTCGTGCCCTCCCACACCACGTCCATTGCCTCGCATCCCCTGCTCCACAACCCCATCGGGCCACGGCCTCTCGGTGCAAGTGCCACCAGTGCTGCATCTTCATGGGTAGTGTGGGGCACAGTGCATCCTCCACCAGTTTGGGAGTGGATCCGAACCAGGAGGAAAGGGCAACATGCTGGAGAACAGGGCTGCTGGGCTAAAGGATCTCAACAAGGTGAGTTCTCAACAGATGGTTCGACAAGCACCTTGTGAAGTTCAACAAAGGCAAGTGCAAAATTTGCCCCCTCCTCATCTCCACTGCAAGACTAGAAATACAATCTCAATGCATTCTATACATAGCATAAAAAAAAAGAAAAAATACACACATTTTTCATTCCAAAGACCGGAACAGACTAAAACTTCTGTAACTGCCATGTTAAGTCCCTCGGCATTCTAGCAGCAGTGTTTCACTACTGCTCAATAAAATATGGATATTGCTGATTTGTTATTCTATTGTCTGACCTTGAGAATATCAGATCACCACCCATCCGCACAGCCTGTACAGAAATCCCCTTCCAATCTGTTGTGCAGTATTAAAGTTAAGAAGTTAAAGCTCAGTCTGGTTAATTAGATGTAAGAAAGAATGTGATGTAGAAATCTAAACTCAATATAATTCATTTCTGGAGACAAAGAGGTCAAGTGTGCATTACACTTGAGAGCTTATATAGCTTTTCTGGGTATTTACTCAATACTGTTAGTCCAAAGCTTCAATGGGTAGACAGCAACATCCCATTTCGGTGATATGCTAGGAACTGCAGGTACTTCTGGAATTACGTCACAATTTACATTGGACAAAAGACAGTTCTAACACAAATGGCTCTATCCCACAGTTGGAATTCCAAGTATCTGTGAGCATGAAAGGGAAGCTGAATGAATAATATAGTTTCTTCCCTTGGCATACAAGAGGAATTAAAAAAATAATCTAGTCAAAATATATTTGTGTGTCTAGTCTAGTTGGTAGCTGTGATTTGAAATATCCCACTTGTTTTCACATGAAGAAGATGCACTACAGGTAGACTAGGCTTGGGGCCCCATTTCACACTTTCTCATTTTTAAATGTTCAAAAAGAGTTCAAGATTCATACTTACAAATGATAAATAAAACTCAGATTGATTGTTAGTCTTTGGATGAAATCCAAAGCCCCATTCCATTAGAAGTATAGAAGTATGACTCCAAGAATCTAAATACATTCATGTATTGGCATGAACTTATTTCACAGTAAATGTGGAATCTTTTTACAATGACAGATGAATAATAGAACTTCATTTGTTCTTTCCTGTTGTATATAGATGTTCTCTATACTTGTGATCGTGCATATTTCACTGCATCACCCTGTTATGAATACTGGGATGTTTTGAAAAAAATGTGTCTGCTCTTCTCAGCCACAAGTTGTTGGAGCACCCAATCTTTTTGTTCAGATTTTTTAACTGCAGAACAGCATTATCGCAGAGTCCCAGATGCATGTTTCCTTGTAATATTTTGATATGCAGCCATTTATTTCACTGCTACATTGCTAATTCACATTCCCCTTAGGAGGAAGGTCTGAGGACCTTTTCTTGAGAATAGATTGTATTAGCTAAATTTGTATTTTTCTCCAGAAGACAAAAGTAGTACTGCAGGTGGTTTTGTGCATACTGTTAATGTTAAGACTATTTTTCTTAAGAACATCTATTGTTGCAGAAAAGTAGAGTGGTCTTGCCTTAAATTTAGAGACAATGCAGAAACCTGATTGTTTACTCAAAGCTGTAATAGTATACATTAGCTGGCAAGGAGGTTTACAGAGTGTCTGTAACAAAGGGCAGCAACATGGAGCTTCAGGAGATCTAAATCAGGAACATTTCAACTTGACATTTCATTTGTTTGTATAAATCACTGTGGGGGATGGTTGAGCACTCAAGTTAAAGCAACGCTTAGATTATCACATTCTGAAATCATGAGTAAGAGTAATCAAATTGTCTAAATAATGCGAAGCAGTCTTATTTGGTGCTCTCCTAAAGTAATTCCAGTGCCTAGTTGGTAATTTTCTCAATGTAGTAACCTCACAAGCAATAGAAATATTTTTTCATAATAAAAGGACATGGAAAGATAATAGGTATTTTAAAATAGGTATTTTCAAAACAAAATTTATTTGCTGTCTGTACTAACACCTCTCATTTTTTTAGAAGATTGCCTATACAGAAGAATTCAGAACAAACAGTTAAATTTCAAAAATACAATAGTCATGTTTGCTTTCTGTTTTGCTTTTCATTAGGTTTTGGGGGTTTCACTTCCACATTGTTTAAGTCAATAAGGCTACTTCTAGGTGTAAGAACAAGAGAGAGTTTGAGTAGAACTCACTCTGTGGAAATACCTGCTTGATACAATGTCTATAGTACAGGAACTATTAAAAAGAGTTTTCAGAATATTTTATTTACACTTAGGCACATTCTCTGGGAATCTAAACTTGGGAGCCACTGAAAACACCGGGAAAGAGGCAAGGAATGAAAACTGACCTGTGCAGATGCTCCACAGCCCTGGGCACTGGGCTAGAGACGATGGCAAGGACGGCAGCCCAAGTCCAAGCCCTAAAACACAAGGATGTGATTATTGTCAGAGTATTTTATCACTACCTCTTAGCTTCAACAGACAAAATTACAGTTTGGGAAAATAAGATGGGAGGAAGCGGGAAAGATGAAACTGCTTTTGTCTCATGGCAAAATTGACTTTAGTGAAAATACGTTTTTGTGTATGTGATAGAAAAAAATAAGGAATAAATAGAAAGTTCAGGTTTTCACAGTATGGCAGTAGATGAAACACATCCTGTACAGCCACAAAACTATACTGGAATAAGTGCCACTGGGAAAATTAATAACAGGAACAAGTGATGGCATGAGCAGTGGAACTAGTAAACCCTGTTTTTTATAGATTTAAATTGTGTTCTTTGATTCTCTGGTGTTTAATATAGCAGAAGCTTTGCTTGCTTCTCTGAAGCCGTGCCTGCTTCAGCCTTTCCCTCCATGGTGGCATTAAACCGGCTTCTCAACTACTCCCTGCCTACACTCATGACATCTTTGGAACTTGCAATTTTTTAGAATCTTATTGGTTTTTTAAATTTAGTTTAAGTTAGCCAACTGGACAGACAACCTTCCCTGCCCCATACTCAGAGTGAGACATTGTAAGACTTGATTCCTTAAGAAGTAAGATTAAAAAATACCTGCAAGCATTTTCCCATTCTACCACAATTGAGAGGAGCTTCCATAAACATCTGCCCAATACATTATGCCCCTTCCAAACCTGCTTTTAGCATTCTTCTTTTCTACCATGCTGACAACAAAACTGACAATGATAAGTTTGCTAGTGTCCTGAGACCACTGCTTATCTCACAGACCAAAAGTGCCTCATTTTTTCTTGTGGTTTTCGGTTTGTCTGTCTGTCCACTGCTTCATCTTGGTTGGATTTAGACTGCAAACACTTTGATACAGAGATCACCCTTTTACCCTGTTTGTTTCTGCAGCAAGAACAAAATCATCCATGTCATCCATTCAATTAATAGATATTAATTATGTTAATAAAATGATGGTTGAGCTGGATATTTGTTAGAATCATATACTACTTATCACACTGACCTGCTCTCATTGATAAGGGACTGCCAGTTGTTCTTATGCACTGAATGAGATATTATTCGTATGACAAACAAATCTATCAAATAGCTTTACCAGCCTGCCTAAATTCTAACAGAGTGTTTATCCAAAGCAAACCACTGCTGAAAGTTGGCAGACTCATTATTTTTCATATTAATATGTGTATCAACTTGAGGGTTACTACTGAACTATTCTAGGCCTTCCTCTACAGATGGATTGATGATTGCACTTTGATTTATGGCTCATCACCAGGACATTATTCACAAGGCCATGATAACTCATTTATATCGGTCAGCATGTGCATTTGACTTGACAGAATCATTATCCACATTATCACCAGAACTCACACATGGACCTCTGCCTTTGCTCTGGATTTGATATTGGATTTGAAACCACTAAACACTATTCAATCCATTCCCCCTCAGAGCCATGCTGTACTTACTGCCCACATTGCACTGCAGTCATACAGCACCGAATGCCCATCACATTCCTTTTTACACATCCAATCTATGAACAACGCTAACATTTTATGTCGGTTCTACATCACCTGATACATGAGATGTTACATCTTTGTTTAAAGCGTCCAATGGTAAAAGACAAAACCTTGACATCATCAAGCTCTGCCGCACTATCTTTATTTGCAGCAAATTTAAAGTTCCAGTGCACCTTCGGGACAAATTGTATTCTTGTATTATTTTGTGCAGACCACCACACTCAGTGAACTCATACTTGGTCAAATCTTTCCAAATCAGAATTTCTGAAAACCAAATTTCTTACAATCCAGAAAAACACAAGCTCTACTCTAGCCTGTGAGGCTTTGGCTTCTTCACTCATGAACACTTCAAGTGGCTAAATACTGAAATGGAGCAGGAGCAGAAGAGGATGAAGGTTGTCCCTCTTCTGCTATTTATCAGATTGCCTTACTGCTTCAGACCATGGTAAAGGACAAGGCACAGGGCCTCATAAGCATATACATTTCATGTCAGTGCATTTCGTCAGACAGCCTAGTAAAGGTAACGTTATCTTTAAGAAGTTAGCAGCAAGAAATAACTGGGCAGACTTATTTCCCTTTCAGGCATTAGTCACATTCTGTTATCAAGGTTTTTCAGTGCTTAAACAGAATACAAACAGTGAGTAAAGATTCCAGAGATCACGTGAGAATTTACCTTCAGCTGATCAACTAATTCTAAGAGCTCATTTGCACAACCAGGATGGTCACTTTTCTATTGCTTTAGTCCTTCCTCCTGCTGCCTCTTTCAGTGATGCAAAAAATGAGAGGTGAGAGAGAGCCAAGTTTATTATTTGTAATTCTGAATGTCACAAGATCATTTCCAAAATTCAGATTATCACATCATCAATTCAGCTTCTAGAAACTCATTTATTTTCTGACCTGTTTTGCATTTCTGACCTGTTTTGCTATTTATGTAAAAAAGATGAATACTGTTACCTTAGCTGCCACTGCTTCTGTGTATCTATACATAATATATATCTCAGTTTGAACTAATTTATTAACATAAGCCCTAGGATTATAAAGATTTTGTTTCATGTGACAAGTTTTGCACCCATATACTTTTATTTATTATGCAAGTTAAAGTATACAGGAACTTAACTAACGATACATATATTTTCATGAAATAACCATGGCAACTGAACATACCCCACCATGAAGATATCCATCTCTTGAATATCATCTCCCACTAGATCTTCTTTAGCTAACTCAAACCTCACCATGACATTTTCAGCGTCCAAATAAACTATGTATCATGTTAGTATATACTCTTAAAGTTATAAGACAAAAACCATAAAAGCTAGTTTCAAATTGCAATCATACATGTATCTAAATATTCATTCTAATATGTTTATGAACCAGGACTTCATCACGGTAACAGCTTAGTCTAAAATAAAGATGCACGTAAGTTACAGCGATGGGATTATCTGTGTTGGTACTCAGCAGTACAAACCAAAAATGCCAAACATGCTCTATATATACTATGAGATGGTCTTGCCAGACGTTAGAAAACATAAAAAAGTAATACATGGCAATCATTGTTTAATTCTCTCATTAAGATAAATTATTATTTTTTATTTAATATGCCTAAATTTTCTAATTATTTTACCAGTAACTGCTAAGAGAGTCCATCTAAATCTATTAAGGTTCATAAGATGTATTCCATTCATCACAGGGCACTTTAGCAACCTGAATTAGCCCTGCAAGACAAAAACTCTGCTCATTTTTGGAAAATTGTAATAATGGCAAGTAACTGTTTTCTAATAAAATTTATGTAAACAATCCTGACTATAACTGACAAATTTTTTTGACTTTTTGCTTTTATTTTTCTTGTGACATTCAAGACAGGCTCAGAAGCAGAAGCCCTCATGATAATTATAAAGATTCCAATGCTACCTTCATATGAATCTGGTTTTCACAAGACTGAAAGCGCTTTTCTCTTGCACAAGGTTATTCCCTTGTATCTGGGAAAACCAAAAGAGAATTGTTTTCCAGCAGGCTGAGCCACTAGGATGAAAATGCTATCTTTTGAACGAGGCTGATACTTAATCGTTATCACTGTATTGATTGAATAGGGTTGTGAGATTTACCCATATTCAGTTTAGTTGCCTGACAGACAAAACAGAAAAGGGAGAAACATACGTCAATCAAACAACATTTGTTTTGAAAAAAGTTCATCTGAAATTAAAAACTAAAACACAATATTTTGGTTGTCTAGGGAGAGGTAAAAATCCTGAAAAGTTCATTTTAGGAACTAACAGGAAATAAAATGCCAGGATTGTCATGTTAGTAGTTTTTCTTAGTCCCTAGCTCAGTATTTCATACCCTCAGGACATAAACTCAGGACCAATTTATATGACAGGGTGATCTGCTGAAGAACTAATATATGTGATGAAAATGGAGGAGAGTGAAAAACTGTCTTTACCCATTTGTGTTTCAGCCTGAAGCCTCCCTATGATCTTAACACTGTGTCAGTCTTTAAGAAACTGCCAGATAGTCTAGTTTGGTAATTAGCTGAAAAGACAAAGCCTAAAGGTCAATTAGCCTAGGAGGCAAAGGCTAATTGTGCACTTGTCTTCAGGAGACCAGATGGGGAAAGTTACTGCCAATGACCAGTCAGAGGTGCTCTTCCAAAGTTTCAGAGAGGATTAAGCATGAGGAGGAGGAAGAAAGGAGTGGGAGTTATGGCTGGGTTTCTTTTTTTCTACTTGGAGAGTTAAATTACACTGGGAGTTGAAAAAAAAAACATGACTCATCTTGAAGGATTATTTTAAAATGAGACATTCACAGCTCAAACCAATCTCACGACAATTCCTTTCTCTGCCTGAGAAGACTGAATCGTGAATGTCTGAGGAGGGCCTCCACCTTCACAAAACTGTTCTAATCATCATTTTTGCTAGTTTAAGGGATTATAATATTTCCATTTTTTCTAAGACAATCAAACATTTACTGGAGCAGAAACTATAAACTGAGTATTCCACTTCTTAGGTGAGAACTCTTACTCTGTACTTGCAAGATTCATTCTCTGGATCCAGACAAACCCAAGCGAACCATGCAAAGTAGACTAGGTTATATTTGAGGAAGAATTAGCTAACACACCATGGGGATGCGAAGCAGGTCCCAGAACTCTGCTTGTTCGTTTATAGTGAAATTGATACAGTGAAACCATTTCAACAGAAGAGTTTAAGAGTACTGAAAGCCAATATCCTGTACAGTCTAGTGCATTAAGCAATAAACACTGGAGTGCCCTAAATGCTGACTTGTCGGATTCTTCCCTTATTCTTGACCTCAACATCTTTTCCCAGCTGAATTAATTTGGCAGGCTCAAGTAGTCTCAAGCTGAACAATACTTCATTTTTCTAGGAATTTGCTATTCAATGCACTCAAACTTATTTTGTCCCGCTGTATTGCATAGACTACTCTTCTGTAGTTTCTAAATGTTTAACTTGCCTGTCAGGCCTCAGACGTCAGCAGAAGCTTGGAGTCGTTTCCACAGGAACACACTCTTCCATTGAGAAGGCATGACCAGATTGGTTTTCTTGGGTATTTTTGTAAGGCTTCACCTGCATGGTTTTGCACCAAAACCGGGTCTCTCTGTTGGCATCACAGCCTTCCTTTTCCTGTTAAAGAAGTAAAAGGCATTTTAATAATCCTGGTCCCTAAGATTTTCCCTGTACTGTGTGAAGATTATATATGTAGCTATGGCCGTTTAAAATCAATGAGCTTCTATGTCTTCAGTTTTGCCTACAGAAAGTTTTGATCAGTTTGACATTAGGTACAGTCACAGAATCACAGAATTGTTGAGGTTGGAAGGGACCTCTGGAGTTATAATAACATAGTAAGGAAGAAAGGCACTTAAGACTTGCCAGGTTTCTCCTTCCCATATTTTACTGAATGATTAGCAAAGTTCAGTGGCTCCAAACTGGCATGAAGGTGTTTAATGTCAGAGCTTAATAATACAGCATACATTAAAAGTATAAATACAACATTTTTAGAGCTTAAAGGAAAATATTTGCCCAAGGCGAGTTAAAACTATGTAGCTGTATCATCTAGCATTTTGCTGGATATAAAATGACCCTTTAAAGCCTTCTGACATTCTCCTCGAAGCTGAGGATTGAGGCTATGACCTTTTCAAAGCCTTCCAAAGAGCTTCACAATCAACCAACTCTTATAGAGAAAGTTTCATAAGAAACCAAAGACTTTTTCGATAAACATGGTTGCACAGCTGCCCCCTCATGAAAAATGGGCACAATCACTTCTTGCGATTTGAAAAACAAACAGCCGTTGTTGCTGAATGAGTTCAGAAGATTTGTTTTGTCATTTGAATTCAACCTCCAACACAGGAGGGGGGAAACATCTCTGTGAGAGGCCTAGGGAGGCTGTGGAATGTCCATCCCTGGAGCTGCTAAAACAGGACTGGAGAAGCCCTGAGCAACCTTCTCTGGTTGGACCCACTTCTGTAAGAGTTGGACTAAGTGACATCTAGAGATCCCCACCAACATAAATTAAACCACCAGCTGAAGGTAGCATCCTTCTTCTTCTGTATTTACAATGCTAGGAAGGGAAAAGACTACTTGTAGCTGTTGAGTTGCTAAAGGTAAGTGACCTGCAGTAAAGGAATCTGTCAAAAAATGGATAGGATATGATAGGATAGATCTGAAATTTGACACTACAGATGTGGTCTGTCAAAAAGGGGGGGTTCTCACTCAAGTTGAAATAGAACAGGGTGCTCTGTCTACTACTATGTTCGAGTAGAGATATAGCAGAAAGGCTATCAGCCTCCAGAAGAATGATTAGCTTTGACTATAGTCTCTTGCTCCCAACGTACCACCCTGTTTTGCCAGTACTTATAGAATTTTTTTAATTGCTATTTGCATAAGACCAGGAATACGTTGCTATCACACTGGAAGCAAAAGGGAACACAGGAAGGAAACTGAGTCCAAATCTCTATATGATGGTTTTGTTGCAGTGAAATTTACAGCCGTCTGCTGCTCAGGTCCATCCTAAAGGTATGAACTCATCTATTCTAAACACACAACAGATACTCACACCTACAGTGGTACTGCATCTTGCGGTTATTGAATAAGAAGTTATGACATGTTGCCAGTTCAACAAATGAACATAGTAATTCTCCTACATATAGAGATTTAAACTTCTTCCCTATGTTTATCATCAGTATTGACTAAAGCATTGCCCAAAACCAGATCCCTACAATGGGCAAAAAGGGAATCAGATCATTCAATACAAGAGCTGTACAGAGCTACAAAGTAGGTTCAATGCTGTAGAAGGCATTCCTGTGGGCTGCTTGCTTAAATATCAAAATAAACCACTCCTCAAGAAGAAATGAAACAATCTATTTGGTAAAAGACAGCGTTCGGTAAATAAACTTATGCAATAACACAGCGAATAATCTGAAAGATCATGATGGAAATATCACTTCTTTCTGTTTATTTTCCTCTCGCTTTCTGACATCTCTTTTTCTCCCCTGAAGACTTTTTTCCATTCTTTTAGTATGCATTAGACAAAGCCTTGGATCCCTAGGCTTTAACAGAGAAGCCACAATCTCTTTTTTCTATTAACAGTACCATTTTTGGTTTTGTCAGTCCTTCTGTCCTGAAGATGCCAGAGCACAGCCATTCATTTTTCAGTCATTTGTGGCGGCACAGACCAGCCCCAGGCAGGGCGCAGTGCTTCCACGCACGCTGCTCTGGCTGCCACTGCTGGCAACGCCATTGCAGAATCCCTTTCTTTTATTCTCTACAGTTTTGTCAATCAAAGCAGTCCACTCTGTGCCACAATATCGAGTGCCAATCTGCCTGGTTTGTCAGAAACCTGACCAGCAGTCACATCAGTGCCTTTTCCTGTGCTAACATCCTAGAGAGGCTTCTCCTCCTTGCCTTACTGATGGGCTGCCAACTCAAACTTCTTTTCCTCGTGCAGGATATGTATCTGAAGTTTTTCCCTCTTCATTTTTTAGAAGACGTGCTGTTATCAATAGGATGCTGTCACTGGTGGTACTATCTATCTGTATCCAAGTGTAATTTCCCCAGGTAGGAAACACTTTCCAGCTGGGGATTGCTGGAATATGGCATATTATACCTGCTTCTTGCACATCCAGAGGTCCCCGTGTTGATGGTGGAAACAGATTACTACAGTGCTGCTCACACTGCCAGTACACAGACTCAGGATAACACACATATACTTCCTTTTATTGGCATTGCTAATCGTGAAAGGGAGTTGATTAAGCTGACAGTTTTGCTCTCAATGTTAGTTCAACCCTTATTAAACCCAGCGAGAGTGGCAAAGCAAGCATCTATGCATGCACATTATAATAATTTCACAACCGCTGTCTTCTAGAAAGAGAATCATGGCTACTCAGGGGAAAAAACAGTCACGGTAATTTTTGTTCAATGAAACGGCTATGGAAAATGCAGCTACAAACGATCATTTTCACTCTGTGACTAGGTACAGCAGCCTCCACCACAGCACCCTGCCCACCGCCGGGGCTGGCAAATCGCAACTCTGCTCAGGCTTACAAAGAGCTTTGAAGATTGACAGCTTCCACAGCAGAAAAAACACCTGTCATATGAACAACTTAGTGGAAACAAAACAAAATCATCGAAAAAGAAACTTAGTACGAAAACATTTCTGTGAGGAAATAACTTAAAAACAGAGAGGGCTTCTGTGTTTATTAGTAGGCCTTGTTATATCTCCCCATTTAAATAATCTCCTTTACACGGTTCAAATATACTCTTTCAAAACAGACTGTAAGATGGGACTGCTCCCGTAAAGCAAATTACCAGTCTTAGTAGGGTAAAACTTTGGAGACAAACAGAAGTGATTCCATCAGAGGAAAAATATGGTGCTTAGTAGCACTGCATAAGCTCTGAGGGCAAAAGTGCACAACTCCCCTCAAGCACATCCAGCAGTCTGTGACTCACGCAGGCTAAAAAAGAGTAGATTGAACTTCAGAAGAGGGTTGTTTGAATCACTTAATCCCCATTGCCAGGTTCATGATCAATGGGGACTAACAAGAATGACTCAGGTAGTGTCTGGGAAGTGACAAAGTCTGGGGTATTTCATGGCCGCTGACCCTTGCTAGTAAACCAACTGTGAGATGACAGAAATATTTTATGGCTTCTTTTCTCACTTAAGCACAGAACCTATCAACATTCTGGCTTTCTCCACATTGCTTTTCATCCATCAAGAACAGGGAGGTTCCCAGGAGTTTCTCCTCCTTGCACAGCACTGGATGAAATGCTCTCATACCGGTGCAGTGGCAGGGCTGGGAAGCTTGAAACATTTGCCGAGCCCTTTAGGACTGGTCTGATCCTGGCAGGCCCATTCTTAAGACCCACTCAACTCTTTCGCTTTATTTGTATGATCACTGGAACCAGATTTAATTGGAGAAGAGAGAAAAGAAGAGGAACCTTTCAAAAGGTTTTCAACAGTCCAGGGTTCATTCTTACCCCCTCCAAGTTTAGCAGTATGAGAAGGAATTTCTGTAAACCAGAGATGTGGCAGATTCAGTCAGAACTTTTTTTTTTCCTCCTTCTTTTTAAACTTACAAAAGTTGTACGAAAAAGGAGAGTGTTGCATAACTCCTTGAGCTACTCGCTGGCACTGAAACCTGGGACACTGACCCCTAAATCCCAGGCTCTTGGACTGCCACAGGGAGCAGAAATGCTCCTGCAGAGACTGGCCAACACTGAGGGGACTCAGAACTTCCCCTCACCTGAGTTTCCAGCATCCCAGACCAGCTCCTTGACAGACACATGCATATCTCTGTTTTGCAGTCTGCACTTTAAATATACCCTAAAGGCAAATTTAATCTCTTTGATTTAGCTTTCTCTCAATAATTTAGTCACACACATCCTTACACAGCACATCCACTCACTCACACACATAAACAAACAAATGAAGGAATGAAAACCTATGAATTAATCAAGCTATTTCCCTCAAGACCCTGAAAGAAGAAAGCAAGATAAATTGTAAATGATATTTCTATTTGGGAGGCAGCTGGATTTTATCATGATGGGGCCATCCAAATATATAAATATCTGAGATGAGAAGGAAGAAGATGAAATGAAATGGATGGAAACATTTGTGCTGTCAGTAAGATGAAAGAATAAAGTTGTGAGTGCAACAGAAAATGATTCTTTAAATTAGACCCATATCCTCAGCATCATATTTAATATCCTTTCCACTAACCTACTCAGAAACTATTTTGCTACTCTCGAACTTCAGCTTCTCTTGTCTACAGCAATGGTGCTTCAATGCGTAATGAACATGTCACGCCCAACAGTTAACTAATGTGGCTGACAGCAGCCTAAGGTGAAGCTGGTACTTGCATTTCATTGTTATTTGGCAGCACTGCCCATCTGAACATCGATACAGCTATTTACTGACCATTAAAATAGTTATATATATTTTAATTATAAACCTGTGGCTTCAAATCGTATTTATAAAAAAGACATTAATTTCTATTCCGTATATGATCAACTTAGTCCCAGAAAGAAGCTTCAGGCAATTACTGCATTTAAGCACAACAGAATTCTGATTCTCTAACTCAGACCTGTCTCATTTTATCAATATTCTCTAAATGGTTATTTTCTACCTCCTACACTATACTTTTACATTACAGGTACACAATGAATGTTTAAAATGAGCAAACAGGAGACTGAACTTTTTTTTCTAGTAAAGCATTTCCTGAAGAAAGAACAATTACTCCCAGGAGTAAAAAAAAAAAAAAAAACACCACCACAAACCAAAACAAAAAAACCCACCAAACCAACAAACAAACAAAAAACCCACAAAACCAAAACAAAACAACAAAAAAAATCCAGAATAACTGATCTCAGAATAACTGATTTGGGGGGGGAAAAAAATCCCAAAGAATTATAACAGTTTTGTAAGTGGTGATGAGTGTGAAGTAGACAATTTATGGCACATGGCATATGCTTTAGAGCTGGAGAAAAGTCTTTTTCAACCAAGGCAATTACAGACTTTTCCGGCAACAGAAAGAGACACTTCATTAGAAAGGCAGATTTCTCTTTGTAGGTAGGCAGAAGACATAGTTTTAAAACTGGTATCCAGATGGGGTACAAATTGGGAGTGAGCCTTCTAAAGGAGTCAATAGTACGATGTTCACTGACTACCCATTGTCTGATGTACAAATATATTTACAAATGTTGTATCAAGTTTCTGCCTGAAGAAAAAAACCCAAGCATGTGGAATTTATCACAATTTACAAGTAGAGCCTCAAATATTTAGTCTAAGGTTGTATTAGTTGCTTGTTTATTATTAAACAAACTATCCAAATTACCACAACAGTTCCATTAATTTTATTTTGCTTCTCCTGGAGTACAGAGGTGAGCAAAGGCTAGAGTGTTCTGCATCTAAACGTTTAGAAGTTTGATTATGGAAATAAGACGAAATGCTAACAATCATGAGGTAAGTTCAAACCCTTAAAAGAGATAACACTCACTTATCTCTTTATTGTGCATGCCTGTTTTTATCTCTTCACAGTCCTTTCCCTCTATGATCTGCAGAGGTTATCTTTTCACCCTGTTAAATCATCCTTATCAAGTCTCCTGAATGCAATAACCTCTTTGGCACATTACCTATCTTTTAGGATTTGTATTTAATATATTGTGTTCTGCTTTCGGGTTTTTTTTCTTGCTAGGAGGTTACTCCAGAGCTCAGAATTGTTGGATTACTGATTGATTTCACAATTACTTTGTGCCATGGGTTGTTTTCATCTGTGTGTCTGATTCTATTGCAAAATGAACACAAAACATTCAAAAAAGTTAAAAAAAAAAAAAAGGTAAAAAAAAAAGTAAAAAAGTTTTTTAAAAAAGAAAAAATTACTTTTTTTTTTTTTACTCTCTCACATGTATACTCAGAGTTTATTTAATTATGTACACATTATTTCAGATTGGGAAAACCTCAGCTTCCTAGATATTTTTATGAAATAGAAGAGAATTCTGCACATACCAGATTCACCATCAGACAAATGACCTTTAACCCTCTCTGTCCGTCACCCATTTTGTTACAGTGTTGTAGGAGAAGCTTTGTCCACTATCTCTTGAATTCAGATGGTCTACCAAGCCCTAACAATAACCTGTACTTTTATGAAGTATAAAAATGATGCTAAAAACAGAAGTGATGGTAGAGTACACCCTTGAAAAGGGAACCCTCCCGTACCGCAGAGGTGTGGTTTTATATGTGCGGTTATCGGAAAATAGTCCCCATTCTCATTAACGCTCAATCCACTTAACAAGTCTTCTGTCCTCTTGGTTAGATGCAGGTTTATAACAGAGAACAATCTAAGGTCAGTCTGGGATTGATAGGGCAGGAGTCCCGGAGGGCCCGGGCTGAGCCCCATGTCCCGTCACTCTCCATCTCCGCGCTGCCCGTGCCAAGGGATGGGTCAGCGGGACTCCCCTGATGAGCCCAGGAATCAACACCCAGCTGGGTGAGATGAAAAGTCGGCTCTCTGCAAAAACAAGATTTCAGACTGAAACTAGTCACTCGAAATTGCTATTAAATTTTTCCAGCGGGAATATTTTTTTGGTTGTTATTTTTAAACACTTAATTGGCAGTTGTAGCATCAAAAACATCAAAGTGGTTTCTATTTGGATTCTTATTTGGGTCAAAAACAGGTACTGGCTTTTTAATAAAAAATTCCTTTTCACCTGAAGTTCGATTGTATTTTCAAACTGTTAGCATGAAACAGCTGAAATAAGCAATATAGAAACAGCTGAGCAATATAGCTGGCTTTTATCAATACACATATAGGCAGTTCTTTGTCTAAAGGCACTCTGATCCTTCCAACTGTTACACCTGTGCTCAACTTTAAGACCTAGTGCCTCCATGTCTGTCCAGAATTGCTGTATAAAATGTTTAAATACAGATGACTGACAAGGAAAGGAGAAGCGAGCTGGCTGATATTCGACATGCCGTCCTCAGACACTTTGATTCCGTAGCGCGTGCTTTCCGCTCCCTGCTGTATGTTCTTAAAAACTCCGTGACTCAACCACGTTCAGCTTGCCCCGTACCAGCCCCTGGTTTCTGTGGTACCACCAGCTGTTTAACAGTGGCCCTGCCTGCTGCTCACTATCTCTGTGGGATTCTGACCTGCTTTCTGATGAAACATGATCTCTACTTTTCCCTTCTTTATAGGACTGATTTTGGACTATAGTATTATTTTAAAGACCTGACTGTCAATTGAGCATCTGTCTTTACAAGAGCACTATCCCAGCAGACTGATCTGTTTCCAGGTTAAAAAAAAAAAAAAAAAGACACTCATAATAATACATTGCACAAAATCTCCCAGGAGAGTTTGATTGGCACAGGCACAGTGAGAGAATTAGGGAACTGAAGCCATTCTTTACAGAGCAGTGATAAAACCCTCCACTGGAGGGAACCAGCTCTGCGTGTGGGACAGAAAATTTACGCTGGCCAGGAGAGCCATACTTTTAGACCACTATTATTCCTATTGTTATTGACATCTACAAAAAAAAAAATACATTAAATTTAGCTGTAGAGAATTAAGGACCATTTCAATACAAAGCCTGTTTCATTGCAGATGGGTCAAGTAAAGATGTAACTGAAAAAACAGGTATACAAAATAACTGGTATAAAAGCATTTTTCTTAATATCTCTACTTCCCAAATATAACAAAGCTTAAAAAAAGTTTATTTAAAAAAAACAGAATTTCTTAAAAAAATCACTTATTTGGGTGGAAAAGAAGAGGGATACTGGAAATACAAAAATATTGTTAACACTCAATTTTTCTGCATTAAATTTGTTCACTCCTGCAGGCAAAATGGGGCCTTTGCACCTGAAGATAAAGACGGTGACAACCCCTGACCCTTTTGGGGAGCACTCCAGAGCTCCGGAACACCCCAGGCACCCAGACCCACTCCCAGCACGGACCGGCCGCTCTGAAACGCCTCAGGGCACCTGCAGGCTCTGCCCAGGGGCTCTCCCTCGGGGGGCTCCCGTCCTGGCTGATCCGCACGCTGCCTCCCAACACCCGCTCACCACTGATAACACCCGCACATACAGGAACTCTCGAAAATTTTACTTTGTATAGATTTAGTTAGTCCTTCCACGCATTGGAGAGATCTGGCCCCTCATCACAGCCTCACAGTGGCACCAAATGAACGTGGTACCTGAGATCTGAGGACTTCATCTGACCCCATGTGCAGAATACAAAAGCAGGAGAGAGGCCAAAACTCACACACTTAAACCAGATGAATAGTCTCATTGACTTCAATAAATATACTGGTATGAAAAGAAATACTAAGAATTTGGCTCAATACGTGGAATTTCCATCCAATATGTTAGGCTTTCCTGTTCTTTCAAAATAAAAAAGCGCTTTGGATTTCCTTGGTATTTATGATAATATAAGCAGAGGCTCTACAGCTCGCCAGAAGAAATGAATTCTTTATCTTTACATTCACAATGCTATAACTAGCACTCTTAAAATTCATAGACAGGCTTCCTATGCGATTAATTAATAGCATTAAGAAAGAGAATTTTGGTATTTTTACCATTTTTGTGTCATGTTCTACAACGAACTGTAGGGTGGTAATACAAGAATAATTTAGAGATAAATTAGCATAATAATTAGAAGCCTAGAAGTCTTTATAGTGTTTTTAATATTTATGCTTGATAAATATTGCTCTATTTGTCAGCTTATGCAGTATAAAGTGAAACTTAATGTAAGAACATTATTAGCATAAAATTAGCATAATGAGTAAAAAGCAAAACACAAAGGTAATCAAAAATAACAGAGATTGTTTCCTCTTGCCTCTCTCACAGGACATACTTTACACCCAAAAATATGTGTTATGGAAAACAGATTTCATTTAAATTAATTATGAGCTTCTATTATAGCTGTGAAAAATGAGTATCTTTTAACAGTTCTTCCAGAAACTGCTTTTTTTATCTCTTTCAAACTTCTTCCACACAGTCTAGCCACTCAAAGAATGAGATCATTTTGGTCACATTACTTAGGAAAAATGTATTTTAAAAAAAGGACATTTGTCCAATGTAGCGAGACCATTTAGCTCTGAGTTAGGGATGATATTAAAATGTTGTATGAAGCCGAAGAGACCACAGATTCATATCTTTAGACACTAACAAAAAATGGCAAACAGCAACAGGCGAATGATGGCGTTATCTGTACTGAGAGATCTATCAGCAAAACAAAGTTTTAGCTGAACATACCATTTTAAGCCTGAAGTTGCATGTTTCAAAGTTCATGGAGCCCAACTGTGACACCAGATACCCGATGCTTATTTTTGCTGGCTTGTGCAGCTTTGTAGTGATACTCAAATCTCTCTTTTCGATCTACTTTGACTACAGTCCCCAGAAGTTTGTCCTGTGCTAGTGAAACCCATGGCCTCATAACCACCGCTTTGAGACAAGGGCAATGACCTACCAGGGATGAGAGCCGACAGAGGTGAGAGAGAATGGCAAGATTCCAAACCATTCCTCCAGTTCCTCTGCTATGACCTGCATCAGATTTATGAGGGAAAACTGTATAAGACTGGTTAAACCTGGCTAAAAGGGGCTTCAGAACTATTAAGCCACTATTCCTTGGGAATAAATCTAAGAAACAGTTAAGCTTCTTTCTGGTATCAGAAGCTGAGACAACAGCAAACATCTGCCCAGAATATATATTTACTAGATGATCTTTTGAGGTCCCTTCCAATCCCTAACATTCTATGATATATCAATACTCAGAATTACGGCCTGAGAATGGAAGAACATCACTTGGACAGGTTTTGAGAAGATTTTTTTATCTCTGAAAGACAACAGAGGGGAGAAGCTGTGCACACATGTATCTTTAGGCACATACATTTAATTCTATGTGGGGTGCAGGTTGCTTGAACTCACTCCAGTGTCACCCCGACACCCTATTCTCCTCAGCCCTGCCTACGAGTTAGAAACGAGGCAGCAGTCCATGGGAATCACTACAGCAGCTCTGTGGTGTCTGGAGATTTCTCAAAGCTTTCTGGCAATTTCTCCACTTTTTTTGATGAAAAACCCTGATACAATCATACGCTTGCGGAAAGCGCAGTTCTGGGGATGTGTATCTACTCGCTACTCATCATGTGCACATGGAAAAGACGACAAAGTGCAAAGCAAGCACACCAAGTTTGAACACTCAGTGACATCACCTCCGATGTCATCTTTCACAACTTGATCCTCCCTGTTACTTAAAAAGAGCAACTAGCACAGCCTACAGCTGAAAAGTCAGCAGCCTTCTTTGACCCTGTCCTCAGTCTCCAGTGATGAGAATACAGGTACAACAAGGTGAATTTGCACACATGAACTTTTTTTCTAACTGAAAAAATTATAACCTTCTTGACATTTTTGCTGCAGTTGGTACAAGGAGTCCAGGTCCTAAAGTCAGTCACGAAGCCAGATTTCCTTGGCAACATAGACAGTAAAACACAACTTGGAGTTATTGGTTTTTTCTAATACTATTATTTTTATGGTACCCACTATAGTATTAGTCATCAGAAGGCAATTCTCGGTTTACACTGAAAATTTATGATCCTCTTCACTCCATCAGTACTTGTAAGATGTACTAATTACCAATGTAAGGATTTGTGGAAGAGATCTGGAAATAATAGAAATAAGCCTTTTAGCAGGCACAGTAATTATGCAGACACAACAGATGCTAATAACAATTTTCATTTCTGTGGAAAAATGATAAAGGTTTAAAAGCACAATAACAAAGAGGCGTAAGGAGCACAAGGGGGCGTAGATGACATGAGACAAGGTATGTGTGATCACAATTGCTAATTTAAAAAGAACTTTCACACTGGAATAATCTCAAAACCATCTCCTCAACAGCAATCTGTTTGCCTTTCATGCTATTTTCCTGCTTCCTGTTCCCCCGGTTTGGCTGTTTGCCACCCCTGTTTTCTGTCATAGGCAAAATGTCAGACCAGGTATAAAACTAGAGTCTTAAATATCTGCTTACTAACAATTCTCCTGGAACCCTTCTGAATACTTTACATTTTTGTCTCTAGCATCCTGGTAAACTCAAGTTATTGCATTTTTTTTTTTTAACACCTTCATAAGGGTAGGGTGTTGTTTTTCACCTCATGTCCCAAACCGCTCTGTGCGCTGTGTTCAGTTCCAGTGCAGAAGTGGTTATATACCAGTAGTGCCTAAGGAGACTCCTGTGAAAATGCACATACACAGAACAAGAGACAAGTCCTCAAATTACCACCAGGCTCAGTGTTTAACATAATGAGTGGCAGAATTTAAGTTCATAGCTCCACTTGTGTTAGTGGTAGACTTCCTGTTAAGTCCAAAAAATTGTTCATTAAGATAATTGAAGTTCTGGGCCATCTCACTCATCAATCAGTCTTTCTTCTGAGCACTTAACAGTTATTGCTGAATAGACCCTGAAATAACCCATTAACTCAGCACAGGTTTGCCAGAAATTATAGGTGCTTTGAGATCACCAGGAATGAAAGGTGGCACATAAATCCACGGCATTGTCATCATTTGATGCTCCTGAAGTCTGCACTGAAGTTACCTTAATCATCAAGTGCTGGTACCGCAGCCATTTGCATTGGAAGTTGGGACCACAATTTATTTCTAACGTCAAAAAGGGAGGTGAACTGGATGGTGTGGTGATGAATCTGACATTACAGCAGAGATCTTGGCATGGGATCCCATAGACAGAAATATTTATGGAGCTGTCCTTCAGAACAAAGCAGAGAGTAATAAACCTGTTGAAGAGATTTTCAAATCAAACCATTTCTTTGCCAAATGTCAATACAAAAAATAGCTTAGCAAATTCCATTGCACTGTGGAACAAACATTTGCCCCCTAGGCATACAACATTTTTTTGAGAATGACACACACCTCGTCTTTACACTGTAAGCCACAGAAGCTACTGAAAGAAAAATTAATTGGTCCACGCTTTCTTTAAGTGTGCTAGGTGTTCCATCAATTATTTATTGAAGCAGTGGGTATGCAGACATGACAGCACACAAGAGTTAGCTTTAAAATTGGCACTGCCAGCAATGTGGCTATGGTAGTTTTGAATTTAGTATAGACGAGTCTCTGATATTTTTTTTCAGTTTCTTAAGTGAAATTCGCAATTAAAGGGAATTCTTTTCATCATAGCTGCCCTGGTGATGAGGACAAGGTTCTCTGTCACAAAGTTGATTTGAATAGAGATGTACAAGCAATGCCACAATTCAGATGCCACCTCATGGCAAAATTTCACAACAGTTTAAGGAGTATTGTGCTCAGTTATACCTGTTTGTGGACTAACCCTGGGAGGGCAGATCAAGTCCCTGAGTGCGCTCATATTGCAACTTTCCCACCATCTAGTGGCTGAAGAGTTACAGATAATAAAAACTCTTTACAGTTCTGTACCTCACAAAGATTTTTTTTTTAAATTTAGTTTTGTGTATTAGTAAGGCCCTGCTTTTTTAGAAAAGGATTGAACAAGGCTACTTTACAGCTGCCATTTTCTGCTTCAGCATCTAAATGTTCATGTTTAAAAAAATGTCTTACTCCTAATGTAACATTTACAGTAGATAGGAACTCAGAATAAAGTGGTATTTGCCAGCAAACAAAAGCGAGAGCTTACCCCCAAGGAGGTACCAGCCTCAACAACTTACAGTACTTTAAATTAAGGAATTGGTACCTAAGTCACTGCTGAGAGTTACACTCAAGGAAGAGAAGATGAATGTCACAGCAGGCAGATCATATTAGAAATATCTCAGTTTCACAAGACTTGGGGAGATGTTAAGGTGGGTTTGAGAGTGTGTCACTGTCTGCTGGGCCCTCCCTGTTCTAGGACAGACTCTGGGACATGCAGTGGTAGAGCTGGAAACTGTGGTTTTCTGCACTGTTTCCTGGTAACATATCCAGAAATATTTATGGAATTAAAAGTTCAATCACTGCTCAGTACTTTGAGAAATGTGTTCTAGAGATGTCAAAAAGGACACTTTTAACTTATGGCAAATGATCACTTTATATATCTATATATCCTTCAAATAAGTGCCCTAAATCTGTTCTGCGAGCATATACAAGGACTAGATATTAGCATTTCTGGTGTTTACTGAGATTAATTTGGAGAGTGTTTACAGAAAGTGGTGAAAAATAAGACACCGATCTAGCTTTCTGTTGTTCTCTGGCAAACTTAGCAAGAACAACACATGAAATGTTCGGTCAATCTTTTCTGTGACAGATTTTGACAGGAGTTAAAAAGTACAAAAAATAATGTTATAACGTAAGCCTCAACTAGTATGAGTGAATACCCCCTTTCTGCTGTATTTCCAAGTAAACAGCACCACACTATCAGCTCTCAGCTGCATCCTTGTGGTGGAAGAAGCAATGTGAGGAGAACATGGGTCACGTCATCTAGAGAGGTGAGCGCTGCCTAAGTGCTCACCCCAAAATTGCTACTGAATGGCTGAGAATGCTTAATAAGCTGGGGCAGTATTACAAATAAATACTGCCATCTGCTATATATATGCTACCCATGTCAGAAAAAAAAATCTTTACATTGTTTTTAAAGTTCTCTAATTCAACTCTTCTTCTGGGATAAAAATATTTAAGTACCTTAACAGTAAAAAGAAAAATTTTTGCTAATCCTATAGGATACATCTGCATCTCCCATCTAAAGCATAACAGGTAAAATTGTACAGTGCTGTTCAAACGCATATCCCACTAGTTTAGGGAAAAGTTTGGATGACTCCATTTTGAGTATATTCCTCCACCTACCAACAATACGTATGTACTCTGGACATCATCTTCAAGGTCAAAAGTAACACAAGATCCTCCTTTACTACTTGAATATAGAGGAGTGTTTAAGGGTACACATCAAAAGCAGTTCTGAGAAGTCTCAGCTGCTCTAGACTCCCTCAGTAGAAGTCACAAGACTATTTCTTGTGGTCATACCTAATATTGCAAAACTACAATTAAATATCCTTTTGACCCTTTCTCCTGCAGATTTTTTCCAAGTCTATAGCATAACTTGTCTGCTTTGATAAAGGAATTACTTGTATTTTTAATTTTCTACTTTAGAATTCTCAAAACATCAGTATCTACCCTTACGCTCAACTGAACATACATGGACTCCGAGCTCTTCCTGCCCTTCTTCCCATCTATGACACTTCCATTTTCTTTAATCTATATTTTCTTTTACTGCAATACTTTATGCTAACATCTTTTTGGCAGTGGTTTTGATCTAAACCCCAGTCTAAAAGTGATAATTGGCCAAGGAAACACATTCACTTTCTTACAGAGACAAGGGAAGAAAAGAATAGCCAGAGAGGGTCCTTGATTTAGGGTGATGAGGGCCACATTTAGTAATATTTTGATTTATTTGCAATAAAAGACTTTCATCATTCTCCTCGGATAGCTATGGGGATGTGACGAAAAGTAATATCGGAAATTATTGCAAATTAAACATTATAGATAACAGACATAAGGCAATCTCCTACGGACAGATCTTGGTATCTCAAACATTGTGTATCATAATGTGAACACCACCTAAGGTAAAAATAACTCAGGACATCAAACCCTTCTGTAGCTATAAACTGACACAGAGATATAACTGAAACGCTTCCACAAAGCTATTAAAAAATCGTTGAAAGAACATATGAGCCTTGAGGTCCCTCTTGAGAATAGGTTACATAAATATTATTTTTTTTACCGCTTTGTGTTGTGTATTTGTTTGTTTCTTTTCAGAGTTTTGGCATTAACGGGCAACACACGGCCGGGAACTGCGTGCCTGGGACAGACTTACTGCAGCCTCGGCAGGGTGATGCTGGGTGAAGAACGCACTGGTTTGCACAGACAGGGCCCTCCGCACCCCGGCGATCACGGAACGCACACCGGGACGGGGCTGCACTTTGCAGCACTCCAGTTAATAGTTTTACTCCGACAGTCCCAAGGTTAGTGTGAGGTGGTTTCCTTCCAAAATCCACAAAGGTGCTAAGGAAGTGACCATCCGCCATGAAACAGGCAGAAAATTACCTGAAAGCTTCTACCTTTAAGCTTATAGGCTGTTTGCTTTCCCTCGCCAATCCCAAGCAAAAGACATCATTGACAGCATGTTCAGAGACGGCCCCGTTTTGCTCTCCCTCCCGGTACTGGTAGTTTCGTCACGGGGGCTCAGAAAAACAGTATCTGATCTAGAACCATCAAATACCAAAAATTCACGGACAGCACCGAGTTGAATATTTACAACAGAGAAACTTCTAACCTGGGAAGCTGCCATGCGACTCACTGCCCCGTCTCTGCTCCCTCGCCAGGTTTTCAAAATAGCAAATTCTCATTGTGAGCGGCTTTTGTAACTCAAATTCTTGTTAGCAGGCACGGAATTATTCAGTAGCATTCACTGATTTTAAATAATGAATAAAGAACCCAGCAAGTTGTTACAGATAGTTCAGAAACAAAAAAGTGGCAGAGCTCATTTAATAAATTATTAATTCTGAATTATTTTTCTAAATCTAATCTACACTACTCTATACATATGGGAGGGGAAAAGAGAACATTAACAGCTTTTAGACATATTTTAGAAATGTTCATGTCAATTGTATATAATTTTCAAGGTTAATGGCTTTTTGAAATATAATAATGGAACTCCCATTTATTGTACATATCCTAGTTGCAAAACCTGTTTCATTTGCATAATCATAAATTGCAGTTGAGCAAACCTCAGCATGTGGTTATTCATTTGATGAAAATGTAAATTTCAATTTTATTTTTGTTCAATTGCATACACACTGCATTTACTGAATATGAGAAGAAGCATTTTAATTTAACCAATGAATTCAGCTCATTAGAACCTACTAAGAATGTTGAGGAGCCCAGAATTTTGTAACAAAATGCATTTTTAAGTAATGGTTTACAATTAACTTATCTTTTCATTTTATGTTTTAACACCTAGAAAAAGTTACTATTTATGCAAATAAATTCCCTTCAGAATGCAAGATTGCTCTGCCATTTTAGATACAAAATGTGTGTAGTAACATTCAAAAGAAACGCATTCAATCAAAAAAATGACTAAAGGGAGACCTTTAAAGCTAACATTGAGTGAAACCCCTGAAAAAAAATGGTTTCTTGTTCTTGGGACCTCACAGAGACTCTGATGTAAAAGTGATTACTCTGATCAACTGATCTGCTGACTTAAGCTGAGAATCTAGGCCTGGCTGTGTTGGAAGGGTAGCCAAACATACATCTTTTTTATTTGTAAGCCGGATATATTACACAGAGGCATTCTCGAGAGACATCAGTCATAAACTGCCTTGTAAAAGTCTTGCATACAAGCCTGGTTCGAGAGCCTTAAATTACCTTTTTTAAAGTCAAGAAACTTTGGAGATGCAGAGAAACATGGAGGCGAGGAAACGTCTGTCCTGCCTCCTTCCGTGATTTGACCGGTACTAGTGCTCAGCGCTGCGACGGGGCCAGCGGAGCGACTCTTGTCACGCGGTTGCCGAGCTCCCTCCTCACCAGAGCGTGGGTACTTCCCAGCTACAGACGGGAGCAACAGGTGGAGACTGCGATCCTCAGAGGGACCATTTAGTTGACTGAAATTAATTTGCTCTGACATTATAACTACTACTTCTAATTAAGCCAAGTTCACGATCATTATACAAGAGAAGTAATGCTTAGAAAATGAACAAGTCCAAACATTTTGAGATAATATAAGTAAAATTTCTACTGAAGCAACTTTGGACTTAATTAAAAATGTACCTGATAATCACGGTAATGGGTCTTATTTTAATAAATAATTTTTTATTGCATATCTTGCAAAGATTAACCTGAATTTTGTTTCTCTTCAGAGGTAGCACAAGTAATTAAACTTTACAAATTGATAAAATGTAGCATTAGAATTCCATTCTTGCTTTGCTTCTTCCAACCATTCTCTCTTCCTCTCCAAAAAACAAGTGTATTCCTCTGCATTGTTTAGCTGCAGTCATTGCTTTCTTCTGACTTCAGAATATCTCTAGAAACAACTCTACAACAGCCATAGACATGTAGACATACTCCCCCTTTTCACCCAGAAATCCTGGCTGGATAGAAAAAGATTTGGGACACTTGTCCATAATGTGCTGATGTCCCATAGCTCGGGCAGGCAAAGAGCTGGAACATGTAGAAACAGCAGAAACATTGAGTGCACACACAGGTCCACTCGCTGGTGATACAGGTCAGTGGGTGCATGTGCAGTAAATCTGATCTACTCATCGCACACAGACTTGATGTAACACAGCATATGCTCAAAGCTTTCTGGGCACGCAGGAGCTGCTGCAAGTGCTTCATTTGTGACCCACATCTATGTCCAACACAACAGGGAAATGCTGGACTTCCTATGCACGCTTTGCAAACTAAAGGTCACCACAAAACTACAATATTATGAGGCAACTGTAGCCTTTGCTGTACCTGGTCTGACAGTGTCTGGTATGAATGAGCTGAGACATTTGGATCATATCATGTTCTACAAGCCAATACTCATAATGGGACCAAGTGTCCCTGCCAACTGCTAGAATAGCTGGCTTGGATGAATGAAAAACATTCAAAAAAGGAGAGTGAAATATGTACTTTGTTATGTCTTCACTCCAAAACTGAGGAGATTCAGTCATAAAACTTTGTGATAGCTTGTGGTTTCCTTTGGGCAAACCATTGCTGAATTTTATTTTCCTGACGTATCTTGTGAAATGCCAAGGTATATTTCTGGCAAAACCAATGGATTTTGATGACTGCCACAAAACAGAAATATTCTTTACATTAGAAAAATTATTTTCTTTTTTCTTAGAAGTGATAGTTCTAAGTAGAATTAAATGAATTTAGAAAGTCAAAATCATCACTGAGCTTGTCTACAGTATACGTATATCTGTGTATATATAAACATACATATATTTACTACAGGATTCAAAATCCTAATCTACTATGTGGTATGGTGAATTCCGTTACTTTCTAACCACCTAAAGTAAGCTGAGAAGAGACACTAGATATGAAATGGGCAAATTTCTAGAAAGAGGGAGCCCTCCTGGAAAAGAGAGATGAACGGCTCGGCCAGCTGGCCTTTCTGTCCGAGCTGGCAAGGTCCCTTCGTTAGCTACTTGTCACAGCGCTGGCTGAGGGCTGTGCTGGGCGCTCTGCAGCTGCCGTGCTCAGCCTGACCGGGCTGCAGAGCCACCGCCACCAGCACGGCCCCGGCTCCCACCGCACCGTCTCCCTTCAGAACCAGAGCTGTGCCTTGTCCAGCATCTGGGGCCTCGAGACCAAGCTGGCAGCGGCACCACGGTACACAGGTAAACTGCGTGGCACCTAAAACCAGAGTGATTTTCTATGTGCTTCACACCACATTATCCTGTAGAGGGGTGAATTGCTAAATTTCACAGAAAAGAGTAAGGTGAAATAAAAAGAACAGTTCATAAAACCTATTAACCCATCACTCTGGAGGATGGCATAATTTGGCAGAGCAAATTAAGAGCTCTGAGTTCAGCTCCTTATGTTCTAACTATAAGCATCTCCTTGTGAGATTATGGCAACTCAATTAGTTTGTATTTGTCGCAGTTTCTCCTAGGTATGAACTGACAGGATTATTATTATGGACAAAATGCCACAGCATAAAAATATGGATTAAAGAGAAAATGAGAAGTATACAAAAATAATGTAACATTGTTGATGTCAATGTCAAAAATGAAACAAACAAAAATATTCGCTTCATGTTTGCATTAGCAGCTTCAACTACCACCAGGGGATTAAACAACATACTGTAGGAGTAATTCAACCAGTGACTCAATAACTTAATTGAGCAAACGTGTTCAATGCTGAAGTTTTTCCATCCCGTGAAATAAACGCACATTTCCAAGCCAGCAAAGCCTCCAGCGTGCCCGGCTGAGAAGTGGTGCTGTGATTTCCATCCCCTCCTGCTGGAGCGCGCCCGGTGCCCCAGGGCAGCGGGTTTGCTCTGTATGGCACTGGGTGTAAGCCATCCTATTTGCTTGCATGGCACTATTTGTATCACATCTGTTTGTCAATGTACTGCATGATAATGACTTAAAAAATTAAAAACAAAACAAACACACGCACAAAGCAAACAAAAAAAACCCCCACAAACAACCTGACCATTAATTGCTGCATTTCTGACAAACCTGACTGGGAAGTGCAGTGTGTGCAGCCATCGCTGCAAGCTGAGAGCTACCTGATGAAACAAAATGTAATTGCATGAGTGAAAATGGAGGCAGCATTCTCACATAAGACCACTGTGAAATGCTTCGGCATTTATATATGTAATACACCCACAGTGAAGTTTTGTATTTGTACTTTCAAATGACCACGGATTCTATTTAATTATGTACATAAATAATGGATAGTAATCTTTTCTTTGTACTCCATTACTGTTATTTCTTTGTTTGTTTATAAATCATTTACCAGGTTCATTTTGGAAAGAAAAAGGACAGCCCTACTCCAGGAAGAAACTAAGAAAGACAAAAATAGAAAATGGAGGGAAACACTACTCCGGTTTTACTATTTTCAGTCCAAATCTAATAGAAAAATAGGTATAAAATTTGTTCCAAATTGGAAAGGCAGATCCTCAGCTGGTACAAGACGCAGCTATGCCAGCTGACCAGATCCCACTGACGACAGAGCCCTGAACTTTCATACATCCTATCACACCACAAACATAACTAGTGAATTACCAATTAAATAAAATAAAATACTAAATCCCATATGGTGTATTACCTACACATTTTTGTCTTTGAGTGCAAAGTCAGGCACCATTTGTGTTGTTAACAGCAGGTCTAACTTCCTCCCTGCAAAGCTCTGAAAATGTTATAGGCTGATATAGTCCTTGTTAACCATGTCTTGAAATATTACAGATATAAATTTCACTGTTTCTTTCTGCTACACCCAAAAATAAATTGAAAAGCTTGCTTAAAATAAGAAATTAAATGACCAAAACAAGCCTACTTTTTAAATTTAATATGGAGTATTCCATTGGTTATTACGTCAAAGAACTTTTATGACAAAAAACTACAATGGTAGTTCGATCACAGTTCAGCACTAGTTACAAGGCAAGAAGTGCAGTTATTCAAATGTGACCTATTTTCATCTTAGAGACAGTTTTTCAATTTTGAATTCTGCCTTTATTGAAATGAGAATGAACTTTTCATAAGATTTAAATATAACGTGCTAGGTAGGACCACGGAGACAAACACATGCCCTACGGCAGCTCACATTTCTTACTATAACAGCACATAAAATACAGCTAACCTTTATTGGCAAACCTAAGATGTTTGGAGAACCTGGGCTTCCTTTAATATACCAGTTTCTTTCGTCCCTGAAGGAAGATAATACACTGGATCCGGTTATGTAGCCCAGAAGCTTCAACCAGAAAAAAAAGAAAAATGTAATAGAAGATGGAATTGGGTAGAATAATTTTAATAAAGTTGTTTCACCTTTACCCTAATGTAAAAATGTGAGGCTCTTGAATAACCGTCTGGATTTACATACTGTGAGTCAGAATATAATTATGTGACCTATTCACAGCTTCAGCATGTAATCAATTGCAACATTCTCATGAATCACACACTTCAAAACCATACTCACCTGCAAAAGCAGCTTCACTAGGTAGCACAGACAATCGAGGGTAGACAAGGTAAACTTCACATTTGGGTTAAGCCTACAGGAGAATCTTTCATAATCCAACTCAGTCCAAAATCTTCATGAATAAGGACCTTAAATTCAGCCATCATTTTAGTAGTGGAACGTAAATGGTGCTTAGATTCTTTAGTGCCTTCCACTCACATAAGGACTTCAAGGCACCTTCACATAAAAACACATTCATTACTCATGCATTCTAAACAAAAGAGCCCTTTTAAGACACATGGACCTTCTTAGGACCAAGTATAAGAAGCAACAACTCTCGTATTTGACAAATGCAAAATCTAAAGGGTTGTATGCAAGAGGATTTAGGTTTTCTACGTTACTGGGAAAAGTCATCATTCAATACAGTCTGAGTTAAAACAGAGGCAGATATTAATCATCTATGAAGAAAAAAAAGGCCAGATTAATGCATTTAAAACAACAGTTGTGTGAGCTCATCTCAGAGACCCAATTTCACAACTATCGTGCTCCAGAACCAGAGGATAAGCAAAGCTTCCAGCCAAAGAAATACAACTGAACAGAAATTTATGCAAGGATCATTTGGTAGGCATTAAAATAAGCTTATGGACAGATTCATAATACTTATCATAGGCAGCAAAGTTATATATTCAAGAGCTAAAAAGCAGCTTCTGGCCCCAGCTGAAGTCACATGTTCCTATTCCCTTGACTGAAAAAAGACAAGTACAGAGACTTCCAGAAAGAGTAGGTATTTTTATAGCCAAATTCAGAACCGGTGAGAGGGATCTGACTCATGATGGAGGCTAGTTCTCTAGCTGCTCATACTTGGCCTTGAGACGCACATATTTCTCACATTTTATGGAATTTGTGAGCAAAAATAAAATCCCCTATTAAGTAACAGAATCTCCTGGGGGTTTTGATAGACATTTCAAACTTCTTCAAAATGTTCCTTTGGCTTCTGACACTTAAATTCCACAGACGGGTAATATTCCGAGGCTCAACAATAGCCAGTCTCCATGTTCAGTCCTGTTGTTGAACTCCCCAAAGACTGATGTATAATCTCACCATGGACGTGATTCTCTACAGGAAACTCTGAAACTTTGTTAAGTTTTCCTAATTCAATCTGAACCTGTCCATATTCAAACAAAGTTGCTCCCAAAGTCAATGACAGTCAGAACTGCCCAAGTAAAGACGAAGACTTGGATATTAACAGTGTATTGTTCAAAAGAAAGAAACCGAGCAAACTAAAGAAACCTCAAGTCTCTAATTAGTGAGGCTATAAGGCCACTGCAAGAAAACAACCAAATGCAGGGTCTGTAAAATAACTCTATGTTCTTTCCAGCACTTTATATTCTCAATGGGCCTGATCCAATCCTTATTCAGAAAACATTTCACAGACTTCAGGCACGTTGCTATGCAGTGATCTGTGATCTGTTTCATTAATCCAGAAAAATGCTAACTAGCGACACAACACCTTTTGATAATCCCAAAGCACAGCAACGAAAAAGAATGTTTACTACTATCTAGTGAGCCATACATAATATAGCTCATCATCAAACTTCCTTCCTGCAGCAGCAGTAAAAGAAATCTGCAATATTGCTTGAATCTTCCACAAATATCAGAGTTCTAAGTATAGAGACAACAGAGTCAAATTAGACGCTGTGCTGCTAAAATAACAAATGTACCCAGTAAGGCTTACAAAGAAAGGCAACCAAAAAGCTCATGTGTATTTTTACGCTCAGCACATAACAATTTTGAGTCCAAATTAGTGCTCTATGTATGCTGCAGGAAGGTCGCCCAGCCTCCTTTTGCAGGAGAACAACTGTAGGTGCAAACGAAACATCACAGATGTGTCTGCAGAGAGAGCTGGTCGTCAGTGCTCTGCTGCTCCGGTACAAAGCCAACCTGCATGATAGCCCAGGTGGTATAATACACCTGTCTGAAACAGAGAATCATCCCTATTGTGTTTGGGTATGATTTATTTTCCTGTGTAACTCTTATTAATATTTTAATATCAAGATTTTATAGTATTTTTGCTGAACTATCTCTGCAAATCCTTTAATGCTAAATTGTATTTTAGCATCTTCCATCAGAATGTGGCAAACTCTTCCCTATAATGCAACTCTTTCCTTTCTAATTTTGTTCATCTGCATAAAGGTAACTTCTAAATCTGTCTCAATTTTTATACACCCCAGTGAACGTGACCTCAAACAGTGCGATACCCTTGCAGCACAGAGAAATGCATGCACGGAGCCAGCACAGTCCATCTCAAGACAGAGGATGTGAGTTTTCAGAATAGCCCACTCTGCTGGTGTCCAGCATGTATGATGAATCCTCAGTTCATTAAGGAAACCAAACACAGGAATAGTTCTCTGCAACTAAATCAACAAACAGAGTTTGAGTTTTCTAACCTGTGAACTCTAAAAACATTGCGAGCATGTACAGGCACAGCTCAGCCAATATATCATAGCATCAGTCAATTATTTCTACGCAGGACAGTAACACAAAAGATGACGACTTCAGATACGTAATATGTGAGGAGAGACAGCAATACACTTTAGCTTAGGTTCCTGCCTTCCAGTGCTCTTAGCCCAAAACAGCAAATTATGGAAGCAAAAGGGGAAGAGAGTCTGGTAATATTTCTTTGAAGCTACAATTACATCCAGGTAGTCTGTGCTCACCTCTCTTGTATTTACATCTCACGAACACTCTAAGAAACAAATCTGCCAACTAAATGTCTGCAGAAACTGCAGACTTTGAGTAAATACTGAAGCACTTGCAAAAAATCAGTAAATAATTCAGAAAGATCAGATATTAATGATGGAAATAAAATTACAAGTTTTATAGTCACTAAGCTATGGAACACCAACCACATGACTTTTAAGTTCAATCAAAAGAGCCAGTGCAATTCAATTTAGGTAAACCAAGCACTTGCAATTGATTTCTTCTGCCTTTAATTTGCAGATACAGGTTAAGATTTGTTAGTTGACATGATTCAGAAAAAAATAAAAAGTATATATTGGTTGCTGACAATGTATAAGGAGAAAAAGTGCTGAAAAATAATAACATAAACCAGTCACTTTGAATTATAGATTTGCTCTAGAGCATCTCCTGGGAGGCATTTCTGGGTATATAGAAAGTACAATTTTGTTTAATGAAATGGAATGTGCTAGAATGCATAACCCTGTATTCATAAACCCTGCCCCTTCCCACGAGGTCTAGGTGACCAGACACACTTTCTAAATTCACATGTGACAGCTAGCACATAGTATAGCTTTATTAAAGTTAATTCTGGCTCTGGCGTTTCTCAAAAAAAGCACAATACAAATATTTTCTGCAGAACCTAGTTCTGAATGATTAAACCAGGCATCTCCAATGCTGACAGAAACTGAGAAGATTCAGTAAAACAGAATCACTCCAGGCTCACCCAACCTTCCGTAATCACTGGGCGGGGGGGGGGGGGGGGGGGGGGAAGTGGGGAAGTGTTTTTCCTACTACTGCTAAAAGTGTTTTTTTTGAGTGGAAATTAAAGTATGTGTTATTTAAAAGGCCATGAGATATCAATATATATTTATGTGTGTGTACAGAAAGAAATACATATTGCTACTCATTAACTATTTACTAGGTGTTTGTTTTCTGATACCTTAGAGAGTATCTGCATTAATGGTAAAGAACAGAAAATTCTGACACCGAACTCTTTTTATAAACACCAGTGAAGGCGGTGGTCTCTAATGAGCAAGGTAATAGATGGAGGCTTGACACCTGTGGATTTAATTTGAACCTGTACCACTAACCTGCTGCGTGACCAAAGGGGAACTGCTCCCCTCGTCTGCACCCTGCACTGCCCTGTCTGTTGGGATGGCAAACTGAGGAGGGCACACACTGCTGAGCTGGGCACTGCAGCCCTCACTCTGCTGGAGATTACAGAATATAGTGACAGTAATCGGATGAGAATCACACAGAATGCACATCCATTTCCATCACCAAAATATATTATACCTCCATCAGAAAAACACAGTCATGCAATGTACTTTATTATAAGAATTTCTGTGATAACCAGAGATGAAGTCTAACGACATATGTCCATGTGTCAATACACGGAACAATCGACTTCATCCATAATCACCACACATCAAAGCAATGGTGGGATCAGTAATTCTTTGCACCAGAGGAAGGGCACAGTGGAGTTCCTAATCTCCAAGAGAAACATTTCTGACCTAAAGCATTAGAGAGTCAGCTGTGGGACTCACGAAGCTCTCAGCAGGGCTTCCTGAACAACAGCTAAATACCTCTGAGTTGCTTGTAACATGTGTCCTGTTAGAGTGGCCAGAGAGACTTTTATCAAAATGCTAAAACACTCCAAGTTCTTCCATATAAGTGGACTCCAGCCCTCTGCAGTGTTAGTTAATCCAGTCACTGTAACCAAATTCATTGCCACCCGTGCTTTTCTTTCTAAAAGTATAGATTTTTCTCTGAAATAGATAACATGTGCCATGTAATGTCCTACCGACCACAAAGAGCTTTCTACGAAACCCAAAAGAAAGCTACTTCTACAAGTTCCTCCTAAGCAGAGACTAAGTTTTGGAAAACATTAAAGTTAAAAGGTTGCACATATGCTTACGAATCTGGCATTTCCCCTCCTTTATTCTTTATCATTAATGACATTTACATTAATGAAGGCTGACTAGAGGAAAGAGGCATCCCTTTTATTCATTGTTCCTCATCTGAAGTTTTAATTATAGCTTCACAACTGCACAAGTGATTATTATGAGGTAGTGATGATTGCAAACCCAGCAGAGGAGTAGCACGATGGATCGTTGCTTACAAATATTCTGTTAACCTGCAGTATCCTAAATATTTTGGATTTAACAAGCAATGACAGAGGAGAAGTACATATGTCAAACAATCTGTATTTATCAAGTTTTCCATGAAATGCAAATGCCCTTAGAGGTGAAAAAGTTTTGATTAGGAGATGTACGGTATTGTGAAGATGCTGGACATGCAACATTTCTCAAACTAGACTCAAAAAAGTACTCTGCAAACTACTTTCTTGTTAGAAATTCTCAGAAAGTGACAAACTGCACTGCGGGCATGGCACACTGTAAGTCACTAACACTGTAATTAGCTGCTTTATAACACAGTGTGACCACAGTCCTCAGCTGTGAGATAATGAAATAAAACATTTCTAATATTACTCTCACAAATATTAATATGGAAGTGGATATATTAGATTTCAAGAGAATAGAGACTTAGCCTGGCATGGGAGCACTGTGAAAAAAATGGGAAAATCATTTCTTTTTGGCAGCAAAGAAGAGAGGTCACAGTATGAGAAGGTAAAATACACCTGAGATATACGAATTTTTGGAGACAATTTGACAATCATTTCCTTCAACAGAAGTCCACATTTCTTTGCCTTTCTATTCACAGCATTGCACCCCTCGAGCTGCATGCGAGCCAGGCTGAGGAACCGAGGAAGGTTAAAGCCCTGCTCCCGCTTTCCAGGTCAGGCAGTTGGAAATCCCCTGCAGCGCCCGATCCGGTGGGCGCCGGGGGTCCCGTCACACGGGGCCCAGCAGCACGGGGCCGAGGGGCTGCAGGATGAGCACAAACCACTGGTCCATCTTAGGTCTGCTGAACAGTCTGTCTGTCTCTCATTTCCCTGAGGGATAAAGGACTCAAACCATTTGAGTATTTCAACGTCAGGGGCAAGCACACTCCAGTACTCCCTGTCTCACACAGCAGCGCCTCCATACTCTACTGTAACAGATAACAATAAGCATCCTTTTCGAATGGCACTCGCACATATGTGTAGCTCAGAGTGAACATGATGGACAGCTATACACAAGTGAGGATTAGAAATTAAAAGAGTAGGAGAGACAAACTATCTGCCAGCGGCTGATAATACTGCAGGGGGACAGTAGGAATAAAACCCTGCAGAAGAGTTGTCAACTTCTCTCTCTTCCTCTGTGGTGGGATTAGTAGAAAAGGTTAGACTATACATTATCCAAGAGTCATTCTAATGATGTATCACTCAGAGGTTTTCATAAAATTAATCTCTCAATAATAAGACATAATACAGGTTTCATGCATACTAGGTAATTAAAGAGCTTGATGAATAGATGAAAGAGTGAATGTTCTGGATCCTTAAACAAATCACAGCTTTAAATTTCATTAATTTTAAATTTACTCCAAGACCTAATTTAAAATTGGCAAAGCTTCCCTACCACTGAAACTAGAAATCACTAAATAAAACTGAATTGTATTATTTATTGTTGTCTCAGGCCAATCAAACACATCAACTTACAATATTGGGACAATCAAAATATGACAAAAACTCTACAATATTAAAAATAGTTTGAAAAATTCACTGTAGGTCTTAGTCGAAAATTTAAACAAGATAATCAGATACTTTCTCGGCCTTTTCATTTTCTATCCTGTGCCTAGGGCTACCACACTGAAAGGTCTGTAATAATTTAACCATCCTGTGCTGGAGTTTCAAGGGAGGGGAAGGCAAAGAAAGAGAGTACTGATTCTATTGATTCTATCTAGCTTTTAGGCAAAGAAAACCATGAAAGACATTTACTAAAGTTTGCAGAGGATACCTGAGTGTAGGCAGCACCCTGAAATACCACTGCCTGAGTTAAACAGACCCTGCTTAAAGCAGTTCTTCAAGGTTTGAGACTGTAATCAGAGTAAAAACTGTAAAACGCAAATAGGGAAAACCACAAGAGAACAACAATCGCCCGTAAGTGGGAAAATAGTTACTTAAAATATCTCTTTCACTATGAAATCAGGAAAAAACACTTCATAAGTGATTACAACGTAATCTCAGAGCACAGTGTGACAATTAACTGTCTGGGGCAGATCTTGTGGTTTGGTACCTCAGGCAGCTGTGTTGATCAACAGCCCGACAGCCCCAAATGGTGCCATCCTGGCCGTCCCAGCACCCCGTCTCACCCCTGCGCCAGCCCCGCTGCCATCGGCAGCTCACTAAGTCAACGGAGAAATTCCTTCTACTGCCCGGTTCGTTTTCGGGTGGTTTAGTGAGCTGGGAGGGCAAGGAGCACCTTGTTCAGCAGCAGTGGGCTCGGCAACGTTTGCTACCCCACTCTGTTAACCTCTCCCCGATCCTGCCACACACACACAACCCCACAGACACCAGGGCCGTTTTTGCTCTTACTGAGGGCATATCATTCAATTAAGATCTAGCTCTGAAGATACTAAGTGCAGTCCTGTTTTTCTGAAATACAGGAGTGATTACACTGGTGCTTTTTGGAATTCAAGTCCAATAATCTTCATTACGTCTGTTCCTTTTGACATTAGTTGGTGATGTTTCTCCCTCAGATACTTGAAGCGAAACCTTCTACACGTGTGCATTTAACACAAGAGTGGGATCATGTAAACTGCCTCTTTGCTGGAGTCCTGTATGTAGAGCCTTTCCAGATTTTGTGCACTTCTTCCTAGGTCTATTTTCTTTATTCGTTTTATTATTCTCAGATATTAGCTTTTCTTATCTTTGCTTTTCTTCAGTAGGTCACCATTGAAAGTGAACAATTTTCTTAGTCTTTTCCTTATTCTCTTTTGTAAACTCATATAATAAGATTAACTGTTGACATAACTTTCTCACTCATACAAATACAGCAGATGAAGGGAGAAGAGCAAAGACTCTTTTCAGAAGTGGCCCCTGCTGGTAAATATTCAGCTTATAGACTTCCTATTGTTTTGCTAACAATTAGAAGCTTGACTTATCAGTTTGCTGGAGCTGCATTGAAAAAACCCCTCTGGATTTCATCACTGATAGCATCTTTTATTCAATGACAATTCCCACACCTATTTAACAATTTCTCTAAAGTGTAAGACTAAAGGAGTTTAGCAAGGAAACTTTAGCACGTCACTGTGCTTTGGTGAACACCACTGTCTGAATGCAGGTCCCAGTCCAGCAGCTGGGAAGTGTTCTTGACCAGTGCAATTTTATATCCTAGAACTGGAACAATGCAGATTGATTTCCTAATATTAAGAGTAATTCCAAACAAACATTCGGACTGCCAAAGGGATCAAGAGACACTGAAAAAAATATTGATAAACAAATAGACTGAGAATTTGTGATGCTCACGAGATGCATAAGTGACTTCTTGTTGAAACAGCAGAAGCTGCAGGTGATCTAAGAGCACTCCGAAAAACATACGTGGGAGTTATAAAACTAACGAGAAAAAGATGAGCAAAGATAGATTAAAATACATGGTCTGCAAATCTTCAATTAAAATGTTGAAATCGGAATTCTTTTATGATTTTCATACCTGAAACACTTTAATGGGGCCTTTAGACAAGTGCTCCCTAGAGACCTATGCTATAAGCATGCTAAAAATCAAAAAATAAAACACATTTCTGCTTAGAGGCAGTGTCCAAATCTGGATAAAGAAGAATCAGTGTGCACCCCAATCTTTCTCCATTGCCAAAAGAGAAGTATTACTTGGACCAGTACTGCAATGTCTGTCATGTATTCACATCTGACACCAAATTACAGGGTCAGGGATTTCTGAAGAGCCAAGGTGAGCCAGGATATCTGAGAGTGACAGAAGGGAACATCCCATTACTCACGAGACACCATAAATGTTACTGTTGCATCTATTACTTGTCCTTAAATAGATGGAGTTTTCACAAGGATCATTATTCTTATTCAAAGAATGTATTATTTCATCAAAGGAAATGAATTATGAAAAAACCCACATCTTTAACTGGTTGATGAAATCCAATTATACATTTTTATCCTCTCTGACTGAGTTCATGATATTGCATGTACAATGAAGCGTCAGACCAAGACTGTACCTAGATTACTGCAGGCTGGCTTAGACTGAACCCAGACAACAACATGGTAATAACAGTAGATTGAAATAAGCAGCTGAAAAGATTTTATCTGCCTTTTTATGGAAGAGTACATCTTCTTTCCTTACCTCAGTTCAGAGGCTATATTAGATCCTCACAGCTGTCCCTCACCGCCCCAGTAGCAGTTCTACTGACGATTGATTTTTATCCATCTGAGTTTGATGAGAAGGGAAAGACCTTTGCTTTCCAATAACGAGACCTGTACCAAGCCTTTTACTTTCGCAGGCAGGACTTCTTTAAAAAGTTTTAGCTCTGGATTATCACTTAAATAGCAGGCACCGATGCTGTTGTTTGAGTTTGTTTTCTAGAAGTTTCTAAGCTGCATTTAAAGAGTGATATTGATTTTTAAAGGTCTCGGCCTGGCTGAGATGGCACCTATTTTGCTATGTAATGAGTTAGCAGTTACAGTCAAGAGAGGCACATAATATAGTTAATCTCCTTTCTCAAGCAGTTGTTAAATTGTTAGCCAGCATGCAGCAGTTACATGTGGATGCTTATTATTCTACTAACAAATACTGTATTTCATTCTGGTTTGCTTGGTATGAACTATTCACAGCATATTCTTTGTCACTTAATTTCCTGTGTATATTGTGAACACTTACAAAAGCTCAGTAGGGTGCATGAGAGAAATCTAAAGAAAGAAAAGAGAACATTAATCAAATTACTGTATTAGATGCTATTACATGTCTTCAAGTTGGAACTAGTATGTACTGATTTTTACAGCTTTCTTTTTGTCACATCAGAAGATATCAAAATAACCTATTAGGTCAATTCATCCTTTTTGCTGCCCCTGCGGATCACGCAGAGAAATGCAGACTGTGAAAGCGAACGTGAAAAGGGGTTACGCTCGTGGGGGAAGGAAGGGCCGGGAAGCACGACCGCAGCTCTCGCTCTGCATCCTCCCTCCTGCTCTCTGCCCACGGGGATCCCGGGGTCCTGCTCCCCACGTAGCTGGATGTGGGAGCACTGAGGTGCCACATGCTCCTGACACACACCGATCCTGCTGAGGAGATATCTGTCCCAGGGCTACCAAATCTGTCCCTTTCCCTCTGTTGCTTCTTCCATCTTGCATTTTGTGTTTCTGTGAGAAGGAGAGATCAGCTAGTGTAGAGCTTGGGTATTCTTTTTCAGGCAGGCAAGGATTAGCAAAGCACAACCAGCTGCCACAGTAAGACACAGGCGTTCCTTGAGAGCCTACAGACAGCCTCAAAACAGGGACTGTGTTGGAGGAAATGTATCAACAGTCCCTTCTATCCCATCAAAAGAAGAAAAACACATCTGAAAGCTCCTCTGTTGGGAAAAATAATTTAGTAGATTTTATATCTTTTGACAAATAAATTAGGCAGCTTCAAAATTTACAATTAAATTAGGAGGCAGCCAATTATTCTCTATTTACAGCCCGCTTTAATTTCTTCACTTCAGGAGCTCTTGAAAAGTTTTATGCTCACTGAAAACTAGTCAATGTTTTTATGCAACCAAATCCCAGCTTTCTCCTTTGCATTTTTGTACCAATAGCTCTGCAAACATGCCAAGACTTTCCTAAAATTAAGATGAAGTAGAACACTGTCAGTGCAAAGAGGTGCAAGAAAAACACACAGAACAAGGAAAGATTTGAAGTAAGTCTTCTTAGTATATTGCAAATATAAATTCTATGTAAATGGCCTTTTGCTTGCACTGCTGTTTCCTAGAGTTCAACGCTGCACTCGACTACTGGGTGCAATGTCTCACAGTCAGGAAATGAATAAAACTTTCTGGTAATTACAAAACATTTCGGAAAATAATTATGCCACAGTTTCTCTCCATATTCACCTGACTACATAACCAAACAGAATTCACCACACAATCTGTAATGCCTCTGGGAAGCACAGGACAAAGAAAACAGTAGAAAGGAGTTGAAGAAGATGGTTTAAAATAGACAATATTAGTCAAAGAAGAGATAGCAGCAGAACATTAGAAAGACACCTGTTGGATTTCATAGATACCAAAGGACAATGTAAGGCAAAAGTGCTAGAGCCTGAGCACATGCCTTGAAAATGCCCTGATTTTCAGAAGTAATAAATACGTATTGACATCACCTCCGTGCTCCTGGCTGAAAGTCACAACTCTTACCAAGAAAAATAAAACAGAGGCTTTTAGGGGATGCTACATTTTAAAATCTTGGCCTAAAACCCAAGTGAAGAAATGTATAACGATAGTCTCTAGTCTTCCAGGTCAGAGTCCATGTGCATGACTCTTCATATTTCATGAGAGTGAATGTATCTATGAAAGTATCTGTTAGTTCACCCCCTTTGTGCTTGAAGGAGAGGGTTTCTCCATGGGCTGGGCTTTGTCTCCAGCTTTCGCTTCTGCAGACTCCTCAGCTCCACTGTAGCGGGACTGTGGGCAAAGTTAGAGGGAATTTTCTCTTCCATGGGTCAAAAGCAACTGGGTTTGCATTGCACTGATTGCATGCATTTAGCAAAACGTGCAAAGAACAATGATAGCAAGTAATCGATTATATCAATTATTTAAATTAAAGGCAGGAGTGCCTGTCAACCAGATGGAATAGGAGAGTTTATCCATCACTGAGGAATTTGTAACTTTGAATTCAGTCACTGAAAGAATTGGCAATGAATAATTTCAACTGACAAGCATAATGCTTTCTGTCAACAAGTTATTGGCAAACAGGCTATAAATTTCATTAATTTGTTCATTATTTGTGATCCTTTAACAATTACCTTGTATAAATAAATTTAAACTTATAATTCGTTGCTAAGAATGCTTTTTGTTTATTACATGTTACTGAGGTGGAAAAATTATATTGCACTATATATTATATTATTGTATTAATATTCTAATAATTGCATGTAGAATAATATGGTATGTATAATAATAATTATATTATATTAAATTATATATATACAGAGAGAGAGAGAGAGATTGTATTTTCCTTTGTAACTACTCCTCCATTTATACAGTCCTAAAATTACCTTCAGTCCTTTGAAGGCAACTGCAAGGCTGATGTGGCTCCTGGTGAAAATGAGTTTGACACCCCCGACTTAAGGTTATGGTCTCTGCCTTGTACAGATGCCCTGTAATCATGACTAAGATCAAAATGCTACCCATTGGTACATAATTTTGAATATACACTATTTTTTGTAGGTTCCTCTGTGGGACAAAAGGTTTAGATTCTCAACTCGAAAGCCTGCAGAGGATGAACCTGTTTTGCTGCTGTACAGCTGCAATGATTGTCACAACAAAGGTAAGGTGATCATTCCTTCCTGCTTGTAACTGCCTTCATGCAGTTATTTACAAGAGCAAACCTTTCTTTGTCAACGATTTACCCCTCCAAAAAATCTAGGTTGGATTTTGCAGTGGAACTGAAATGAATCACACATTCAGGTTTTCCTGAGGTTGGCAGAGGCCCTTCCCCGTGCTATTTGTGAATCCCAGCGCTATCAGTCAAATCTACAAAAGCCACCTGCAGAAGAAACATGAGATAAGCAATAAGAGCAGCACCTCAGGAAAGGAAACAACTAAATCTGCTCAAAGCTCAGTTCCTGAGCAGATACTACACCAGGCCTAAGGTATTTATGGAAGGTAAGAGACAGGCTGCAGAAGCATTAGGTAAGGACAAAGAAAGGGAAAGACATGGTCTGTGGATTTATTTTTATTTGTTGCATTAAAATTATAATAGTTTCTATTTCACTGCAATCTTTGGAAATTACATGTTACACACCCTGGTTACCTACCAGAACATACTGTCACAGTTAGAAAGAAAACCACCTTCTGGCCTTTGGCCAGTTAGAAGGACGACAGACTCCTAGAAATGCACTTGCAGTTTTTGAGAACAGGGAAGGGGTGGGCGGGGAAAAAAAAAAAAAAAAAAACAAGCGCCAAAGAAACGTGAAAGCACCCAAGTCCCTATTTTTAAGAACAAATGATGAACTTTGAAAGGTTATAATGATTCCTCTTGGTCTACTGTACCACAAAACCTGAGGGACCTTCACTCATGGTTTACGGTGCGTACTCAGCTGATATAGTCAAGTCACTGGGTACTTATGTTTATGCAGTGCATAAAACATATTCCTTAAGTGTATCCCAAAACAAATCTCTTAGCATAACCTTTCTAAAATAAATATTCTGTTGTTCTGAATGCTAAGAATTTATTTTGTAGTCTCATTGGCACATAATGGACGAAGAGTTTATTATCCTGGACTCCAGTCCCCTCAGGGAAAGCACTTTCCACACTGTTCTTAACCTTTCCAAAAGAAATACAATTGCACTTGTAAACTACAGCATTATGTGACAGCAGTGAATGAAACCATAATTCTGTTTACTAGATATTACTTACGCTGTGGAAACAAGAGAATTGTGATTTCTAGAGGGACTATGAGGATCACAAACCAGGCATTTACCTGGACATTTTTATTATATTTTATTAGTCTTTATCAAATCAAAGCTGCAGATAGGAAAATAAGATAATGTTTTTATGTCTTCTCTCAATACTAAATTTTATGATTAGATATTACACTGTAAGACATGTTGATACACACTTCGCCATTGGGATATAATATATATGGTATACAGTCAGAGCTACAGATAATAAGCTGTTAACCTCATGAAAAGTTTTACTAAAATGGCTCATTTATTTTTTTTTAGTATACAGTGAATGCAAACAATCAGCTTTTGCCATTAAAAGTAATGTTTACAGCTTTTTATTTCACACCTCTGCTTGCCTGATGCTTTGGGGCAGAAAAAATGATATTTGGCTTAAAACTCTGTAAGTGACAAATATGGATTTCACCTGTCTTTATTCGACAAATTATACTAATTATAATATTTTAATGCTTCTTGCTTATATCTTGAATGAGTCAATATTGATGGGAGCACATGGTGCTGGGTACCAAATCCTCTATCAGACCAAATGGTGAAGCACAGAAAGAAGGAGTGTGTTGAGAGGGTGAAGATGAAGCTACAGCACCAGCAGGAGGAATGGAGAAGAGCACAGATGCTCACGTATTGCACCACATTAAAAGCATGAGGTGAGCAAGCCACCTCCCACCAAGTGCAAATGGCAGCCTGGTATTTAAACATATCTCAGGGCTCATCCTAAACCCTCAGCTCTGCTGGGTACAGCTGTTAAAGATGGAGATCATCCAACCAAGGATCAGGTGTCCTGAGATCAACTATGAACTGAGTGACAAGACATTAATTCCTTTAAGAGACAGAGAGAAGCAGAGTTGGACACATGTCACCTCTGAACAAGACATTAATTCCTTTAAGAGACAGAGAGAAGCAGAGCTGGACACACATCACCTCTGAACAATCAGCTACACCACTGTGACTTATAAGTTTTCACTGCAATTCCAACCTTGTGCTACATTGTACCTGGCAGCCTTTGTTGGAGAATTTATTTGTTGTATAATGAAGATGCATTTACTTCAACGGCAGATAATGTTTTGCTTTGCCTTTTTATTATTAATTTGTCAAATGGAGACATATGATAATAATAAAATGACAAAATAACATGTTAATTGTTGAAATAAATGGGATATATAATACATCAGGTAATGGTAATTAATTATATGGCTGATATACATAATGTCAGTTATTCATTACAACTCAAATACTCACAATTATCCATACTTTAAAATATTGGCAATCATATAAGTAGGCTTAATGAATTATAATAACAATGGATTCTAACTGTGAAAAAGGTAAATAGGCAAACTCTAAACCTAGTTAAGGGAAAAGACTCCTGGGAGGCAAATTATTTGAGTCTGATGGGCAGACATTAAAGTCGCTTATTTTTGTGCTAGTTTATGTAGCCCATTTGCAGCATAGTAACTGGTGAAGTTTTTAACTGACTATTAAAACTAGCCAATAGTTTTAATAGACTGTTCATTTTATGATTTCCAAGGTTCATCACACAGCTTCATCCTTTCTTGATCTACTTCTGAACTTTCCCGGAAGCTTATATTTTAAATATGAAAACTTGAGATATGCAGATATGCTATAAAAATAATATGAAAATGTAAAGTAATCTGATTATAATATTTTACCATAAGATCCAGTTCAATCCTCCACATTATCTTTCAGGCTTTAGTTTTACTCATGAGATATATCATACTATATACAGCTTATTTTCTAGATTAACTATGGCAGCACAGTATACTTACTTTTTATTTCTGCTGCTGATACATGGATTGGTGTTCAAAATGTGTACTTTGTCTTTTTAAAATATTTTATCATTTGGACACAGCTAATAAAGTTATTGGAACCAAGCTACTATTAAAAAGATCATTTTGCAATACAAACAGATCCTATTCCTAAAACACTGACTTAGGCAAAATTCCTGTGGAAAGATTGGAATCAAAAGCTCTATTTTTAAATACTCCAAATATTACATGCCAGAACAGACTAGAAACAAAGTCAAAGTTTACATAATGCAGTAGAATAGCCCCTTGCTAGGAAGGTGAAATAATTAGTGCCAAAGTATTTAAGACATCATAACTACATACCTATAGCATATGCCACTTCAGTAATGATCTCATTTGATAATGAAAAAGTAACAGCAAGTGTATATTTTTCATTGCAACTGGCTTGATGGGAGGGGGGTTATAAGCAAAGTGCTTGTTTAAGTCAGGCATTGTGCCTTTCCAAATATGTATGCAAATTCATGCACCAGGGAGCAAGAGCGTGTGTCCAGTGCCAGACTTTCAGTTCTGGCATCTAAGTCTTCACTGCTCCTGTTTGAAAAAATCATGTATAAAATATTAAATTCTCTGAAAACATCATTTTAATTGCTCTTGAAAGACATATCCAGCTATTAAATGATCCAGGGTTAACTGAAGGGCTACTGCTATAAAACCATTTAAATAGACCATGGTGATTTTATCAAATTTCACAGCTGTTCCTGCAGCAAATGCAGTTTCTCAGAACACAAGACTTCTAGTTAATCTGTTAACAGTAATTTTGGAGAAAATCTGCATCAAAGGAGAGATTGTTACACAGAAACTGCCTGACTGGATTTGACCCACAGTCAGCCCAGTCCAGAAACCTGTCTCCAGGATGAGCCAGCACCAGATGTTCCCATGAAAAGAAACATATAAATACATTATACACAAATATAACTTGGCCTACAAAAGGTCACTCTGCTTAATCACTGAGTCATGGAGGCTTTCTTTTTCTTCAATGTACTTTGGTTAGCATAGCATCATGTAAAATTCTTGTTACTCATATAGAAATAACCATACCTAAAACCTGAGTTTCTTGGCCCAAACAACGAAGGAATCCATAGTTTGATAAGCACTGTTTGAAGATATGTCTTGCTTTATTAATTCAAGAGTTTTCATATTTCTATTCTACTGCTCTTTTATTAGGTGATAATTTCTCTGAATGTTTGACTATTTTATAGACTTTTATCTTGCTCCCCTTATTCTTCACCCTTGTGCAGTCTCAGTCTCTTCAGTTTCTCTCCACATGAGAGACTGTTTCTATGTCTGATCTGATTCTCAACACTCATAACTTCCAGCTGAGGTAAACCATACAACACTTCCTCAGGTAGTCCATGCCAAGGCAACAATAAAGACAGGACCATTTATTTTAGTGTTAGAACCACAGTTGAGCTAAACCACAGTTTAGCTGCATCTCAGATGCTGTATTTATGCTGTCTGATGGACTGAACCCAGAGGAGAGCACAGATCTTCCAGCCAAAACCATGTGGAACTGGCTTGTGTCCACACTCCCCTGGGGGGGTCTGACCAAACTTCTTTTGCACGGTACTTGGCTAAGGTATCCTTCGGGTCTCAGACAATGAGCTCAGCCCTGTATCCATGAGATACAACAACAACTATTATTATTATCATTATTGTTGTTATTGTTATTATTATTATTATTTTAGCTTTTTCAGCTCAGTGTCCTCAAGATAAAGAGGCAGCTGGGCTGAAGCTCCCAAGAGCTTTATTTTCCTAGCATGCTGTTGGGATGTATGCCAGGAATGAAGGACTTTGGATGGAAGGCCTGCTGAAATCCTGTTGATGAATTACCTTGGTCAGAAGGAGGCAAAGCTTTTTCACTGTTGTCCACCTGCCTGGAGTAGGGCCCTGGATCCAAAAATGTTGTGATAAGTGCGTGAGTTTCATTCTGAAGTTTTTATTCCAGGAGGCCTATTCACAATGTGGAAATGACCACTCACAGAAAACAGGGAGTAACCAAATCAAAGTAGAGATAAACCTTCAGATTTCTAATCCTTAAACTTAACTCTGATGCCAAATGCAATTACATTTGGATGACTGATCTACTGATAATAAAGAAAAATAATAAACAGCATCATGTCAACATTTGTCAGCTTTCTAAGCCCGCAGACCTAGCAGAAATTATCAGTGAACTTGGTTCATGGGGTTTATATTCCCAAGTCCCATATCTCACTCCAATTATGATAAAAACAACAGGTCTAATCGCTACAGTAAAAGAGCAAACAAAGCATTAGACCATACTGACCCTATTCCTAACTCTGCAGGCATATAGAACACAGCAATAAATTGAGCTTGCAGAGCTTTTATACTTTCAAACAGTAATTGTAACCCCCATCTGATTTCAGCCCTATTGAGCACTCATCCTCCATCTATCTGTGAAAGCTTTAGGATCCAGCAGTAAAAGAGGTTCCTGAAACTACCTCAGAAATAGGTAACATAAAGCAAAGTCCTTACTGGATTGTTCCAGGTCCTTAAAACTATAGAAAGCGCGGGTGTCTTCATGCTTTATTTTCTGCTCTATGTTCTGTCTTACAGTGAGAACGGCCATAAATTTCAAGATAATTCAAATAATTTCAAATACTTCTGCTTACAACTATACATGAAAGCTCTTACTGAGTTAGAAAGGTCTCTGGAATGCTACCCAGAGCATAATTTTTTCCTTTATATATGTGCTTCAGGAAGTCAGGCTGCATTTGGAGACAGTGAGAAAAACCGCAAGCTTCCATAATTTTTTAATTATTTGACATAATAAGATTATCCTTCATATTATTAAGACTGTGAAGCTGAAAGTAACTTGCATTCCAGCGGCTCGATGAGCCTTCTCACAAAAGTTCAATCTACAAAAGCCACCCAACCCATGAAAAGTCCTCTAGCTTGATGCTATGTTAGGTAAAACATATCTCTTCCTCTTGTTATCTTCCTAGATCATGATGGTCCACCACAGAGTTCCTTTTCTTCTTACCTAAGCCAAATATTTTAGACTATGAACAAATTTGAAGTGTAGAAGTACAGCTCAGGCTAGTAAGCATGCACATTTGTGTTAATAAGCAAGCATCCGATGTTGGAAAACTTTGCAGATAAGTTACATGGTAGATAGGTAAGTAATGCAAGACATGCTTCTGATTTCTGAAAAATGAAACGAGGCACTGATTTTTTTCCCCTTTATCCTGCTGGTGTTTGGCTGCTTCCTATCACACAACCATATGCTTAGCAAACTTATAAACAGGTCAGCAATTAGACCAGTGTATGCAACAAGCTGTGCAACAAGTTTTACAGATGAAAAAGCAAAACTAAAGATCTGCATTTCCTGACTGCTTACAGACAAGCCATCTAACCAGTGAGACTTCTGATGAGCAGAGTAATTGCTTGGGTAATTATGATTCTAGTTACCTAGACTTTACCCATGTTCTGCTAAATAAGCCTCAGCCTTTCCAGACAAGCTGCTGTCTGGTCTTCTGTGAACCCGAAAGGTTATGTCTGAACTCCTAAGTGGCGATTACAGTAGGCATGATGTCAAAACCTTCTACCGAATTACTGTATAACCTGGATGTTTCAGATTCCTGAGCTGTCAGTGTTTTATACTGCTTGCTCCAAACTGTTGAATATTTCTTCTTGTCGTGCATGATAATGCCAAAAGCCACGGTGACAAAAAATAAATTTTGAACAAAGGCTAAACAACATAAACGCTTTAACTTTACAGATGGCAGTCAGAACTCAGCAGATGGTGAAAGAAATCCCACAGGATGTTCTTCTCTCCCTTCTCCCTCCCCACCCTCCCCTATATATATATGAGTGCATGTGTATGCACACAAAACAGCCAAGTAAGTGTCCTGATGAAATACTCAAAAGGCTGTCACAGAAGAGGTACCTATCCTTTGAACAATATCTCGCTGCCCATTTTTAGAACAGAAAATATCCAGCCAGGGTTGGGTACCAGAGGGGGAATCAGGAAGCACGTGTCTGGTCATCGGTTTGCCACTAACCTGCAATATGTCTTCGGACAGGCACCACTTTGTTCCTTTTTCTTCCCCTCCCATGCTCTGTCCTCTTTATTTTTATTCTAAGATCCTCAGGGAGGAGACTCTTTCTGTCTCTGACTGCTAAGCCTTAAAACAGCCTGTACCACGCTGGTGCACTTCAATCCAGCCTCTGTTTCACAGAAAGTGTTAGAGAGACAGCACACTCCACAGTATTGTCTGCATTTCATAGAACTGAATATAAAGCTCTCCATGAAATGGAGATATGCTTGATGGAGGGAAAAATATGGGCAAGGATAAACCATAGGGAATCTGCGATCCTCTTTTTTGCATCAGGTCCTTTAAAAGGGCAGGGGATCAATTAATCCGGCAGAGAGCCATTCCAGTAGGCGTGATTGTTTCCAGTTCCCTTGGTCTTGGGGTAGCTCCTGCACGGCACTGCACTGTTTCATAGAGTTAAGGATCATTTTGCATTTGCATCTTTAGATTTTCACTATATTACACTTATATATACAAATGTATCCCAAAACACTATATATGAACTCTTTACAGTTACCACCAAAAATCCTACCCATTGTAGAAATGCCACTCATGTGGGAAGCACCAAGGGCTCAGTGGTACACAGCGGCACCAGGCACCAGTTCTGAGCAAAGAAATCCATGCTCACCTGAAACTGCAGGTGAGATTTCCAGTAGACAGAACTGAAAAATCCAGGCAGAGTTCGGGTTTGGTGCTTACCAAAATCGAACCCTGGCCTGGATTTTTCAACTAGCCTTTTATTTCTGAAAGAAAACTCCAAGCATCTTTAACGCACACAAACAATCAGAAATTCTCTTTTACCTGTAGTACATAAGAACCCTCCTAAAAAGCAGCATATAATTACATGTCACAGTATTGTTCAATATTTACACAACCATATCATGCGCTGACCCACCAGCCAAACTCTCCATAACACTAAATTCCCTGGCAGCTTACTCTCCTGGAACAAACTGACTCATTTGAACTTGCCATTATGATCACATTGCAGCTCCATGTTGCTTCTGCACAAGACCCAAGACAGCACTCATCTGTACAGCACTGCACTTCCTCCAAAAACACAAAGCACGCACATAAAATGCCTCCCCCTCACTTTCAGGGGGGTGTGCTGTAGCCTGCTTTAATTTTTCAGCCTCTGATTTAGACAGTTTCTCTGATATATTTGCACAGACCTCTGTAGGAGTGAGTTGTACATACACGTACAAAGGACTACACAAACTTTCGCTTCTGCAAATAGGAACTTGCTTCTTTGGGCAGGCAGATCCAGTGTGGCACTAGGACATCATGGACATAAGTGGTCAGACTCACAAGAGACAGCTAAGTGGCACGTACCAATGTTTTTAAAGATGCCAGTAAAATCTGAAGTTGGTCACATAGTCTGAATGGACTACAGCAAGGGGAGCAGAGGGACAAGTTTAGCTGTTCTCAAATTACTGAATCACTGAACAGATGGGCTGGTTTGATATAAACCTACTATAGCCCTTCCAAAATAAGGAGTATCAGACATATGCACTGAAAATTGTACACATAAAAGTGTACTCAGCTATCTTGACACTTACAATTTTGGCAACTCATAGACAAATCTGTTGTTTAACCAGAAAGAAAAGTGTGGGGTTTGGGGTTTTTTTTCCCCCTTGCTTTCATGGCAACCTGGTTGTCCACAGCAATGATGATTTCAGGCAGAAGAAAGTTGTTATATATTTACATGATGCTGAGCACAGTATGTTGCAGGCTGAGAACACACACCAAGCACTTCACACCGTCTATCTCTCCAACTCAGGAAAATGCTTCAAATGACCATACAGACAGTCCTCCACTCAAAGGTAAACTAGAGAAGGGCTGTTTGCAACACTGTCCATTAGGTCTAGAAACTGTTACATAGCAGGACCAGGTGTACAAAACAAAGCAGGTCCAAAAGTGGAAGCTGGGACTACACCTTGCTGAATACAAGAGGATCTGCCCTGAAACTGGAGATTAATTCTTGGGAAAGAGTATTTAGGAATGGCCTGGCTTTGGCTCCGAGCTTTTCCTTCCTCACCATTTCAGCCCAGCAGCACTCAGATTTCCAGTCAGGCCTTCTTCCAGCAATCACACCAGACAGGTTGGCTGTTACTTCCCACTCCAAGATCTGTATCAGTCATAAAAATTTAGCCAAGCGGCTGAGATTTTTAGAAGTGACAGATATCTATAGGCTGTGATGCTTGATCAGTTAGTCAGTCAGTTCCGCAACAAATGGTGCATTTAAAACATCGTAATACAGACAGCTAAACTTCCCAGGTACCCTGTGGTCCATGAACGTAGCACTCCAGAGCTGGGTGTACAATCCTGATCTGATCAGGATCTTCCTTTAAATAGAAATTCAGGCCATGCCAGTTCTGGGCCACAGAGCCCAGTGAACACAAGCAGGCTGTTTGCTGGCATTTGTTCCCCCTCCTCTCTGCCAGCCTCAGGCGATGCAAAGGCAGCCAGGATAAGGAAAAATGCTGCCGTGCCAAAGGTGTGGAGCAGGAAGGAGACAAGAGGGAGCAAGGAGGATGAGAACACAGCTGGAAGTGGGACATACCAGCGACCCTTACTGCTGATCAGACCACGAATCAAAAGATAGAAGCAAAGCAGCATTGGAGGCACTAGTGTAAATGGAAGAAATAAACACTGGGTACTACTTAATTAAAGATTGTTTTGTTTGGATATAGGAGGGGTTCAAACTGTACAGGGGTTCAGACTGTACAGGAAACCACATTTCTGGTATTTCCTATTTTTTGAGAGTGGGACCACGACCTTTATAAGGCTTTAGCAATATGATTATCATGGATGTGGGTGTGAACTACAGCTGTCTGAAGTATCTGAATGCTGACAATGTTTGGAATTTGAAACTCATAGACAAATGAGTTTTACTCAGAGCTCAAATCCAGACGATTTATTTGGGCTCATTTCTGGTTAAAACACTCTGAGCTGAGGTCACACAGTTCCAAGGAATAAGGGCAGAATAAGGGCAGTTTCTAAATCAAACCACTGCAGTATTAGTGATAGCTATGTCTTTCTGACAGGAACCTTTTTATTTTTCCTGCCACAAAGGAAACAAGTATGGATGCCTATGAGCCTGGTGAACAAGTTACATTAAACCTCTGTTGCAAAAAGCGATGCTGGCTCCAACACTTTGTTTCAGGAAGAATCTTACCCAAATAAGAGGCTTGTATCTCAGAAAAGATCTTACAGTACTCTACATTAATTAAAGATAAGGTGATATCATTACAGAGAGAGACATTGTTATCTTCCCCCCTAATGTTATCAAGGTTGCTTTTATGCCTACACATGAACACTTCCAGACAAAGAGATTTTTGAAAACCTCCCATTGTGTTTGAAAGCAGCTGCTAAATGGAATTACAAAGTTTCACAGGGAAGCATATTTTTGAGTCTGATCCGCAGCTCATTGAAGTCAAAGAGAAGGCATGTAAAATCGTACTTAACTGTCTCTACTCTGGAAAGTGTTTTGTTTTATTTTTTTAGCAATGTATATTATTGTATGTATAATATTAAATGCACAATTAGTTTATTTCATTTTGTTCGCTGTTAAATAAACGTCCAAATGAGATACTTTCAAGAAACTACCTGGGTTAAGCTTCATAATAAACAATTACTTGGGTAAGGGAGGAGGAAAAAAGGCTAAAAGGTTTCAATTGCTGCCAACATTTCAAACTATACAGTGCTGAAAGCACTGAGAAATCAGGATGCATTTTTTTTTCAGCACAAAACTCAAGCAATGAATTTAAGTGTCACTTGACTTCAGTTAGTACCAGTATGTGAAGATGCAATCTACCTGTACTTCAAATGAGAAGTTTACATGCAACAGCGATGATTTACCTAACTTGTTGGTGTTGGCTCAGCTGAACTCCTATTAACATGATTTTTACTATTTGACACCTAATACGTAGTCAAGCTCAATGCATGCAGCAAGATCCTGACTCATACCCCTGCATGCGCTGTAGCGCGTGTTCTGCCGAGGTTCGTATATGGGGAAAATGCCACGGAACAGAGCAATGAATCCTCCCTAAAATGAGGAGCTCAACCCTGTCAAGACATGGAATTGTAGAAAAGAAACCGGTGGTGAAAAGCAGATGGTGTTTATGTTGAACTTGGTATATTTAGAAATGAATTCAGTTTTGCCTTATTGTTTTTCAGTTCTTTTATAACAAAAAAGAAATATAAGTCCATAGCTGTATAGTCAGTAAGTAGCCAGCAAGAAAGAATCTCTACATGTGTCTTCATTCAGTTAACGAAGATTTAGAGCTATTGTTTGAACAGTTACATCAAGTGTAGGAGCAATAACAATCGATTAAACCACTTTTTCTCTCAAAACTCAAAATCTGCATTTTCCCCTACAGTTCAGACAGTTAGGTGATGCCCAACAGACTCTTTGGGTTTTTTCCCTCTTTCAGCGTTAAGGCAACCACACCTTCCTGCTTCCAGGGCCTAAGGGAAATCCTAAGGAAAAAGTACTGCCTAATTTCCAGATTTAACTCCTGAGTATCCTTTTGTTTGGAAAACTCCAATCATAAGCTTGAGTTAGTCCACGCCAATCCAGGTTCGCAAGTAGGCTGGAAAAGAGAAAAATCATAGCAAGAGGAGCCATATCTTGGGAGATATGTTACCATGGTTGCTACAGCACATTCCCAGATCAAAGTGATCCCTTGCTCTCAGAATGCCTTGAGAGTGAAAGCCCTTGTACAAGGTAATGACAAACAAGCTTCATTTAGGTCTATGGAAACAATTAGTGGCACAGAGATATCAGTACCAGGAGCTGTACTGCACTCAGATATAAACCAGGCTCTGGACTGGATGAGCTACTGTAATTCCAAAATACAAAATTCCTTCCTGTTTGATTTTCCGAAATACATGGCCTGTATCAGTTGACATGTTTCCAAATTGATTCTGCCTAAGACTTAGTGAAGGTTTCCAAATAGCATAAGTTTGGCAAAATCCTAAACAACTTCAAACGAAGCACTTTATGAAAAGTGTCAAACAACCATAGCAAAAGTGTTGCTAGCCTCAGCTGAAGTTCTGATGCATGCCAGGCTGAGAAAGAATTCAAGGCTAAAATTTAAAATGCAAGGTGAAAACCAGCTGAAATTATCATCTTTCCTTTTGGAATTGCAGGTAGGTTTTTCATACTTAGGCACTTTGTAATGCAGTAAGGTGTTGAGTGTTTTTTCCAACAGTATTTGAACACCTAATTGCCAAGAAGAAACACCCAGGCACTACTAAAATTCCCCAGAGACACCTATTTCTATCTCTATCCTAAAAATCTGGCTTTTATGGATTCCATCATCCTGTGAAAAAAGGAGCCATGAGCAAGTGTAACAACCTGAATCTTCGGTATATCAAAATAATTTGTATGCTACTTAATGCCATAACAACAGTCTGTGTGCTAACCTATGCTGCAAGTGCATGTGGGTGGATTCCAGCAGCACGGAATGTAACCCTGAAACCTTTTTAGTGAGATGAAATTAAAAGACAGACCAGAAAGCTACTGTAGAGTAGCTGAAAGAGACACAGATTATGTTTCAACAACCTTCTTGAGATATGCTCCTTACTTGGAGTCATTTAACCATGTTTGCATCCACAAAGAATCTGAAGCAGAAATTATTCTGTGTGCAGAGGCCAAGAACTGACTTTGTTCACCCATGGAGGTGGTGAGCTCTTGTTTGTGCTCTCAATCTCTTTTCTAGGATTTTTAAAAATGGAAGAGTCAGAAAGGTTAAAACTACTTTTTGAAGCAGTAAGTTCTTCACAATCTCTTCGGAAATCAAAAGAAAATTGTTACAAGTGTTATATTACTTCTTACATTGAACTCTAAAAAAAAAGTGTAGAACTGTCTTTTGGCAAATTTAGGTCTGGTTTATGGGAAAATTTTTCTATCACCATATCAGCTGTATCAGTTTCAGAGCCACACACAGGGTCAGCACAGCACTAATGACCGGGAGTGCCTGCTACCAGCATCCCCTGCTCACCTTTCCCTACCAAAGCAGCTACAGCGATGTGCTGCGTCTTTCCATCAGGATGAGTACACACACTAATGGCAGAAGGCAGGTAGGAAAGGCACTGAGGGGAAAGAGAGGACTACTGTCTGCAATGCTACACTACCAGTAAAGTTTAAGAGAGAAACCCTTTCCTATAGCAAACACCTCTACAACATCCTCTCCTGATATCCTTTTAACAGCGTTTGCTTGGGGAAGACCAATGCAGACATCAGAATCCAAACTGGAGCAGAGCAAGCCTGCAGAGTTAAAGAAAATGGGTGATATTGGCACTGTTCATCTCCTCCCTTTCATCTCTGAAAGCTTTGGGAAGGAAGCCTCTAGCTCCCCTGCGATCAGCCCCCGTACTCTGAGCTGCATCCCTACTCCAAAACTACAATATTCCCCCTGTAGCCAAGTCAGGGATGTCTGCAAGCGGTGGCAGGAGCCTGGCCCAAATCTCACACGCGTAGAGAGGCACGCATGTGCTCCACCGACCGCCCAGAGCTTTTCCTGCTCCACTTCCAATTGCGAGAGCACCGCCAGCATCCAAACTGCAGGCAGACCTTACCAAGGGGCCCTGCTCTCCACCTCAGCGAGCGGGAGTCCGGCTAACTGCAGGGATGCAGGGAAGGGAGGCGATGGGGATCAGCCAGGCCGCTGTTCTTTGATGATTAAAGGTTTTCAAGCATCAAGAGCAAGTTCCAGCTATCAGTTGTTCTCCTCTGCATGGCTTCGCTGCCGTTTTCTGTGCTTAAAACATTTTGTTACATATTTTGAGAAGCTCATCAGCAGAAAAGGCAAATGCGTCAGATACAGTGATTCTGATTTTATGACAACTGCCTTCTGAAAATAGTACATTTATTCAATGAGCTTAAGCATAGCAGTCCCAGTTGTTGACTCTCCTCATGAAAATATTGATTCTAAGCTCCCTAGCTTATAATGTTTTGATCCACATTCTGGGCCTATTGATTTACCTTTGATACTTCAATCAAGCTGTCTTTTATATCAACAGCAAATGCATCTGATCTCTGCAAAATAATTAGATTAATCACAGGAGGATCTACAAAGCTTTCTTTTGATTGATTATGCTCTCCTGGGGAAAACAGGTAAATTTGAAAATGTAAAAAAAGACAGTTGTTAGCCTTTTCCTTCTAGTATCTTTGAAATGGTTTTGGTCCCGGTTTTCCCTTTATGATATCAGGCTTTTACAAGATTGCAGGCTTGCATTGTGCTTAGTTATGATTTCCTCAGTGACTGACATTTTGCAACACATAATGATTTAGTCAATCTGGGCAGAACTCTCATTACACAATTTATTGTTCCCCAAAGCATTATTTGTTAGAGAGACTATTAGGCCTTTGAGTTATATTTTATAGAATTTTTATTATTTCAAACTCCAAGGAAATTTATCTCTTCCTTCCATACCTCCCGCTCCAAGATTTCCATTTTGCAAAGCAAAGTATTCAAGCACCAAAGAGGCTGGGTGTTTGGTACTTCTCCTGAAATCCTCAGGACTCCTCCTTACATAAAAAAGCAACTGACTCCAGGATTTTACTTTTAAGGGCAAAATTCTCCTTTAATTTGTACCACAGAAACACCAGTGTTGCCAATGGGAGCTCTCTGGAAGTGCTGAGCCCAGCTGCAGAAAGAATGGTGAAGGTAATGCCACCATTCAAAAATGTATTTTTTTATTTGATGAATGAATTGCTAAAGAAAAAAAAAAGGCACTAAAAATTTTTCCATTCTGGAAAAAATGACTTTCTACAATAATCCTATTGTTCAATCATCACTACAGTCTCTATTGGAACCATGCCCAGAAGGACTAAACATTTTGTGCTAGAACTGTTGCGTACCTTTTCTAGGGGCCTTATACATTAATCAATAGTTTTGATTACTCAATCCTATTATTATTCCATTTTTTGGAACAAACGGTTAGGGTTATTAATTACACTGAGAAAGTTATTTGTCTTCTAGGAGAACAAAAAGAGCTCATACTGTCACCATCACAGAGCTGCTTAATGCACTGTGACATGCTGAACTTCACTCAGCTTCATGCTCTTTCCCTCCCCTCTGATGGTGTCATTGAACGATAGGATCAAACCCTGGGTTACAGAGCCACAGGAGGCTTCCCTGAAGATCAAAATGCTGCTGCTGCTGCTAAAGGTCACTTCTGGGAATGTATTTCTCAATTTGAGAGGGAGCTCAGCTCCTGGAGGCGGTGCAGGGAAAACAAGGCTTGTCTGATGTTGAAAGTAAGCTAGGCCAAGGGCACGTTAGAAATCAGTGAACGGATGCCAAAGAAAGGATGCATATAATTGAAGAGAAGAGGGGAGAGAGGAGGGACGGAAAGGAGAAAAAGCATGTGGGAGAAACGTTGCTAATTTAGGGGGTTTATTTTGCTTTTCATGCATACATAATGAGGGGTAATTAGCTCTCTATGTGAAGTGAATTTCTGCATCTCAGTCAAGAAACAACAAAATCTTGGAATTGCTTCTATTCTGAAAGAGCAGAGCAACATTACAGAGCCAACCAGGACAGGAGAAATCATTTTCTGGGCAATACAGCTCTGAAGAGCTGAAAGAGGCAGCAGAAGTGCTGCAATGACACGCTAAACATTCCTTGAAGATAAAAAGAGAACAAAGGAGTGGGGAGTTTCTAGACGTTTCCTTTCCATACCTGCATTTATGAAGACAGTCACTCCCCTGAAAGGGCCACCTTCTCTTACCCTGCTAATTATGTAAGGCTCTTATGATTTATATTAGTTAAGGAAACAGTCGCTTTCTTTCACTCATAGCAAGAATTATCATATGGTTGCGCAATTCAGAGCTTACAAGTGTAAGAGAGCGTGGGAGCCACCATCTAACAGCTTGTCAGGCCTCATGCATATTCTATGCTGGCGGCTGCAGTGCGCTCAGGATGACGTCGTACCCGGAGCTGCCGAGCATCTGACATCACACCTTCTGGAAGAACGTCTCCGGCCTGAAAATAGCATGCAAAAGTGCAAGCCAGAACGTTCAGTACCTATTCGAAGTGTACAAGTAGCACAGATTGGACACATGTGGGATGCAGCGCTGCTGAAGGAGAAGGAGGAAATGATACCACACAGAGCTTACAAACTCCAGCCCATTAGAAGCTGCAAGTCATTTTGTAGTACCTGAATGCCAGATAATGCAAAATTCTGCTGCTATTATGATAGAAAGCATAAATATTCTACTTTAATCCCTTTGAGAAGATTCCCTTTTTTCTCTTTCCCAGGGATTAATGTATCTTTCTCTATACAATTCAGTGGATAGTGTTCTGTCTTCCTTCTCCAAGTGGTTTGGTATCAATATTTCAACCACTAGTTTCAGGAACCCAGGCTCTCCCTTTATTCTGTGTCTCTACAGCACACGGCATAACACAAGCCTTTTACATACTTCTAAATATCAATCAAAAGATAACAGTGTGGCACTTAACTTGAATTTGGGAAAGGTTTTGTTGTACAAGATGCTAAAACCAAAGTTGTCTGTTCATTTCTGTCTGAAATAGTTTGGATTTTGTATGGGTCAAGAACTGAGGATAAATTTACAATCTACAGTTTTCTGAAAGGAACAGAGAAAAAGGAAAATTGGTTAAGAGAATTTTTGCAGCTGTCTTGGATACACATCTCCAGTGTTTTAAACCAGTTTTTCCCTGCAATGTCTGAATCGACAAATTCACAGATTCACATTACAAGTCAGAAGAAATCTCAGGGAAGAAAAAATTGATTTTTATAGAGGATTGGGGGTAAACCACTTTCCTTATGCTATAACTAAAATGAATCTTAAATATTTTATGGGATAAAAAAAATCTCAACAGAGTTGGAAGTAACACTAATAAGACAGGCCCTGCTTAAACTCCAGTGAGCTCATTCAGGTGCTGGGGAGAAACGACTTTTCATTTATCCAAAATTTTCAAATAATGGGAAAAGTATTAAAACTAAAAAGCAAAGCTCAAATGCTCACAGGTTTGCAGATTACCATGCCTTCTACCTGTAAACCACTGGCTGCTACTGCTGGGTCCTAAACACACATATTCGCTTCGAACCACAGCATTTTAAAGGCCATTAGACAAATTACTTTTCCCTGAATAGCTAATGAAACGTAGCTCTGCACATTCCTCTAATTTCACATATGTCAAAGAGAATTGAAACCACCAGCATATTTTAATGACTCTGTTTTAAAATGTCATCTTTTGATATGCAAATACGAAGCCAGAAATAATACCACTGCTTCCACTAATGCTCTATTCCTTAAATCTAAGGAAAAGAAGGATCAAATCAATAAACAGCTTCGATTTCTACTTCTTCTGTCAAATTGCTTTTAAAAAATATGCAGCTAAAATCTCATTGTTAAACATGCCAGGCCAACATATTGCTCCAATTACTGTCATATAACCTTTTTCAACATGATATCCATTATCTTATCTCTAATAGATAAATACCCACTCTTGGGAAAGGACCTGTGCATAATAAACATGAAAATTGAGTCATTCTCTTAAGACAGCTGTCACCTGGCACAAAAAGGGGCAATCAATTGATCCAAAATAGCACTCAAGCAGATCAAATTAAGGAAAAATATTTTTTTTTGGTCCACAGATGTCACTTAAAAGAGTCAGTTCCTCTTCCTTGCTGTTTCTAAAAGAATTAGTTCCTAAAATGCAAGTTTACAACAAATGCCCTTCTCCAGCAGCGCCTGGCTCCACCTCAACAGGCACTAAATCCAATGTGCTGGACAAAAGCAAACTAGGCAATGTAAATCACTTGTTAAAGCCAGTGCAATCTGGACAAACAGTAGATTCATATTCAAGCTTGGCAAGAAAATCAGAGGGAGAGGCCTCTCTATTTTGCAGGGATCTGGAAAAAGTGAAAAGCCTATGGAAGACTAATAAAACTTTTTTGGCATACCATCTGGAAGTATCAGCAGTTTCTGATTTTGGAAAGAATGCTTTCTGCTTTTAACTTCACACAATGCCTCATTTCTGCTTTCATGTATTCAAGACCAAGAAGCCTTTTTACAAACGGTCCAAAAATCAATACGTGTTATTCTGTCTCACCTAGGTATGTGTTCTTTGAAAACAAACTAAGACATCTTGCAACTTAGCTAAACATCACACAATAGCTCAGCCAATTCTGCCACCAGGAAGTACGAGTGCAATACAGTCAAGACATGCAGACTTTGGAAAGGTTGTGGAGCACTAAAAATGAATGGAGGAGAAAAAAAGGGAAAAAAAAGGCAAAAAAACCCCAAAGGAAAGAAAGCCCTTCTTATTCTTCTCTCGGGGGACATAACCTGCAATATGACAGCTTTCACCTGTGACAGCCAGTCTGTGCTTCAATCCAACAGGGTACTTAACTCATACTTTACTTTAAGCCTGTGAATAGACTGAATTCCTCCCCATTTTAAATATAAATTCATACCTATTTAGTTAGGAATGCCTGACTAGATCAAGGCCCAAGTTACTCAGATGATGAGGTTTATTGCCAGAATGTGTAAAGAACAGGAGCAAAGGTTATACAGTTTCCTACTCCTTAGACAGAAAAAGGATGTCAGAGATGAAAGCAGGAAATCTTCCTTAAATGTAAAGCTCATAAATGGCACTGCCTCTTAACAAACCTTGACACTGCAGTAACAGCTATGCAGACCGGCTTGTGGCTGTAATACAATCAAAGTATGTTTTAAGTACTTACTCCATTCCTGTGAGAATTAAATAAAGGAGGAACCTGGACGAGAATATCCCATGTGCCAGAGCCACATAATAACCATCTGATCCAGGACAAATGGCACAGTCCTCCAAGAACCCAGATGCTCCTATGCTCTGGTTTAAATCTGAAAACAGGTTTTTAACCAGTTCAATTTACATGAAGAGTTCAAAAGGCTTATTTTTCATTCCAAAGGAGAATTAACATGAATGTCAGAAGTTGCCAGGGAACAGACTGTCACCCTCCAACTGCTTCCCTCCCTTCAGATACTTGGAGGATATTGTACTTCACATATCGCCTTTTAATCCTGTGTTCTGGTGTAGGCTTTTTAATATGTACTTGCTGTATCTGTACAAAATCTGAAAATGCAGAGTAGCCTACCAGACAGAGCTTTGGCTTGGGATTTAGGAGACCTGTGAGCTGTTAAAAGCTGTTAAGAAGGCTACAGTAAGTCACTTCCTTACCCTGTGCTTCGAGCTCTGCATTTTGGCAGCGTAATATCAACATGCTTTGAAATTGGTGGATGAAAAATCTCTCAGACTTTAAAACACAGGAGAAAGCATAAACACAAACAAAATACATTTTTGCTAGAAAGAAAAGATGCAAGCAATCCGTACAGAACCATCAAGAAGTCAGTCTGTTTCTAACAACTCCAACAAGCAACTTCCACAGAACATTTCCCAAGGTATCCCAACCTTGCAGTCAAAAGTGTTCCTCTGACTGTCAGGCCACCCCACGAGCTTGCTTTAGGCTGACCAGCTCGTGAGCTGCACGGAGTCTCTCACCAGTAGCAGTGAAGTTCAGCATGGGCTGCAAAACTCCCGTGAAAAGCTCTGGGTTCCCATTCACAAGGACACTGCGCTGCTCCGAGTGCCCAGCCAAGGTGGTTTAAAGTTAGCCCAGTTAGACACCAGATTTCCACTTGTGGTACAGAGAAACACCTCTAAAGCAAAGGTGGTTCAGTTTTACTAACACTGACTCAATCTGTGCTTTACCTGAGACCTCCCAAAGACCAAACAGTCACAGCTAACACTTAAGGACACTGCTCTAGAATACGCTCCATTCTGGTCCACTGAACCACAGAAAATTGCAAACAAAGCTAAAATTTATCACAAGCACTGTACTAAATGCTCTCCAGCCCTGAGGTACTCCTGCAGGGATAAAGGAACAGCATAAGCTGTTTATATATCTCCATGCCTCCGCCAACTGCTTCTGATGCAGGGCTCAGAGGACTGCAAAATGAAATGCCCAACTGTGCTAGGTAGCTTTAGAGTATGTTGAAAGGTAAGTGCCTTCACAAAACACTGTTTTCAATTATTTACTAAAGCTCAAGTTTCATAAGTGCTCTCAAGGTAAAAGACATTGTAAAGTGTACAGTGTAAAGCCTGATATTCAGCATTTAGACCTAGGCTAGTCTAACCCGGCTAAATCTGAATCTTTCTAGAACTCGCTCACTGTTTCTTCTCTCTTAAATACCCAGCCTAAGATGGTAACTCTTTTCTCTATAATAATAGTTAGCAGTGATAGGCGGTATTCTTTACCGCTTGTGCTGCCATAACCACACATTATGATTTCAAATATGAAAGTACGTTACTAGAAAATACACCTTTAAAACTGTAAGCTCAATACATTTGACGCGTGAGCTTGCAGCCTCAAGATTGTTAATTTAAATTCAAAGCAAGCTCATAGTGAAAGAAAATTCTGCCATCTGGCAGAAGTTAAAGCAACCCACAGCATGAGTGGGCAGCTGCTGACATCCCAAAAAGACCGTCTCAGGGAGTAACAACTCTGGGATTTCTCAGCAGAGGTACAAAGTTTGAGGAGGCCAGACACTAGGCTGCTTATTCCATTTCTGTAAGAGCCCACGAGAGTGAAAGACAGCACACACGAGCAGAGCAGGTAAACAGAGCCCTTCAGTCTTCTCAGTGTATTTAACTGAAAATCAAATGAACATTAAAAAGGGGAGGCAAGCCCTTTGTTGATGAGATACAGCCTGCCTGTTCTCAGTTCCAGTGACAATCACATCAAGCTGACTGCGCAGATGTGTGGAGAGTTCATCTCCTCCCAGACAAACTCTGCACTTCTTTATCTTCCAAAATAATCATACTGAAAAACATGCTGAATGAGTTGTAGAGAAGGTGACTCCAAAATAACACCTATGTTTTCGAGAGCCAAGGAAGAGAAAATAGACAGACAAGCACTAATTAAAGATTAGATTGCAAAAGCACTAGGTAAGTGAAACCCAGGCTCGCCTCCTTCTAGAAGGCAAAGTCTGATGGTGCTGCCTTCAGGAATTACTTTTCATCTGATCCTCACCACAGCCTTGGCTAAAGAAGAAAGCAAGTCCACTCACATCTCTCATATCCAAATACTGCAATGGAAAAAGTGTAGATGCCAAAAGCATCTGTCCAAGACCACAAAGCACTTTTCAATACAAACAACAGGATTAGGGAGTTTAGGGAGCCAGGCATCCAGTTCCTCTTACAAAAATGGCTGGTTAGCTCCCACTGACATAGGAGCTTGGGTTTACGCAGTTCAGTAAAGTTCTGGTTGATCATTTTGTGTTTAAAGCCCATTAACAAAGCAGGCAATTTACCTCCTTTGGACTTGGGCACCTAAGTCCTTGGGGTTCTTTCACTGCAGGTGAAGCTGATATAGAGCAGCTTACTGACGTGCCACTAGGCATATGTACGTACACCACATGCTTTACATGTTACGTAATTTACATACATAAAATACGCTATTCCCTCAACGTTACAGTATAATGTGCACATTTTAATAATTGCAATGCAGTGCAGGCTGTCATGGGACAACATAAACTGCACAGGCTGCAAAACTCACCTGTCAACACAACTCACTGGAAAAATTCATCTTTCTGTCTTTAGAGATGACTGATTTTAAAAAACAAACCAACAATCTAAAATCCTGCTCCGTAAGGGCTTCCATGCTAAAACCTGGATTGTACTAACATATGTTTTGTATATAAAATGTGACAGAGCTGTAGTCAGCAGAAACTGAAATCAGAAGTAAATACTTCAGGGAACTTTTCCTGATGTGGCTGGAAAATAATTCTGTCTGGAAAAGAGCAGTGGACACATATTTATTCAGAGGTCAAGAGCATGGCTCAGCTCAATGTTCTGCCTTCTAATGCACATAGAGAACAAGACCTTGCTGGCCAGAGAAATAGTTTCTGTACTTTACATCCAGTTATAATATCAGTGCTGCAGCCTTTTTGTTATTCATGACAGGTTTTAGAGGATTATAATAGTGTTTTCTTTTTATTTCAATTATTCTGGTAGATGTTAAGTCTGCTCAGAGAGTGATGGTTGCTTTGAAAGCATTAGGAAAGCTATGCCCTTTCATATGTATCAAACCACTCCATAAATGTCCTTTTGAAAGATGAGGCAATTCTAGAGACTTTTACAAACAATCCAAACAACATATTTAATAGTAACTGAAATGGACCTGAGCAATTTGATGACTTTCTGGTATTTAATTCCAATAGTATTTATAGATGCATTATAAGGGAAAGTAATTTACTCTTTTCAAAAGACTAGCCTGGTTAGTTTGGACTCTGATTACAAACTAGTCATCGAAACTGCAGCCAGTTCAACAGTATCTGTAACTTGCCTTCATCCACACAGACTGCTTTATTTGCCAGCTCTGAGATGAGGAAAGGATGTTTGCTTTGAAGGAGTGCAAATCTAGCAGCTCAACAGACGTAATAGATGGGGGCAGAATTGGGCAGCTGTTTGTACAACCCAGAGCCACCGCAGCTCGTGCTGTGCTGCAGGATGAGTGCTTTCCCTGGGAGCCAACTATGTAATTGCCTTTCCCCACGTACTAAAAAGCCCCATGTCTCCTGCTAGGAGAACCCTGAGGGAAATGTGATCATCTGACAAATACGTTAGACCTTCAAGAAGTTACCAGCTGTAGAAAGCTTTTTGCTTAAGGAAAAGTTCTCCCTGGGGCTCTTCAGGCCTGACAGTTTCAATGACGCACTTTTAAATGTTTCACTTAATGTTGCAAATGCCTTCATGACAGGAAATTACATACTTAAAGTAAAAAAATTAACAAAAATCACCCAGAACTGCCTTACTGTGGATCCAAAACAAGCGAGTTCCTTAGCAGTCCTAGTTCTTGCTGCCCCGGCCATGTTCCCAGACCATCCCCGCCGTGTGTCACCTCGATGTGCCAGCAGACCCTTCCCATTTGTCTCTGACCAGCAGACAAACAGCTTGCCACATTTTCTGAAACAGGTAGAATGTGAACTCTAACTGTTATACACTCTAAAGCTCCACAGTCGCATTTTTAGAAAAAAAAAAAAAAAAAACAAACAAAAAAAAAAAAAACAAAAAAGGAAGTTCCTTGAGTAGATTGAAGTTGCATTGGTACAAAGGGAAATGCTCACTCATTCTGTGAAAAGCCTAAGGCCTCTGTCAGATACATCCTTATAAAGGCAACTATGAATCCACTTTGTATCTCTATATATTCAGTCTGGACTTCATGTTCACCACAGCCACTTGCTCCCTCCCACGCACCATGACGGATCAGTAGGAAGCACAGTTAGTTAGCGGAGACTTAGGTACTCTTCCCACTTGACTAAAGATGCACAAACCACAGGAATAATAATTTGATAATGAGAGAGAGGAAGAAAATTACTGTGATTGTTTTTTATTGTATTTGTGTCTAAGTACCAAAACTAATTCTGTAACTTGAAACATCCTTTGAGGAAGAAGGGAGGGGGGGGGGGGGAAGAAAAAAAAAGGAAGACAAATAATCCAGAGTTGAGTGGTATGAAGATGAGTTCTGGTTCCTTCTAACCAAAATGGGGCCATAATGACTGGGCAGAGCAATGGGATTTTGCATTACTGCTTCATTTTACAATGTGCTATTTTTTTAAAAAAGTCATTTTCCTAGATTTCTAATAGTTACTTTTGAGATTTTTCTGCTTTTTGTCCTCCTAGAACATCTTTCTTTGTGTTTTGCCATGTAGCCTCTTCCCTGGCAGGTTTCTCTCTTCCTTTCCCTCTCTACATTTGGAACTTTTTGGCCCTTTGCCCGTTTAAAGGAGGAGGCCCCTTGCTGCTCTCACAGGCACCGCTTGTTCCCTGAATATCGAAATAGCCCTGCTCCTTTCATGAGCTGTAAGACACCTACATCAAGGAGTAAAGGATCTAAGCAATGACCTTGATATTTAGATTTAAAAAATTGTTGATAGCCAAGTTCACCCTCAGCATAGTTCCACTGAATTTGAAAGACTTGCATGTGGGATATATTTGGTCCTCTGTGTTAAAACTGTCGGGCCGATCTAGTGATACATAATAAGAAGAGACATTTGAGGGAGTTCAGCATCTTTCAGGGTAAGGATTTTTAGATCTGCACCTTTGTTCCCAAAAGAGTTAAATGAATAATGAAATCTCCCTGCAGTGAGAACAGCTGAACTTAATTCAGAGGAAATTTCTCAAAGAACTGCCTTGGTGCCTGGCAAATGTGTTTGTCAGGAAGGGTTGCTCCTTCCTAGGTATTTGTTTTAGAAATTCCCTGCCTAGAGGATTACACAGAGTGGCTCCAGATAGACTTATGCTTTAAGCAGGTTTTCATTTTGTAGATTTGAAAATTATGCTTTTTATTAGCATAAATGCAACAGTAGTTTTGAGACCAAAATTCTATTTAACAAAATGGATTTTAGGCTAATAACTCTTCAGATAACCAAAATACAAACAATTTCTTTGAGTAGTTAATACTTTCTTCTCTACAATAGCAACTGCCAATTTTTATTGTAAGATTGTCTCTATATCAGATTGGATGCTCCCATTCTTAGGTTTCAAGTGTTTTGAACAAATGACAAAACTACCTGGATATCTGATGACACACACCGTACCTCAGGAGAAAATTACATACTTTGCAATTTAGAAGGGACCAAGTTAAACCCTGGTGTCATTCCTTACAATCACCAAATTGACCTAATAGATATATTAGAATTCTGCTATTCTATCTTAGGCAGAAATACCAATTCTTGACTTTAATAATCATCACACTATAGATGAATCCCTGATAACTGCAGGCTGCAAGAATTACTGAAACTAGCATCAGAATTTGTAAGATACTTTGATTTTTAACTCTTCAGGAATTACAGTGCACATGTAGACATTTTAAAACACCACCAGGAAAGAGACATTTACAATAGTGTAGCATTTCAATTAGATTTTTCAGACCCTAAAGAGGTTACCTAAATATAGGACATTTAATCTTGATGTTTTCGGTAGGATGGCTCATTTTCTAAGCAAGAGGGTAGGTGTAGAATTAGCAGAGCTGAATCCTCCTAGTGAACTCATTTCTCTGTCAGATCCACGGTTTATTTAAAGTTTCAGAGATTATTTCCAAGCTACTGTTTACTTCTGTATTTTCACCAGCCAATCCACAGAAGGAAAACAAATTGGGTAGACTAGTTCTAAACAGACTGACAATAAAAAATTTAAGCATCACTATCTAGAAGTAGAGTTTAAACAGAATTTTAAACTAAATCAAAATGTCAGAGTAAAGGACCATCAACATAACAAGCCCTGATGCACTGCACTTTACCTAAGATACTGCAATAGAACTTCTTCCTTCCTGAGTTTGAGAAACCATAATTCAAATGTTGAATTCTTTGTGCAATGGCTTGATGCTCAATGGCCTGTGGAGCATATAAAAAGTAGCACACCATTGCCTGTGCTCTGAATAGATGCCTCTTCAGCAGAAAACTTAGGCAGAGGAAATGGATTTATTTAAGAAAAAAGCTGTGTTGAGGCAGGGGAAGCCTCAAATTTCACTCTATGTGGAACTTGGCAGAGTGTCTGGGAAGAGTGCTTTCTTCTTATTGTCAGGACTTTCTTTAAAACCTGGCATTTTAGACCCTGTGTCTGAGGTTTGTCTACACGGGAAATTTCCCATCAGTCATAACTACATTCTGCCAATTCTGCTATGCTATTCTGGTCTAACTCCCAGTATAAACATAGCACATAAAAGGATTTTTTTTTTTCCCCAAGGATAATTAACTCCAGTCTGGATTAACCACTTTCATTCTGGAATACCATTTCTAGATGGAAAGGTATACAGGGTAACAATTTTGCTGCATGGACAGAACTTTAAGAGTCAAATTGTTCCCAAGGAACTTCCACATTTGTACGAAGTGTCAGTGCCAGGCAAGTGAAAGCCAACAGCAGATAAAACAACTTGGATAAAGCAGGCTGGGGGAGAAGGTTGCTTCAGGTATGGCTGTAAGACTGAAAGGCGGGGATGTGAGAGTTGTGAAAATCTCTCCATGCTATAAATCACTGAGTAGTGTTCCAGCTGAGTTGAAAAATAAAAAGCACTGGGTTTTACAGCACACTCAGCATTGTTTGTTTTGTCTGCCAAGTCTATTCCTCTTCCTTCAATGGAGTGCTTGCGGTTTGGGAATGACTTTTTAGCCATTTCTGCCTGTCTCTATCTGAGGCCCCAAACTCGCATTTCTGAAGTGTCATATAAGCTGAAAGTTCGTTCTTCTGTTCTCCAACCCTCAGCAAACACTGGAGTGTTTGTGTCTCAGTATTTATGCCATTTCAGCAAGTACTTACAGAATGAAAACATCAACTCTTCCATATAAGCACAGAGATTCAGAAAACACAGTTTAATTTTGGAAACAAAAACATACAAAGGAAAGCAAGCCACTCAGCAATACTGAAGCCTCCCACTAATTGGAACCATTCCTTTCCGTGCTATTTATCAGCTGCGGATCCCCTCTCTTAGTGCACCGCCTGCAGTCAGCACCACTAAGCTCGGTTTCAAGTTTCTCAAATCTCCTGGTGCCAGGAATGACCACGTTACCCAGACACTTTTCCTGGAGTTCATCAACAGGCTTTCCCAGTGTGTTAAGCATTGCTTTTACTTTGGCTTAAAGAAGAAATGGGGGAGAACAGGAAACAAAGCGATTGCAATAGTTGTCAAACTCAAAATGCCCAGACGGGTTTGGTGGGCGGCTCTGCGGGGAGAGCGTCAGCCCGTTCCACCAAACACAACCACGATCCAGGGACCCCGTCTCTCCAGCAGAGACACTGTGAGAGAACAGAGCCGCACAACAGGCTGGCAGAAAGGCCGCCCTGGCAAGTAAGTGGAAGATTATTTTTATGCCTTTAAAATGCATTTTTCTCTCAGTAACGCACAAAAAAAAAAAAAAATCCTCAAAACACTATGATTCAAAGTGTTCAGTTTTCATGGTATGGATGGAGGCAGAAGACCGAACACAAATCCCATGACGTGCCAGCCTCCATACTGGCTACTCCCATTTCTTAGCAGAACGGATTACTCTCAAAATGTATTTTGTAAGGAATATCAGTAACACTCACTAGGCAACTGACCTCAGAATTCCAAAGGTTTGTCGAAATGTTCTCCCTCTCCGACCTCATGGAAGGAAAGCAGGGAAAACCTTTAACCACCTAAAATATAATGACCGATCAATCTTTATGCGGCATTTGACAATGGAAGTAGAAATATTTGTTAAAACATGCAGTATGAAACACCAAGATTCAGAACAATTCTTTGCAAAACTAGGGGAAATTTTCAATGTAACAGGAAATAACTTCTCATCACAGACAACGAGAGTTAAACGTTACATTTCCAACATATAATATCAAACCCTCACAATCTGTATTTTTACTTATTTTGTATTAGTGGTTTGCACAGCTGCAATGATAAGGTGATCCTCTTCTGCCTTACTAAATCACTATTTCTCTTTCACAATATGTTCTAGCTGCTTTAAAAAACAAACAACGAAATTTGTGCTTCCAGAAAGACTTAGTTCTTTAAAAGACACAGGAGAAGGATGAAAAGATGTAACAATGTAAGTGGTCAAATCTAATGATGCAGTATTTTTGGTAACATGAGACCAGTTCTGTTTGCAATGTTGTGGGAGATGCTGCCTGGTCACACAGGCCCCAAGACATTCACTTAGATCAGGTTCATCTCTTGCCAGGTTCTAAAACATTCTCTTCACTGAGATTTATTATCGAGTACATCCCTCGTGTTGTCTGCTCAAGTCTCTCACTTTAGTCCTTCAGCACCATTTAGTTTGTGATGTTCTTGTTATGACAAATACTCAGATGCACAATGTTCCTGTTCAAGTGACCAGCCTAACACAAAAGTCAGCCTTTATTCAGAATTTAGTATTAATGTCACTGTTAAGACATGGACAACTTATCTATTTGCTCATATGGATTTGATTTACTAAATTGCTTCATAAAAAAATAACAAGATAAGGCTTTGAAACCCCTTGTACAATAGCTAACTATTAGTAGTAGTACGACTATCTGGCAGAGGTGACACTGAAAACTCCCTGAGTTTAATCTGTGCTTCAAGAAAATCAGCAGATCTGTGACTTTATAATCCCTATCATTTACATTTTCTGAATTTAATTCATTAAAACATGCTACTGTGGAATTCAAAGTACTGTGAGAGCAACAAGTCTAACAGATGAAATTCAGCCCCAGGGAACAGGACAGGGGGACAGACTGATGGAAGATCCGCCATTCACTTCAGGTGAACCCCTGACCCTTCCATCAATCCAAACCAGCCTTCCCCTTCAAGTACCGTCCTTCCCCATCGCCTTCCATCAGGGCAGTTCACATGTCAGCTGTAGCAATTTGCTACTAATTCATTTCTCAATTATTTCATACTTTGAACAAATCATGTATATGAAATCAAAATTAATACTTCCTCACATTTCACACTTTGCTTTCTGCTATTTTTACATATTAATTCTCTTTTCTAGCTCCAATGGCACAGCCCAGCACCTGGGCTCTATTCCTGCCTCGTGCAGGAGGTTGCCCAGGGGAGCAGTCCAGTGCTCTCACCTTCACAGGGAGGACACGTCCACGTAAATGCTGGCGTACAAAGAAACTGCTTTCATTTTGTAGATCAGCCTGCATGTAGAAACATGCTTACTTGAGTTTACGAGCAAGGTTAACCAAGTATGTTATGCATAAAATGCTGCTTTTACGTGAACTATATGGGAATTTAACCCTAGAGTGCTCTAAAGCCTTGTGTTAACTTCCCTCTGTGGTGTGCATTTAGTGCTTGAAATATTCATTACTATCTCTCTGCTTTGCAGAAACATTATTTATTTTAAAAGCCTTTTCCAACAGCTGTGTTAGAAGTACATACCTTGAGACTGATTCAAACTATATTTAAAACAGTCTTTCTAAGATTAGCAAGACCTTAGACATTACATGGAGACTAGATAACACCACTAATTTACTAAAGATTTCTGTAAGCTTACTAACTATTAACATGCTTTATGTGCAGAATTCTGTATAACACTCTTGCTGTCATAATGAACAACTATATTAGAAGGCAGCTGGTGTTAAAATTTCTGATATTCGCTTACGAGTCCTTACTGGCACCTGTAATGTTACCACAAGAGCAGTGCGACTGATGTTGACAAGCCCATCCACAGATGCACAATTAAATATCCAGGTATATGTCACCTGCAGGCAGGATACAGTGAGGTTTGGACCACATGTAACTTCTGGTGAGCCAAAGGTTTGATACTCTTCAACTTGCTGATGTAAATTAGCCTGTGAAGCACTTCATTATTAGCTGACTTCAAATCAGTAGAATATTTTCCAGTAATTTCACTGGGCCCTGTCTCAACACTGTAACATTTCACCAGTACTAAAGTAATTTAATCTAGAAATCTTTCCCCCCAAACTTGATAATGACTTTAGGTACAATCAGTTAGAATTTTTTTGAAACCTGATAAATAATAGCTCAAAGACAGACATCTCTAAAATCAGTTGTTACGCCTCACACAGGCTATCACAAAAGCCAGAAAGCTTGTTCTCTTTCCTGTAGTGCACTATATAGTAGGTTTCAAAACAATCTATATTTATTTGCTTGGTCTTTTTCTATATGAAAACTAACAAATTATTATAATGCACATTTAACACATTATTAAATCAGATGTCACCTGCTCTTTGAGTGAGAAGTAAAGATCAAGTTCTGTCTAGTCAGAAGCATAAACTCAATCAAGTATTAATAGCCGAATGACTTGAAGCAATAAGATACTAAGGCCAAGTAAAATGGCCAAGGTCACTACACTCCAGATGGCACGCTAATATATTTACAAGACTGATGCCTCATGGCATTTTCAATTTCTTATCTTGGGTTGGTTTTGGAACCAATCAAATTGAGGAGCTGGCAGCTGCGATTTGCCCACAAAATTAAATTTAAAGGATTATAACTCCAGTTTTAAGCAGTGATTTGACTGTATTGATGTGAAGCCACTATTTCCATCTCTTGATTTTCACTGAATGATGACCACAGCATATAATAAATTCAATCGGGACAAAATAGACTGGTTGTCCATACAGATTTTTTTTTTTTTTCTATGTTCACAGCTATTGATTTAAGCCTTAGCTAACAGAGCCAACAATCAGGAAGATAAAAAAGGACCATACATGAAATAGCTGCTTCTGACACGGGTGCCTGAAATACCCTGCATTCCTCCACAAAGAGGGAATTTTAAATGACAGGGTTTTTTCATATGGCAAATTATGCTCAGGCAATGCATGATTATATATATACTGATGTTCCTACCTACAGGTGTGGAATATGTAAACACAAACGTACAACTGTATACCAACATTTTTGCATTTGTGCAGAAGTGAACACACACTTTTCTAACTGTTCTACCAGAATGAAAGGATCTTTTGCCAATACAGCCAAAAAATTCCTAGAAGCCTGTCAGTCACAGATCACAGTGCCCAGCTTTGCATCCATGGAACCAAAGCCATAACAGCGTGTTCTGGGAAGGGTCAGGCACTTAGCCCAACAGCAGCCTGAGCAGCCTGCTCAGGTTAAAGATAATTTTGCAGCACAAGGAGCTCAGAGGGGCTAGGATACTATTGTGAGCTAGTAGGAAGGAAAATTTTAAAAGCCCAACTGATTACCTAACACAAAAAACCAAACACTTCCAGCTCTCTGAAAATGAACAGTGGAAGATGCATCCTCAAACTTCATTACTTGAGCTGATCAGTGTAGCCTGATTTTACCTATATATAATCTATATGTAAAATAGTGTGTTTGTGAACATATATATATATATATATATATATATATATAAGTACATGCTACCATCAAATTTTAAGTTGGAAAAAGACTGTTGTCAAGTTATTCCTAGCCTTTCTCAGGCAGTAAATCCTGCAGGCTGCTTATCTGTAAGCACCTAGCTTTGACTCTTAAGTTTATGGGCTCAGTTGTCTATGTGGGCAGCAACAGTGTCAGGCACCGTAACTTCAGAAGCAAAAGATGCAGAGCAAGAGCTTTGCTCTCTGTGCAGTCACAACCTTTCCCAACAGGCACCTAAAGCTTGCACTGCTGATCTCTAGCGGGAAGTCCTGTGCTTCAGGAAATTCTCAGCCCTTCAACAAGCTTCTGAACTACCTCAGGGAACCAAGGCAGCACACGCCTTCAAGGCAAATTTGCTTTACCCACTGGCATCTTTCAGAGCAACAACTACAACTCCTGTGTTGATATGCCATCAAGTTGCTCCAAGAGATTTATTTACCAATAAAGCAAGTAAAATCCAATTTAAAACTTTCAGTTCCTCTAGATTATTCTATGTTTCTTGTACAAAAATATGGACATTTAATATAGTCTTCTTCCTACTCATCCTTCCATTGACCTTACTGTAAGTACCCATATTTTGTCATTTTTGGCCTTGTTCATGTCACTGTGTGACTTAACTCTCTGGCTTATACTTCTGACCTCCATCAGTTCCAGTTTAAAGTGCTTATTACTGCATTAGCAAATCTGTGACAAAAGTTGTTTTCCTCTTTAAATTTTTATCTTGATGAAACCCTTAACTATTGCAGTATGATATTGATGATCTAAATATTCCAACCTTCATAAATAAGTGATCAAGAGTGTTCTATTTATATTTCTATGTACATACACAAATACATAGAGTTAAAAACAAAACTACTTTTAATGTTTTTGTCGCATTCAATGTATAGTAGCTCCCAAGCAGCTCCAGCAGAACTATAAAACAAAAAAAAATATTTAAAAATACATGTGCACAAGGTACTGGTTAAATCAGGATCCAAAACACACCCAGATGGAGCTGGCGCAAAGAAAATGGAGGCATCAAGTTTTTTTCTTTTGGAAAAGGCTGCCAAGATTTGGGAGAGGGGGCTGTACTGAGCAACCAGCAATTAGGCAGTTTACACTAGATACCTTCAGACAATAACTGCTCACATTCTGAGGAGACAAATACCAGTAATTTTTCAATTGGACTTTTTAGTATTGGACAGAAAACGAAGCACACAGTGATTCTTAAATTATTTAACTGAGAAATTATTCCCACACCCACAGAAATTAAGCCTTCAGCAGTGATGTGTCTCCAGCCCCTTGCTTCCAAGCAGGAGAAGGAAAGCAAAGATCAGAGCGATCTGCTGAAGATAGACGACTCAAAATGTTACTTAATAATATATGACTCCTCTTGTCAGAAATCTCTCTAACGTTAACTCAGGAGAAACAGAGGTTGTACACGATCGAAGAGACACCAGCAGTTGTTACCTCAGGACGTGACCCACATGAGGCCGGAGCCGCCGTGGCTTCGGTGGGAGCCCCAGCCCCGGCCGGGTACCCAGAACCCCAGTCACAGCGAACCCCGACAGGTACGTTCAGGTCCCTCGGGTACTTTAAATGCTTTCGTTACTCACATGTTATTTTCTCCCTGTGGCGAGAGCAACAGGCACATCAAAGCAGGTAACATCTCTCTTTCAGAGCGGAGTTATAAAACAAACAATTCGGAAATGGTTATGCTCTCGGAGATTAAAAAATCCTGGATGACAAATTAATTCCTCAAAGTGATAAAGTGACATGTTTTCGCAGTTTCTTTGTAGTGAAGATCAGGAGGCACAAACCTGACAAGGCTCAGGCATCAGCAGCACTTATGAGACTGTGATATGTCTTGGCCCATTTGTATAAATGACTCTCATGGAAACATTCTGTTCGAAATGCAGAAAGCTGAAATTCAGCTATCTTCCACTTGCAACTGCAGTACCCTTAATTCCCAAATTCAATTTGAAAGTGAAATATAATCTGCAACTATTTAGAAGGCATTTGTTATATTTGCAATGCCTCTAATATATCACTCATTTAAGAATTCAAATGATTTCTTCAAGAAGGTATAATATCGAGCTTCAGTTTTTCCTGTATTAAAAATAAAAAGCTATATTGCCCACGGGTGAGTGGATATAGGGATTTGAGGTCTCCATCTAACTCGCTTTGCTGTAGCTGGATCAACATAAGGATGCATGTGGGATGCACCACTGCATGGAACAGATTCCCTGATCTCCAGAAAGGAAAAACTGAGGAATAACAACTGGAAAAGAGAAGGCTGGGAACATTTCTTTCCAAAAAAGGGGTGGGGCACCTCAGATAGGGAAATGTTCTTGACCAACTTGATTAATGATGCCATACCTCTGTTCAGACCTGTGTGTAATCCATGAACTTCCAGTGACAAAGTTGAGATGTCCAAACCAACTTTTCTAGATCTATCAAAAGCCTTTGAACCATGAAATGTTTATCAGCTCACCCTTCTCACAACAGTATCTGAACATTCACATCCAGAAAATTTCAAAGCCACATTTTATATTTGCAGGGGAAGTGTTTGTGTCCATCTGCACAAAACTAAGCAGCATGATTCAGAGCAAAGGATGAAGGTCAGGAAAAAAACGTAATAGTAAATATTAAAACACTGAATAAATATAGTGAAATTGCAGAATCTTTGACTAGAACAGAGAAAATAGCATCAAATAAATGCTTCTTTGCATCTTCCTGTAAATTATTCACTCACTGCATTCTCAAGCCAAAGGTCCTTTGTCATGCAGCTGCTATAGGGGTCTGTCTTTTGTCCATCCTAATGAAATGTAAACAAGCAACTGAAGGAAGCCTGAAAAATCCGGGGTTGCAAGTTACCAGTATTTCTGGATCTTACCCTGTGTACTGTAAGAATCAGCAAGGAAGCGTTTAGGCTTTGACAGTTTTTCTCGGTTTTCAGACATTGCTTTGTTTCTGGATCGATGGACAGATAGCTGTAAACAGATTTTTGCAATGCTGTCTTAACACAATTACAGTACACAGAATTGACTGACTGTCTAAGGGACAGGCTATTTGGTAAAGGCAGGATCCTGAAAGCAAAAACAGAATCATAGTTTGTGATGTACAGATGCCAATGCAGAAAGCCAATCACTGTGAACTGTCCCTTGAGAATTCAAACTGAACCCCTGCCGCATTTTTTCAAGACACTGTGCATTGGTGATAGCTACTATTTATAGGGAAATAAGATTTTAAACTATATCATGCACTTAATGTGCAGGTTATGCTGCATTTTGCCCTATTACCTTAAAGCAAGTGAGTCAGAAAAAAGTAAGTTAATATGATGTGATATTTCACAATACACTAACACTGTAAAACAAAATAAAGCTTGTTCCAAAGTGTTTCACATTGTTGATTTAGGTGTTGGGGTTTTTTTAAAGAAAATCTAAAGGAGCAAATTCACACACTGGTAATGAAACTTTCAGCATTCAGATATGTAAGAGATAAATACTTTGCCATCAGTAATGAAGAGCTATTTTGAATTTTTAAGCCTTCAGGAGGTTTTTATTAGATGGCAACATAATACTAAAAGTTATTTATACATATACAGGAATAGGCAATCATACATATAACCAAAAAATGGAAGTATAGAAATACGTGAATTTTTGAGATGATGCTACCAAACTGCTTCGAGAATTAATAAACCAGAAGTCAGTTGGTATTGTGACTCAGTGAGTTTCTTTGAATAAAATAACCTTTCAGTTTTTAAAATATGCTTTATCTCCACCCACACAACTATGTGACACAAACATAGAACGGAGGAGAAACTTAATTTTAAGAGGACAGAGTGCATACAATCCTACCTCTGATGATTTGCCCAAAGCTGAAACACGGTATCCCCACAGTAAAAGTTTGTTTCTTGCATGTCAGAAAGTTGGTTTCATTACCAGTCAATAAATTGGGTCCTTTAGATTGAAATTAATAACAACTACACATTCTTAAGCTTTTCAGTGACTTTGTATATTAATTGCTGATATTCTTGGTGTCCATTCTTTAGTAAGTGACAACCAGTTATTAAAGCACTTAAAAATGCTGTGTCTCCCATTTTTATTTTAAGATTATAAAAAGCTATACAATAATGATAGCACTTAGGATTCTTAATAACTAGGCTTTATACAAATGCTTATCTTTCCTTAAGACAAGAAAGAGAAAATCACGAACTATTATCTTAATTGTAAAAATACAATAGAACAACCTCTATTTAGGGTTGGGGTTCGGTGGGCTGGGCTACTTTCTTTTTTGCAGAGTGCTGTAGGACTCAGAATAATCCATTTTATTCAGACTTCTACAAATTTTGGGGAGGGAAAAAAAAAATAAAGACACGAAAGACACCTATACATTAGCTGCCCTTCAGCTTATCTAAAATGTTTCCATGTAAGTGCAGCAGGATACTGGAAAGCTAAAACTCTCATCCCCTTTCCCAGTGAAAGCTGAAGGCAGAGCAGGGGGGGCGTGCGCCAAGCAAACCCGCTGTGCCCTGTGTCACACGAGGACGGGTGCTCGAGGGTAGTCATATCAACGGCGCTGAGAGCGGATGTAACTGCTCTTAGATACAACCAGTGCTCTTCTGAGTGCAGTCACACTGAAAGGACGTGTGCAGGCTTCAGCCGTGCCCAGGTTCCCTATAGCCTACGCATGTGCTGGACGTCACCTGCACCTCTGATCTCACACGGCTGTAACTGGAAGCATTTCAGTAGCACGAGAGAAAAGATCAGCCCGTCATAAGTCACCCGAAGAACTACACTGGATGCAGCTTGCAAGCAGGATGAGACAAAGCAAGAGCAAAATAACTTGAGAAAAATTACACAGGATTTACAGGCATTACTTCGGCTTTGATACAGACTCAAATGACACAATCCTTCCACTACTGCTAGGTTCAACCCATCTTTTGTCCCAGTTTATGTATGAGAAATAAAAGTTCAATAAACAGGACAATTCTCAGCTGTGAAAGAATCGTAGCTCCCTTCCACTTTTAACTTTTCCTCAAATGATCCTCCCTCTGTATCAGGCCACTCACTTTGGGAAGCAGAATGTCTCCATGTGCATTTTTAGAAAGAGGAGCTGTGATGGTTTCAGGAACTCTCTCTGCACAGTGTGACGGATAAGCAAGAATACATGATGCATTTTTAGTAGGTTACTGAAACTGCTTTTACTGTGTATTTTAACTATTGGCCCTATGTACCGATGACCTGACAGCCTAGTTTTCCCAAAATGCTCCTGGGGAAGCATTTCATCTATCACTTTATTTTTATAGCAGCCTTCACGTTACAGCACCTTGGGGCACTCTACAATATTAAATAAAACGTCAAAGCATATGAAGCAAGTTAAAAGTGCAGTGTGAGACACAACATAAGACTGCTTTCTAATTCCAAAAAGCTGCCAGTTATCCTTTATATCTTAACAGTAATGAATTTCTTTGAAAAAAGCACAAAATTTAATATGACTGAGAGCCAGAAGAGGTCATCTAACTTGTATTTTCAAGGGTCTTTCTGAGTGCAAAGGAATGGCTGTCAGTGAAGAGGAAAGACACCTATAGCAATGGATACAACTGACTGGCCTTGAGAAAGTTCAGGAGAAATTACAGTAACAGTTCACAGAAGTTCTTTTGCTCTCCATGATAAAAACTATTCCTATTTGAAAACTACCTTTGGCAAGCTGAAATAGCAAACTCTACTGATTATACAGCTCTTAGTTAAGAGCAATTTTGTTGATTTTTTTTGGTAAATTATCTTTACTATAATGTTAAGCTCACTTGCCAAATGCATGTGCTATATAAGTGGTGTGTTTCTGTTATTGTATTTCTTTACACAACTTGGGATTTTATTTCCGTACGTCATGTTCAGTTGGAAAGAAACAACCAACCAACACATACCACTTTTATTCTTGTTCCTGTCAGACTGAGCAGATAGATAACATAACTCTTCCCAGAGTTACGTGTCATTTCTCTAGAAATGACAAAGTGGGAATTCATATAACAGATCCAGACTATATATATTACTGCTAGAAATAATCTTCAGTGTAATCCATAATACTAAACCCAGCAGGTCTTCTGGCTTCTAAGACGTTTTGATTTGAATCCAATGAATTAACAGAGCCCATAATCAGCTTTCTGCCTCGTATTAGTTTAAGCTGTCTGTATGTACTTCTCTAATCTTATTGTGCTCAGCTGTGCCAGAGTCCCAGGCGTGGGTTCTCCTCCACGGAACTGACAGTGCCAGGAACACGTGCTAGGAGAGCTCTTGCATCCCAAAGGGAAGGAGGCTGCTCACAGTCCTTCCTTTTCCTCATGTACACTATTCCCCAGGGACCCATTCTCATATTTGAAAAATAAGGGTCCTGTTCTACCGAGACGCTGGCAGAGATGGCTTCTTACCTCTGTGACTAACATAAATTAAAACTGGCATTTTATTTTGTGGACAACTCATCACTTCTGTTCAGCTAAAGACACACAGGAAAAGATGAATAGCAAAGCTGTCCAGTTGGCTTATTTTTGATGTCTGCCATGCTTGCTGAGTGTAAACTTTAGGGGACCTGCAAGTACACTTAGCCATAAATGAGGAGTAACTTGTTAATGAATTGAATCCACCCATATAGAATTCCAAGTGCACAAAATACAGGCTGCAAAACTCACATATGAGACCTGCATATGCAAGCATCCTGTCACTTCGTGCCATACGCTGCTCCAAAGGCAACTGTGCTGGTTGTGGCTGGGATGGAGTTGATTTTCTTCCTAATAGCTGGTATGGGGCTGTGGTTTGGATTTGTGCTGGAAACAGTGGTGATAAGACAGGGATGTTTTAGCTATTGCTGAGCAGTGCTCACACAGAGTCAAGGCCTTTTCTGCTCCTCACGCCACCCACGAGCGAGTGGGCTGGGCGTGCACGAGAACTTGGGAGGGGACACAGCTGGGACAGCTGACCCCAACTGAACAAAGGGCCATATCTCATACGATGTCATATTCAGCATATAAAGGCAGGGGAAGGAGGAAGCGGGGGGGACGTTTGGAGTGATGGTGTTTGTCTTTTCCAGTAGCGTTACATGTGATGGAGCCCGGCTTTCCTGGAGATGGCTGAACACCTGCCTGCACTGGGAAGGAAGTGCTGAACGAATTCCCTGTTTTGCTTTGCTTGTGTGCCCAACTTTTCCTTTACCTATTAAACTGTCTTTACCTCAGCCCACGAGTTTTCTCCCTTTTACCCTTCTAATTCTCTCCCCCATCCCAGGAGGGGACAGTGAGTGAGCAGCTGCGTGGGGCTGAGCTGCCAGCTGGGTTAAACCACAACAGCATCACAGAAACTTCAGCCAGCACAGCAAGATCACGATGGGAGCCTGTGAGTCAACTATCCCAGACAGACTGAATTATGAAATTCCTCATAATGTCAAACTTTCTATATTTTTTCGATACTCTAAGGGAAAGACGATTTAAAGTGAATCCTGCTCTTTCAGATTTGTTAGTTCTCCCACTGTGTACTCTGAACTCCTACACAAATCAGCTGCATTCATTTCACGTATCTGACACACTAACTTTATGCTAGATGATAAAGTTCACCAGATTTTGTATTTTATGTAGTCAATAAACTGTAGTAGGCACAGAAATCTAAAAATATATAGAGAAATAAATAAACGAAGTTATGTAACGATCTCTTTATCAGTTTGATCTAAACCATGAACTTGCCCACATTTAAAGCCAAGCAACAGGAAAGTGCTGATGTGCCCAGGAACTCTCACCAGATTCTCCTAAGATAACTGAAAGTTAAAAACTCTTTAAAAAGGCACCAGCACACACAATACACAGGCCTAAAAGATATTCTTAGGCCCTTGAAAAAGTCAAGTCTATCTCTCACAGACTCTTCCTACTTTCCACAACACGTGCCACTTGAAAGATGCCATTTTACTAAAAGCATGTTAAAGGTACTAACTAGTGATTCTGGACATCAGCTGCATAAATAGTCTTTCAGAATCAGAGTACCCAATGGAAGCTTTTTCTTCAATTAAAAATTTTGGTATTTAATTACAATGGAATTTTTTCCCAAGCAGAAAGGAACTACAAATCATAAGGTTACCATGCAGTAGAACTTATGAAAATAAATTTATTTAATATAATCCCCACTCAATATATCATATTCTGTCACAAGTATAAAACATAATGTTATTCGGTACTAAGGAAGATCTGTGCTTTCAAGTCTCTCAGACACACACACAAAACAGATCTAAAATTACTTATCAGCAGAAATGATCAAAGGGCTCACGTTCTTTTTGCATAGATATAACAGGAGCCAAAGCAGTATTTGTTGCATTTTTTACTTATTTTAATCCTAAACTCTAATTGCCAGAAAATAACCATGCAGTTTAAAGCTGTGGTATGACAGAGCAGTTTTAATATCTGTCCTTTGAAGGAAAAAATGGAAAATTAACCCAGGTAATACTTCAGTGTCAAAGTGAAGGCTTTTTATTTTTTTGGTCTGCTTTGCTTTTGCAGGTGCTGTCAACAAAACAGACAATAATATAGTATTTAGGCATCACTAGGACTGAAAGTGACAATAAGCTCTACAGCAATTGCCCGCTACACTCACTTTCAAACCATTTGTACTTTCCTCCATACTCTAATTTAGAACTGCTATAAAGTCTGCCACATTTGATGGGAAATGCCGTGGAACTGCAATATCAGCAGCTTACATCATGAAATAGGATGCAGTTTCACCGAGGGCCCCTTTCCCTATGAGCCTGGGTTTCTTCCCTCTTCCATTTCAGGGTTTCTTTCTCTTTCCTCTTTGCCTTCACTTCCCAAGGAAAAGCAGGAGACAATTTGGGAATGGTGCTTTCCTCATATATATTTTCATTTTTCTGAACATGAAAGGACCTATATGCTGTATGCAGGAGATTTTCAGACGTAACCTTTCCCTGTTGTGTTTATGAAAGAATCTCACAGATGCAATAATACATGCATTATGTTAGTCTAAGATCCTCTATGGCAAAAAGAGACTGTAAAAGAGAAAATCCTTCCAGGTATTAACCAATACAGAAGTGATTATCTGGATTCCAAATAAGTTTTTGCACCAGCAGGTATGCATATGCCATTACTGTATATACAAATTATACATGCAAATGAGTTGTGATTATTTCCAGGCGTAATTATCCTGTTTGCACCTGCACGCATGACATTTGCATATACAAATTAAGTTGGTGTGTATGGTTTTTGTTTGTTTTAAACATACTGTCCATGTTTATTTACATGTCAGTACAATCTCAACGTTTTGATTAATTGCTAGCAGACTCTCACAGCAATGGCAATAGGACACTACCAAGTGTAACTAGCCTGTCCGCACCTCCTTCATGAAACATAACCATAAAGCAGCAGTGAAAACCTGAAAGAGCAAACGAGACACTGATTCACAGCAGCAATACCAAACACTTCAAAGTACAAGCAAAATTTTAAATACGGGTGGAATGGAGCATTTACGCCTGTTAAAAGGTAGGAAATATTCAGGAACATATGAAATATGTCTCTGATTCACGTGGTAAGGCAGCTCCTCTGGCAGGTGGCTTTGACTGGTGACCAGCAAGCAGCCCCCACAGCCCTCCCGGGCCAGGCTCCCCCAGCAGGAACCCCCAGTTCCTGACGGGCATCTCCGCACAACTGCTTTACAACAAACGCTCTTTATTTTTCAGAGAGACTATTCATCTTTTCTTGTCTTTCCATTAATACGGTTACGTAGACAATACTAGAGAATGGATTTACTACGATTATTTGTGAATTAATTCTATGAGCCTACATATAGTGCTACAGTAAATAATTTCAATGCTTTTCTCTTTTACAAATAACTAACTCAGCCATTACTTGTAACAGAAATAATGATTTGTGGAAATCAGACTGTTTATTATGAAACAGTTTATTTCACACTTGCAATGTTGCTCACGGAATTGAAGAAAAACCCCTAGAGTAAAATAAACAGATTATAAAACATTGCATCAGACCCTGGATCTTCAGTTCATTAGAAATAAAAATTCAGTCCCATTAACTCACTCCTTGAAGATGCTCTCTCTTTTACACTAACCGTGTTTAGCAGCAGTTAGCTCCAGCTGACCTTAATTTAATCTATTTTTCACAGAAGTATTGCTTCAGGGTTAAAACATTTTTGTTGCTAACCACTGCACATGTTCTAGTACTTGGCCCTAAAGATCTCATATCTTTCCGAGAATATTTGCTTTGCAAAAACACCGTGGGAGTTATCATTTTTTAAAACATATAACATAATTGATTTGTAATTATCAACAGGGAGAAATACCATTGCTTGTGTTTGCTAACCTAATTGTAAAATATATTGTTCCTTTCAAGTCTTAATGTATTGCCTCAAGTGATCACCACTTAGGCACCAACAGGCTTGAGTAAATAGAGTGACAGCAGGAAGTCAGAGAGATACGATTACCCACTTCTCGCCCTAATAAATGATGTTCTCTTCCTGACGATCATTCAGTCCATTAGTGTAATTTCCAAGGGGGTTTCCCCCAGTGGGATGCAGACCAGGTGTCAGTGCTTTGAAGCAGGATCACACTTTGTAACATAATTTACCTTACTGTACATTTTGTGCCATACAATTAGTCAAATGTGGAGACTGTCGAATTAATGCACAAACATCACTTAACATGCACCCATGAGTGCGCTCCCATATGCACGGGCGGGCACCCACACACACTACAGCCCTCGCTGTAGAAACTTCCCTACTCAAAGCCATTTCAAACAACAATATTGAGCTATCTATCTGTCTGCATCTTGCTTTTCTGATATTCTGTCGAGTGCTTTGTGATTCCTAAGGCAACACTAATCTGAGAGCAGCAATTTCCTCATAGCTAGAAATCTATCAGCATCACAGCTAAGCTTCAATACCTGTCTTTTTCACTAATAAAGAACATTAAGAGATTAAAAAACCCCAGCAATTAATTGGCCTGAGGGAGATGGTACCCGGGCATACCTTAAACTATATAAAGTCAAACCAGAACCCGTGCTTCAGCAGCCTTTGGAGCAGTTGCCATGGGCATGGTTCATATTTATACCATGTCCCCGTTTGATCAGGCAAAGTATTGTCACGAAAAAGCAAGAAAATGTCCACTTTATTTGTAGCTTCTAGATTTTTTTTTCCTCAGTATCTCCATTTCTTACTCTTCCAGCCTTCATTTTTTGTATTAGCTAACATGTTTAATAGACCTTTGTTCCTATTTTAGGTTCCTATGAGGGCTATGTGAAGAAAGGTCTCCTAAAGGATCAATTATGAGGTTTTGTTTGATTTTTATACCCTTTTAACTATTAACAAGACTTGACTAGAAGTCTTAGGCAATATAAATTGTTTGAGCTGGATTCTGACTCAAATTTGGTGAAAATGCAAGCTCTTGGGTTTAGAGCCCAGAACTGTGGGCTTTTATTTTCATTATGAATAATTTTGGTATGGATTTAAAAAACATCCAGGTTTTTTTAACTTGCAAACAAAGTTTCCAAATAGATAAATTTTTCTATGGCAGATTTCAGGCTATTTTCATACAGCATTTTTTCAATCCTAAGATCCACCTATCTGGATTCTTCCCCAAAGACAATTTCTTTATATTTGCATGGATTATCAAGATAGTATTTTATGAAGAGACAGTTTTGTTTTAAAATCAAGTTCTCGTGACATCCTAAAATAAATACAGCTACATGATTTATAGGAATTAGACCTTTATTAAACATGTATAGACGAGTTTCTTGCTAGGAAATTAAAAATTAAGAATAGCTAAATTAAATTCATGAATTATTCTTATAAGGTGATTTGATATTAATAGTTATTTCGTTGATGTAGTCTGCTCATTGCTCTGAGGTTGCCATCACTGAATCACTGTATTCTCTCTATCACCAGTAGTGTGCTAAACTGTGAACATAGCATTAAACTCAAAAGATGGAGTGACTGTAAAAATAAGTCACTATGTTGCATTACTGAGCCAAGGAGAGACTCAAACTGCTCCAAGTGTAGGGCTCAGATATATAAGGTCACTATCAGACTATGGTCTTTTTCTGTTGTTATTACTGTACAGAAGATACATTTAATGCTGAACTTACAGACATCACCTGGAAGAGAGAGGCCATACACCAAGCCAAAAAGCAGTAAAATCAGCACCCGACAGAAGTTTGTTTTTCCACAAGCATTAGAAGGGTTGGAGAGATGGAAAGCAGATTCCTCTACTTCAGCTCTTGGTGTTTGTTGAGCAGCTACCTGAAAACACAACCCCAGCTCACGGGGTGCCCCCGTCCCAAAGCGGGGAGTGCCCGTGCGGTGTGCAGCAGCTCACCCCCAGATTTGGGTACCTGCGGCTCCAGGAGGGCCTGAGCAACGGCTGCTCGAGGTCAGGCAGAGCTGAGCAGCAGCATCACTTCATGAGCAATGCCAGCTGGCAAGGACATTAAAACCCCACTGCTTCCATCAATGGCTGTCACTTTATGGGGAGAAAAGCAAAGTTAGTTACTAGTAGTTTACGTTCACATTGTGCTTTCAAAGCCGCAAGATGCTTTAAACACAAATGCAGAAACAAGCTGAAACATCCTCAAACGGGTTTCATCACTACACAGCTCTGCTCCAGGATAGTCTTTCAAACCACAAAATGTCCCCATGTGAGAGCGTTCACGGCTCAGCACAGACCGAGCAGCCCCCGCGCTGCTGGAGGTTCTCACAAAGCTTTCGAGAACACCCCCGCACAGGGCACAACAGCCTCCTCTGCCGCCCTCCTGCCCCACCGCTGGGAAGGACACTCTGAAGAGCAGAATACCTTGGCTTCAACAAAGAACAACCAATAGCAAGGTTTAAATTGAAAGGGGAATTCCGCAGCCCTGCATAGTGATGGACAAGAGTATTTTTCTTTCCCTCATTTTGAAGGGTGGTCACACAGAGAGCTGTGGTTCCCCGGAGCTCAGGGAGAGCACTTCCGCCAGCCCAGCCATCTCCCCCGGCCACGCGAAAAATGCAGAATCAAATTATGTGAACTGCAATGGAAAAATGTAACACAAATTCTTCATTTCAAAAATCTTGGTATCTGGCAGAAACAAAGAGACCTCACATAGAGATTTACATGTTCTTAAAATACCAGTACACCTACACATCTACTGGGAAGTGATGCCTCCTCTGCTTGCTGACCTTAGTATTTGGGATTTTTCCTGCAATTGCGCTTTAAAGGCAAGTTCTTGGCTGAGCAAACCAAGCAGATGTTGGACTTCATTTTGCCCTTCTAGCAACAAAGCCTGCTTGCAGTAAGGCATGTAATTTATTGATCTGTAAAGGGCAAAATATACATACAGGCTATTTTTTTTTCTGCATTATGCCCAACTTAAGTTAATGCTTATATATAACACCACAACATGAGCAAGTTTCGTTTAGTTTTTGGTTTTGTCCCCCCTCTTGGGGAGCAACACAGCCCGATCTCTACAGGCTGCTTTGAAAATTGGATAAAAAGCATAAAAGTATTCTTTTTATATACACATATATTTTTAAATATGACCCCCACCAAGCCATTAATGTCCGCATGATAAACTAGCAACTTTAGCTTCTGCTATTAATTCAACATCTAACAGCAATTTTAGCCAACACTCAGTAACACTCAGTGCTGTAAGTAATGATACAGTTCAAAAGCAGACTCTGACGGCTTAGCCTGCACTGACCCAAACATACATAAAATCTAACTTTCACGTTAGACTGTTTGGCTGATGCATCGTAGCTACACAGTAAAATACTTCAAAATGTCTCTGTCAGTTCATAGGGGATTCAAAGAACGATTGAGTATTGTTCCCACTGGCTTCTTATAGCTATATGAATGAATATTATAATAATTTGAACAGTCTTTTTGACAATAACTTGAAAATATTCTCTTAATGTTTGTCAATAGGTATATTTTATACAGGCCCGTTTCTTCGGTCCTTTCCACCCACTGAAAACAAATTTTACAAGAATACGTTTGTGCTGTCCTGCAAAACCTCCACTTCTGTCTTGCAAAAGAATAAGAATTTTTCAAGTAGAAACGCCAGGCCACCTAAAAGAAGTTCCCACGTTACACTGGACTAGGCCAAGCATTCTCATAATTCACAGATTGCTCAGTATCTGGAAAACTGCAGAACTGTTAAGTTTAAGGACCACAAAGAAAGCAGACACACATATATAAGCAGTCTAAAGGTAAAGAGACCAACAACAGAGGGCAGACACAATTTTAAGAGTAAAAGAGGTAAAGATAATATATACTCTGCAGCAAAGGTTTAAAAATAGAGAGGCAAATATGACAAAGATAAAAGCTGTAGTCTCTCAAATGTATTTACAAAAGGGTTTTTCATGTATTCCCTTGGTGGTGCATTCAGCAAGGAAGAGAAGAAATCTGAAACTGTGAGTACAGTATGTGGTTAGAACAATCAATACAACTTTAAGTAAATAAAGACTATTACTGCTCCCCTCTACCTGTGTTGCTAACATTCACACACAAACACATTCTGGTTTGAAGTTTATGAGATGACAGATGTTTTAATCTTTCTATGGAATATCACACCAATATTTGAGAAAATGCCCGTACACAGGACCACGTACTGCATTCTGAAAATAACATATTTGGATAGTGCAACCGTGTATAGCAAGTCTTATTGCCAACACACCACTGCAGGAGAGACTTCTGAACCTAAACTCTTCATTTGACACAAATTCATTATTTACTTTCTGTGTTTATCTCATAAGAAATTTTACATTTGTACCCTCCCGCAAGAAGTCAGAATGCTTCATTTCAGAAATGTGTAATTCTTTTCAGACTTCTAGTATATTTTTATCCACTTGGTTATTTGTGAGAACTATTCGCTTACCTGAATTAGCAAACAGTTTATGATTGACAGTTACATTTTTCTGTAGATAAAATATCAGCCCTACAAAAAAGAAAATGCCCAGTCAAGACAACTAATAAATTATCAGTTAGAAAATACAGATTTGAAATGCAGCTTTTTTGTTTGCTTTCTCAGGTCCCAGGACTTTTCACTAGAAAGATCCCTGGCCCTGGCACGTGATGCAGAGAGGATCACTATAGAAGGAAATTATGCCATAGCACCCCCCTCATGGTGCCAGACTGGGACAGCCAAGTTTCCTGACATGGAAAACCACGTACCTCCAAGAGCCACAAAGCACGGACACGACCTTAGGGAGGTGGCAGCAGAGACAGCTCTGGAAACGGTGGAAATGTTTCACGTAATGGAAAAGTGACATCCACAGCTCTCCAGTGTCCCTCTCTGCTCCTGGAGGGACCTTTGTTATACCTGCAGCTGGTCCGCACAACCCAGAGAGAATTTCAGTCACTTTCTGGCTTGCGTGTTCCCCAGACTAGAGCAGAATTGCTCAGCAGTCCCTCCACTACCCCCGGCCCTTCTGAGCGAGCTGTGTTTGGGCTATTCAATTTTACAGGAGATCCGATAGCTGGAGGGTCTGCTCCTGCTGTGAGCTGTTGGTCTGCCTTGATTTCATTGCCTCAAGAGCTGAAGGGGATGAGTCCAGATGACATTGACCCTGTGCAGTAGATGCCTCTCAGAAAAGCATCTCTGTACGTGCAAAATATATTCATACTGCTTTCCCATGTATGATCCTCTATTCCTGACACTTTCAAGTGGTGAATGAGGTCTGGATGATCAGAATCTCAGAATATACGCCAGTAAAAAAGAAACTGTCCTTGCATTAGCAGCCCCGCCACTGGCTTCATCTCCAAACAGGACAGTGCAAGCGACGGCCCCAAAAGCTGAGAGCTTCTCTTTTACCAAGACAGGAGCAGTTATGGTTCTGGGTAACCCTGTTCTTCACCTGCATTGTACCTTCACACATGAATGCTCAGCTGAACAGATGTAAAAATATTTTAGAAAGGCTTTCAAGAGAAAGTTCTTATTAAAAATCCTAAACTGCACACTGTGTGGAACAATAACACTGTCTGCCTGAAAATGTCATATCCTTGTCTGAACAGCCCAATACCTTATGTGCTCTGAATAAAGATAGAGATGTAATTGCTTTTCTTGTTACGACTCACTTGTGCATCATAGATTTTTTAATATCCTGCAGAACACATGTATTGTGGGAAGGAAGCAGGTGACAGCAGTAAACACATGTAATGTTATTTTTCTTTATGATAGATATGAGCAGGGAAATCTAAACGATGGCTTAGGTTTTTAATAATCAACTATGGAATCTTAGGGGGAAAGCGTGCATTTTGTCAAGAGCAAAATCATGAGAACTTTAACTCCAGCCATTGTAGGAAATTTCATTCAGCTAATTGTAGCCATTAAGTGACAGGTTATGCAACGAAATTACTTCAGCCTCGTCTACATTCGAAAACAGGATGCTATCAGCAAAGTAGCTTTTCCTGAGAATGAATGGGGTTTAAAAACGCTCAGTGTTGTTAAAAGTCTAATGGACTGCCGCGTAAGAGAAGATGAGCTGATGCTATGCTCCTTTGGAAAAACAATACAAGGAGATCCAGAATAGTTCTGAAAGAACTGCAGATGGCAACATCATTTAAGTTTTCATATCTATGAAATGCCTGTAAGTACCATAAGCTAAACAATTCCTAAAATTTTGGTGGTTTAAAGCCAGACTACTCTACCTTGGCACTTAGCAGACTGACACAGTAACAAATTGCATGAATAAATAAAAATTTACATTCTTGTAGAGCAAAGCGTGTTACTGCACAGACTCTTTGAAGATGATATTTAACAGTCTGATTAAGCTTCCTACTCTCTCCTGCACAGTCTAAACCCACTAAACCCTTACTGCAGGCATCTCCCCTCCTTCACGGCTTTGGTCCAAGGCCTATAAACTTAGGTGTGTAAGAGGGAAGGGTTTACAGATCAAGCCCTCCAGAAGGAAATCACAAGCCTGTTGGTTGAAGCCATAGGTATGCACAGTACAGAAATGCCTGGCATTTCCCTGGGTCTGTTCAGACAACACTGCCCAGTAGCTCCAGTTGGGCCACCAGGCATCCTGGACGAATGTGGAAATTCTCTGGTTCACCTGGATAACTTCCCAAACTGAAGTGACGCTGTCAGCAAAATGCGGATCCACGGTAGACTAGCTGGGTGAAGGTGTATCCTTCAATCATGCAGTTCAATAAAGTCATAGTGCCAAAAACAGAGGGGAGGGAAAGGAAAAGCCAACAGAGGTCAAACCTGAAGCAATCACCAGACCTCTCAGAGCCCGACAAATCTGCCAGCGTCACCCTGAGAATTTGCATTCCCAGCCCATGCACACAGCACTGACTCAAGGAAGAAAGAAATCCTTCGTGTTTCCTGAAGCGATGAAATAATCTGAGTCTTTCTATGATAAGCATACAAAGAATATTAATGTGTTATTAATTTAATTAAAACAGCTAATCAGTGTTTTGCATTTGTAAATTATGACCTTAAAGTTTCTCATTATTAAACTGGAAAGTCTGAAGCAAGAGGCACACCTGTATTGCCAGGATTTAACAAGTTTGCCCCAAAGCTGTGCCAGGTCAGACACTGGGATCAGCCCATTCATTTATATGATGATGCTTCTGGCTGTTGTTGGAATTTCCCTCAGCTGCGAATAAATTCTAATGAAAAAGAAAGCTAAAGCAAATTCTTCCGAAATCCCCAAAGCTCTAGGCTGCTACAAATGGAAAACAGTGCTGATGAATTGAGAGAGTATGTTTCAATTCCAACCACATCCACAGTACATTAAACAAACTGGTATTAAAATATTGTCCTGGGACAGTATGAATTCTGCTACATACACAGAAACTAAGGAGCATCATTCTGGGATTAAAGTCTGAGCATAGGACTTCCAAAAGTTTTTCTAAAGAGGGGCTTAAGTGAGGGCAAACCAACTTGTTTTGTTAATCCAGTGCTGATTTTCAAGTACATTAAGTCATTTATGTAGATCTTACTTGGTGGTCCTAAATTCTCGTAGCTTAATCCTTATCAAAGTATTCAGTTAAAGAGATCTAAGGCAACTACAGCCCCAACAGGAGATGCATTCTGGTGGCTTAACTTGCTTACACACATTGCCTTCACACCGCGCCTCAATTCCCCAGCTTTCCAAGTCAAACCAGAGGGATCCAAGGATATATACTACAGGCATATATTCAATTTCTTCAGCTGTACAGTAATACAGATGAATTCTGTTAAGTCCCTAATAAATGGTTTCTTTTATTCTCGATCTTGCAAACTCTTCAGTTGCTCAACCACTCAAGCCCTTCACTTCAATTGAATGCCCTAAAAAGGTTAGTCCATTGCAACTTGTCTTCAGGTTTAGACTTTTCTCCTGCAAAACCAACTTCCTAAGAATTGGCCTGCTTGTAGAGACCAGCCCACAGCTCCCGCCTGGCTCCACAACTGAATCATTCCACCAGTTCCCAGGCAGTGCCGAGCACAGAACAGCACATCCCCAGAACGCTTCCTGGTCTCTACGAATTGTCAGCCCAATGGACTTCCACAGCCACTGGTCTCCCTGTGCTTTATAGTCTGGAAAGCAGTTTTCTTTCACAACTGTTTATTAATCTCACGTAATTTTGTTTAAATTTATTAATACATTATCCTAATGCTATAGAGTGAAAATTGAAATTTTAAGAAATAGATGCAAAGATTCAACTGAGAATAATAAAGAAGCAAAGATTTAACTTCATTAGAGTTCTTGGAAATTTACAATTTTAAAATATTTTTCGTTCCAAAATGAAGATTCTCTCAATGAAAGGCTTCATACACAGAGGACAGTATTTCTTGGTCAGAACAAAGGCATGTAACTGGGTGAGACAGTTACATCTGCAAAAAATCCTGCCTTTGCAGATAAACAGGATTTTACACCTCACATTGTGTCACTCCACTAACTGTACTTCACCTAAAAATCTGGTCTTTATTCTACCACATTCTACCTTATCAAACATAAAATTTAAAACCACCAAATGGAAAAAGAGGCAAGGGAAAAAAATGAAATAATCTATAACACATGCTACCCCAGTTAAAAAAAAAAAAAAAAAAAAGTAAAAAAACTTTCCTTGTAATCAGACTGGTACAAAGCAACAGCAGTTTACTAGCATTCTCTAGCATTCTCAAAAATAAAGACAAAATGTTGAAAATCAGTAAGTTTTAGTTTCAAGGCTTCAAAACACCTTAAGAAAATAAAGTTTAAAAACTGGGTTTAAATGCTAAGAACTTCCTTGGCAATGCTAGCAGGAACTAGAATCATCCTGATTTAATTCCCTTGAATTTCAGAAAGCTAATAATGGTTCTAAATAATTAGAAACTGTTATTACATTAAAATGCATGATACATACTGATTAGATCATATTAAAATGAAAAGAATAATTTGAATTATTTACACAAAAAAAGCTCAAAGTGAGACAAATCTATGGACCATAAAGAAAAGAAAAGAATTCCTCTAATAGTAACAGATCATTGCGCAAGTAACTTTGATAAATATTAGTTATGTCTGAATAGCATCAAATAAAGAATTTACACAAAAAAATAGCCATATGTACTTACCACAATAAAGCCATTTAATGCCTTGGCTATCTCAGTTCAAAACTCATTTTTAAACTACTAGATGCAACCCAATGATTTTTCATTAAATGCAAAATATTCAGTATATTGCAAATTATCCAAGACTATGATGTGAAACGCTTTTGTGACAGCATTTTATTTAATATTCATTGTCAGCTTCTCTGAGGATAGACTGAGAACTAATAAACTCAGAATGTATTAGTATTATAATACACTACACAACTTATCTTCAGTGTTTTATACTAGCCATAACACTTAGTACAGGGCAGGTACACCAAGTACTAAAGATTAGATATACAAAATATATGAAGATACTAAACTAGATACTAAAATATTCCTGCTGTACCCTGGCTTAAATCTGCCTGTTGAACATGTAAACCGGGGGCAACATTTCTGCTTTTTCGGTGACCTTTTCCCTTCTCTGCAACAGCTGAGGCAAAGTCCTGCCCCGGCTGGCTGTGCTGTGATGACACCGAACATCACAACCTTCAGACAATTTAGTTCACAGCCCAAGTAATGCACAAATCTGGGATGAAAATTACCCACTTTCTTCAGTGGTATCTGTGAGTAGTCTTCTGTGTGTTCTTACATCAAGTTGAACCTATAATTGCTTGACTTGTGCTTTGCATGATGGATGTTGTTCACAGTCAATAATTTACATAGCTGAAGAAACCGCTTTACAAAATGTGACTAAAGAACATAAACGTTTTTCAAGAAACAGTTTCTCAATTTCTCCCTGAATCCGTGTGGCTAGGAGAGAGACCAGCCACAGCCCAGTGGTTTGCAGGTTTCCTGGGCTGCCGTCCGAGCCCCACGGCCGGCCCGTCCTCCCCGCAGCCCCGAGCCCCGGGCTGCTGGCCGGGCTGACGTGAGCCTGGGTCCCAACAACACCTGGGGCTCTAAACCTGCCGCAGGGGAGAGCGATTCTAGTAACGCTTGCACTGAAGAAGGGCTGCTGTACAAATCCAAGCCTCCAAACGTGAGCCAGTGAATGCTGACAGCACGCCAAATGCACTGGAAAGCCTCGGTCACCCCTTTGGATACCCCTTCGGCCTCTGGCGCAGCGGAGCAGCTTAGACACAAACCTAATGGAAACATGGCTCCAGTAGCCCTAGTGCTTAAGGAAATACTTGTTAAACAGCAGTGGTAAACTACTTATGTCTCTTTAAAATGAATAGAACTACTATTTATCTAAAAAGTAAGCAGCCAGCCTGAATTCCTTTACACTTGCTAAATACTCAGATCTCTGAATGAAATCAATATACAAATAAGTGATCAGTAGCAAGTAAGACAGAAGTTTCTATTACATTTTAGGAACATAATATGTGCTTATGTCTTTAGCATTTACACTCCTGGAAAGCGTTCAGGTTAAAACAACAACAAAATAAGAACAACGACAAACATACATACAAAAAAACCAAACCAAACCAAAAAATTGCTTTGTAACTGTGACAACTGACTTACTGTAGAACTGACGACATGCATCTTACACTGGTCAGGGGCCACCTCTTTCTTTTCTCAGTTTTGCACACAACTGACACTTACTTCCCCTGGGGCGCAGACAGCAGGGACTGCTGACAATAAAATGTGTAGCAAAAGACTGAGAAGAAAACAGTCAAAATAGGACTTTTATCAAACACAGTAGGAAAAGGTCCAATGAAGGGAGATGACATCATCCCCCGAATGAAGTAGTTAATTTCTTCACTCTCGTGTCCTTTACAGTTTTCAAGATAAGGGACAGATAGGATGATATTGGGTTGAAATGATGAGCATTTGTTCTGTCAAAGTGGTTTGCAAAAGTGACAGGTCTGAGGCAGCTAGCATGCTCTGGATGTACAAATAAAGAATGACAATAATACCAATTCTAGAGATTCATGCAGCCCAAGGAAATACTGCTATCAAAGCACCAAGCTAAAAAAAAAATAAGACTGACCAACTCTCAAAGCACAAGCAGAGGCAACCTGGCGTTTGGGCAGGCTGTGGCTCAGTGAGGCGACATTCATTAATACCGACACAATAGCACTATTAACAAACAGTGGAGCAGAAGAAAGATGATGACATCTGCTTCTCAAAAAAGTTTGTCTCCTGCAGAACAAAGGTGGCTTAATGTCAACTTCCGAAGCACCTGCTGACCACTTGAGAAGCTCCGCAAGGTCCCTCTACCACTTGTTCTGTTCTGCTGAATTGCTCACTGAACTGGTACCCTTTTCCTTTCTCTCTTCTCCTTAGTGCAGTACTATATGGCAGAGGGAACAACATTAGCCCTCGACAACAGGGGACTCAAATCAGAATTTACGTGTACATACTGCACTTCAGGAAAGGTCAGGTAGCTCTCCAGTGAAGACAGACTGCGACTATGTGAAAGCTTGGAGAGTTTTTCAACTTCAGGTTGGGTTTTCTTATGACAAACGTGAGGCTGATAGCCTCTTTCACTGCACAAAATATATAGAATTGGCCATAAGTCTTTAAAGCCCTGATATATTCCAGTCCATTAGTTTTTACAGTTCAATTTATGTTGTATTACGAAGAGATGTGCTGAACTGCCCAAAAGTACAGATTTGCCAAACTATCCAAAAATAATCTGGAAAGCAAGAAAGTCAGGATACCAGCCAAATCATAAGCAGTATGGTCATTCTGCTACCAGCTCAGCTGGTAATAAATTTTTTTAAGCACTGCTAAACGTATCTCAATGACTTCGACTTTAAATCACGCTTTCTGCTGAACGTTTAAAGAACCAGTGATTTAAAATGAAACATACAGACAACTGATGCAGGTTCACATACCACATGAATGACAACACAGACATCTTCCTCTCTTTTAGCTTTGCACAACATACAATTAACCAAGCTATTATATTGCTGCACAACGATCAGAAGGGATTACCTCTACCAGAAACACAGCTTCTAGGTGCATTCTGCAATGCGGAAGAGTTAGCTGGCAAAGGCGAAAACCTCAAGAAGTGCAGCTAGTGAGAGATGACGCATCATCGTTACCATCACAATACATCTTCCTACCATAAAGGAGTGAAATACTGTTCAATTAAGCTTATCTTCTGCAAGTCGAACACATGTTGGGACTTTATATTTGCTTACTCGAAAATTTACATGACAATTGAAGTATTACTCAAATGCAGAGTCATCATATAAGCAGCAGAGTCTGATCACTCCCATACAAAACCATGGCAGGTAGTGAAGGTCTGAATTATTTCTGTTTCTCTTCTGTGCAGAAACTGACACAGAATTCGAGGCTCCAAGGCCATCACTGCACGGCTTTCCAAGTCATACATATTCATGAGAGACTCTCCGAGAATCACTTTCCTAACTGACATCTGACAGTTGTGAGTTCCAAAGCGCACAGCTATCCGTGAACCCTGACAACAGGGCTGCCTGGCTCAGTACAGTGTTAGGAGCATTCTGTGGGTTTTTACATAGCTCGGTTGTGTGCATCTTTTGCGCTGCCATCAAAAACAAGCTGAGAGCAAGTTTGTACTAATGAACCACAGTAAATCAGAAGTGAAGAGAACCTGCATATGGAGATATGTTTGGAAATGTGTTCTGGAAGAATACTAAACAAAACAAAACAAAAAAAACTATACCAGATTGTTATTTGAATACGATTGTATAGGATACATCTCCTCTTGGCCAGTGTCATGCCATTTTATAAGCAGTTTTAGCAATCCTGCTGCAGTGAGAAGTTCAAATTCATTCAAATTTAGCCTCTTCAGGTCAAGAAAATGGACTTTTAACAAGCAGCAAATTAAAATGTCAAGAGCAATCATACAGATTCTCGTTTATAAGACTTATTTTGTTTTCCGAATTCAAGAATGTTTGACTTTCTCAGAAATTGCTCTACTAACATTTTCACCATAAAGGTACAAGATAACATCAATAGATTTTTGACACCTCAACTTAAAATGCAAAATTCTTAGGCAAGAACAGAGTCCCTCAAAATTCTCAAATCTTTCATACTCAATTATAATGAAGCAAAATGTTGTAAGCAAAGTGATAAGCATCTGCATTTTTAATAGCATACCTATCAGCAAATGGTGACAATACCATTTGGGCTACACTGAGCTACACTTTATCAAGATCTTCATGCTCTTTTTTCCTGAGGCAGTAAATTATTGGAATAGGATGAGAAATGATAAATACCATACTTTTGTGAGCAGAGCTATGTTAATGGGTAATGATTACATAAGAGAAGCTTTATGCTACAGCAAAACAAAAAAACACAACAAAACACCACTACTCTGTTCTGTATCAGCTCATATTACAATGTTCATTAAAGTGATATGTAACATCACTTCAATGTGGCAGCTTCCAGTAGTGAAATGGTTAACAGCTTTTATGGGCAGATTTGATTTCCCATCTTTTCTACGCAGAGATAAAAGCAATGCAATGTCTTGTTTTGATAGGAACTTTGGCTTGTGTTGCTTATAGACATAAAGATATTATTATACCCTTATTTTAGAGGAGGTAAATCAAAGAAATGCACTTTGCAATCGGCTATGTTAGAGGTAATGTTTATGGCACTATCTTAAAAACATACAAGTGAGTCAGAAACTTTCATTAAAATCTCACTGTATGGTAATCCATCCCCAGCAAGCAATCTATTTTTCTTTGAATTGACAGGTAAAAACACCCTATGATTTCACTACAGCTGCTTGCCTTGGTAGGAGGAAGGAGCTGAGCTGAAGGTGCAAAACCTTCCATGCGGTTTCTCTCCCTCCCTGCTGTTTGAATAATGCTAAACATTCACAAGGAGAGGGCTGGTTTGTACTGTTTTGTTTTCTTTATTTCAAACCTATATATCCAAATCCAACAAGGGATGAGGAAGCCACAAAGATAACATGATGGGTTAGATTGAATGTTTTCATATGACTGAAGCTTATGTTCTTGCCTGTATTCTACTGTTTCTACAGGAAATAAAATACAGAAAAAGGCTATTGTGGCTTTTGAGGAACATATTCTATTTCATATTACATGAGCTGTTAGTAGCTTAATGTAAACTGATGTTTTGTTTGTATTTTACAGCACCCAGCTTAACCAAGCCATGATTAATATTTGCAGGTACTACAGTAACAGCTGTAACAGCGACTGTGAGTGCACTTAGACAAATGGTAGCTTCATAGATCTCTATTTTTCACTCATAGATTTTAAAACATTTGAAATATTAACCAATCTTCAACAATATGTTTATTTAACTAATTCTGGAGACAGGGAGGTCAAACAAGTCCGTAGCAAAGTAAAATGCAAGTCTCAAAGCCCTTGTACTAATCATACAATCCCAAATACACTGTGTAACATTTAAAGGTATTACATTTAGTTCTGTCAAAGACAATTCAGGGACTCAAAGAATAAGCCACAAAACATCCTCTATGTCAATTCTTTCTTAAGGCCTCTTTAATTAGCAGGTCAGCACATAATAAACCACAATGGCTCCCTTAGTACCCATCAAGCCTGTGTGTAGAACAGATCGGGGATTTTTTTTTTTTCTTTTAAACAAAACCATGATTATGTTCCAATTCCAGGTACTAACATTTCTTTCAGATTTATTTGCTGAAAAGTAGGTCTAGTTCTGGCATATAATTTTCAAAGAGGTTGTATTATTGGGTTTGTAAATAGCCACTGACTTCACTTGAACAAAAATGAAGCTACAGTCCGCAATAAGAAGGGGAAATTCCAGGCAGCTGTCACATTCTACGCACATACCCTTCCATCCCAGGCTCCAAGAGGAAAACGCACCCCTTCCTGTGCGAGATCAACTGCTGGAATAAAAAGCCTGATTATGCAAGAGGGCTGAGTGCCCCTTCCTCGGGGGCTGGGACACTCAGCACCTCTCCAGGAGTGAGCCCAAAGGCACCAAGTCAAGATTTCAGGACAAAATAGTGCCAGCTCTCAGACTTACTGAGGAATCGTATTGTCGTATTTAAACAGCAAAGAACCTTGGGGAGGCTGAATTTCTGCTGTTACAATGCCTGCTGAGGAGGTCTGAATGACATCAATTAAGAAGAAACTTGGCAGGACATAATCTGTTAATTTTATGCCATTTACATCCATTCTCTTAGCAGTGCCAACTGTCAGCATTTGAACTGTTTAAGTTCTCTTTCTCTCCGTCTGTCTGTGCTGCACAGGATTGCAAAAGCTGAAGTTGTAAAAGGGAGCCTCGGCAGCCATTGTCACTCCAGGCTTCAGTGGGTCCCTCCCTGTGCCAAAAAATGTCACTGGCATCACTGTTATTAACTCTCTGCAGCACAGTATTATTCCCAGTACATCTGTTAGTGGCAGGATTACTGTGTGCCTGTATGCCAGCTTTTCTCCATCCTCTGCACCTCACGGGTGTGTCCGCCTGTACATATTTGCCTCTCCCCTCAGAGATCTTCTGTTGCAGCACAGTCAGTAGAACTGCTAAAACCTGTGCCAAAAAATACAGCATCACAGCACCCTCCACAAAAAGGGAGGGTTAGATATAATTTCAATGACTCAAACTCCTTAAGGAGATTGGTACAACATCATTTGGCTTCATTTGAATTTTCTCTCTATTTCTGGCTGCTATGAGAAAAGCTCCTTCAGGTATACTTGCAGATAGGGCTAAATAACAGTCATAAATACAATAAAAAACTGGGAAAGTGTTTCTACAACAGTCATGGTCTGTTTAATGTTGGAGCAAAATATCATATCATATCTGCAAAGCATGACTGGTATTCACCAGCCTCAAAAAGTGTTTCATGGGGTGATGGGTTGTTGTTCTCCAACCCCCCCGGCTGTGCCACCCGGCACACAGTCAGGCTGATAAACTCTGACCCAGCTGGCCATGGTTTCCACTGGTATAAAACCAGACTTAAGTTTAAAAACACCCTTTCATTAATTTGATAGCTCCTTTTTTTTTTTTTCTGCCTTAACAGCTAAAAGGTAAACTAAGATACAAATATGCGTGGTATTAAAAACTCCACAAAAATAAGTTACTATTTTCCTCCTTTACTGTTGTTATTTCTCAAGATTGATCGTTATTTACTTCTTGCATAATTCTTGTTCCTCATCTTAGTTCTTTACTTTTTCCCACCTTTTCCATCCCATCTCTCCATAATTTCTGTTTTCCCCTTTCCTCATTCCACAGGTTCTCTTTTTTCCTCTGTTCTCCATTCCTAATTTTTTTTCACATGCTCCTCAACTGATTGTCTCTCATCCTTCCTGCAACCACGTACACCCATTTGTTCCTCCTTCCACTTCACGTCCACTAATCAAAGGCACCAGAAATTTTTAAATTGCACCAGACATTCTCAAACCATTCATGCAAACGTTACATTTCCTATTTTGACTCTAAACTTCTCATTGCTTTCCTCTCTGTCTTCCTCAACTAAAACAACACTCCCTTCCCTGTTATTATCACAACCTTCTTTATCCATTCATACTTCTCCAGTCAGATAAATTAATTTGTACTAGACCAAAGCCCTTGCACTATTTAGATTTTGGGAAAGGTAAGATGGATTTTGAAGGGAAAAAATTACCACTGTGCCAGTTACTGTCTTGAATCCATTAAGGCTCCACCCAATCTCACACAGAGATACAAAGTAAAGTTTAGAAACCAGTTTTTTCCCTCAGAATTTGCAGTCTGTTAGGGCTCTCTTTTCAGTGAGGTGGCTCTGAGAGTCCAAACCCACTTCTTGGTGAATAAAAAGACAAACATACCACCAAGTCATTTTGATGCCACTGAAGACACCTGGTATTTGTCCATTTATCACTGAGTGTTCATTTAAGCCACGTACTTCTCTGAAATATTGGCTGAAAACAGTCCAGTTGCTTAAATATAGGCATTGCTTAAATTCTTGTACTTCTAATGTGGGACTTTAAATGGGTGTTACTTGCTACGCAGGGCAGGTAAAATAAAATAGCCTCCTATTGGGTTTAGAGTATTTGGAAGAGTCCAGTGGACACCACTGCAAGCAATTTTGATAAAGGTTGTTACAGTAAAATAAGACATACTGGGGTTAATATTAGAGAACCTTTTATGTTGACCTTGTATCAAAAAACATTGTCATGTATGATAGAGGGTTTAATAGCTTGCACTGAAGAAAAGGGTGAAAATACCCCAGATTTAGTTTTAAAATATTCAATATAGACAGTATTTTTGCTAACGCACAGGATTCTTGTTACAGTTAATTCTGAGCCAAATATAAGCACTAGGAAATTAAAAGCAGGAATATCTGGACAATGTAGCATTTGGTTTTACTGCAGATTGCAATGGTTTCTGTTGACATAATTGCTGCTGAAACCTACTCCTTAGCAGTGAGCGCATTCAGTATAATGCAAGAGCCAAGGGAAAAGAAAGAACAAGGAAGCCAGATATCCTGGTCAGTTGGGTGGCCGAGTAAGGAACTGTTCCTGCGAGCAGATCAGAGGAGCCTGTCGTCACCTCCTCTCCCATGCGGTTCCTCTGGAGGAGCCGCCTGCTCCCCCCCCGGCACGCGTCCCCCCGCGCTCACAGCCGGCAGCCCACGGCTCTCCCCAGCACTCGCGGTGCCTGAACCTTCCCCCTTTGTGCCAGAAGCAAAAAGTGTCTCACGGAGATAAAAAGGTGTGTTTTACTGCTCAGAAAACGGAGAAACACTCCGGTCTTGTTTTACTGTTGCTATAATGACAAATTACGTGTTAACTTCTGGAAGGCAAAATTGTATACAGTTCCGTTTCACACAGACATGTTTGAAAAACTGTCGAAGTGTATCAGTAACTTACCATTATCTACCTTGTTGGAAGTATCAAGGTATTCGGAAGAGCTGCCATTGTAATCTAAGATAACTTTCAGGTGCGTTAGGGGAGACGGCTATTAGAACACCACATTTATAGTATAAACCCTTAATAATTCAACAGAAACCTTCAGCACGAAACAGAATTTAACTTGCAGTTTGTAGGACAGAGACCCATCACTTAAAAGTTCATCTACCTCAATTTTACTAACTACCCAGCTTTAGCCATCGGTTCTGGCAAACACAGATTCATTTTCCTAAACATGACAACTTAAATCTAGACACATGCTGACTTATATTTAATGGGAGCATCTCAAACAAGGATTTACTTTAGAACCAATAAAACTATAGTGTTAATCCAGTTTCACAGATGCAGCCAACCAACTTATCACTCTAAGAAAAAGTATATTTTCCAATCTGATGAACTAAATAAGCAGCAATCTCAATTGCCCATGATCAAAAATGTTTAGCCCTAGTAGACAATTAATAATATTTACTTGCAATATCACAAGAGTATACCATGAAGTTGTTAAAACTTATTAAAAACTTTTTTTAGGTAAACATGACCAAGTATCAGAATAATCTCCATTTTTCATGACTTTGACCACAGAAAGATGTGCATGTGAAGTAGCAAATGGACTGTAAACATTTCTTAAAGAATGTTCCATAAATATTTAACTGCTGCTGGACACATGGCACTTGCTGACTGAGCTTCCAGCGGTTAGGACTGGAACAAGTCCCATGAACTTCCACACTATCATGCATTAACTCACATACTTTGAAGCACTCTCATCATCATCACCACCACCACCACCACAGTGGTATTTCCCAAAACAAAACACAATAGTTCTTTGAAAGAATGTACAAGGTAAAAATCAGCATTCTTTGACATAATTAAGCCTTCCAGTTTTTACTGACTGGGAGTTTTCCATCAGCCCCCTCCGATACGTATTTGCACTCTCTGAAGCCCAGTTCGTGCTCTCTCAGTCCTGGTAACACAACAGTTCCCTCAGAAGGCAAATAAATGGCATCACTCAAGACAGTTTGTTCAGGTAACTTCATGAGATTATCACAGAAGTTTCCTGTTATTGCAGGTGGGAACAATAAGCAAAATGAACCATCAGGGAACTTCTCTTGTATAAAGCAAACAGATTGTAGGTTTTGTCAACTGGGAGTTTACTAAATAGGATAACTCAAGACGTATCTACTCTAATATGCATCAAGGAATCATCTTTTTTTTTTCCCCACCATTAAATCAATGTATTACACAGTGGTGTCTGGCGGGTTTTGGTTGTTTTGTTCTTTTTATTATTGGGTTTTGTTTGTGTGTGTTTGTTTCAATTTACCCCTACGATCTAGAACGAAAGATCTCAATTACAGTCTGAAAGAAAGACGATGCTTCTGTGTTTATCAGCATATGGAACAATAAGACTCAAAACCTAGTGAAGATATTCTGTTCTCTATTATGTACCAGATTTTCTGCAAGGAAAAAGTGATCCAGTGTCTCTGTTCAGATTAACTGCTTAGTATTCTGTTGGGAATATATCACACAGATATCCAGACAGAATGAACTGCATTTCGGCAAGCTCCAATGCAAAACAGTCATTTCTCTCTTCAGTACTTGCATGCACATTGTGATACAAGGTTTCTAGCAGTGTTTTTAGTCATTAAGTGTTTTCTTATGCAGCTTTTATAGAGCTTTCTACCGACATGAAGAATATGTTATGTAAACTACTTTTTCAGGGTGGGAGGGAGACGGCACACCAGTAACTTTATGATGCAGCCTGCAACGTTTCTGTGAAAAGGCAGAGTATCTCATCGCTACCGCAATGGTTCATTTTGATTCTTTTGTAAAAGCTATCAGTCAACAGCCAGTAGAGTTTGTTAAATGTATGACTCCCTAAGATTTCATTACCACCAAAAATATCAGGCTCCTCAGCTGATGAATTATCCCTGACAATTTATAGATACATTTAGAGGAAGTTTGCTACTACCATTTTTAATGCCAAATGTATTTTGTCTCTTACCAAACAGAAACTGAACACTTCATGCAATATTTCTTACCAGTCAAGTTTTTCATCATGCACAGCACTCCTTTGGGACTCGATGCTCGTGTAACCCTGAAAGAAACAAATGTTGAATAGATCATATTATGCGGCTGAGTTTTGATACTACTTCGGATGAGCCGATAATCCTGAAAGAATGCATTTGCTAGATTAATTCCCCATAAAGTTTGTGGGCTACTCTTTACTACACCAACATTCCTAGTTGTACCACATGTGGACGTGACACTTTATCAACACTAGCTGCTTGTGTGATCAGAGATATCAGTGATACTCTGTGTGGGCTATTTGAAAGCAAACACTGGCTACTTCTAGTCTAATGCATCTTTTAACAGATATTTAAGAATATAGAAATTCAGTGTTTAGCTGTAGATACATCACGCTGTCCTTTTCAATTTAACTGAGCAAAAGGGTACTAAGGCTTCCATTACAAGGATTTAAGCCAGAAAAACATCATTCTTTCTTAAAAGTTGAAGTCCTGAGTTTTATAGTTGGTGTCTGACCTTGTAATCATACGTTTTCTACTTGCCAATAACAGCCTGAAGTTTTGTCCCTGTGATTAACTGCACAGTTGATTCATAACACCGAGCCAGCTCATTTAACTGGCCCAAAGCTAAACATTTGAAATAGCCTAATCAAACTTCCATAAATTACACCTGCATTTAATTGTGGGTGTAAATCTGGATCACCCAAATCGGCAGCCCGTTCTTACACACAGCCTTACAAACCAGAGCCACCCTCATGCCTGCGTGGAAACCAAGAGCCCTCCCCGCAGAACGGAGCCAGCTCTGGCGTAAACAAACACCCCCAAGTAAAGCAATCAGTTACCCATTTCACACAAAATCTGATTCCAGTAGGAAACAGAAAAGATTTTGCTCTGAATATTTAATACTTACTTTGTTTACAGTGCATTTTAAGTGCTCATATTTTTAGCATCAACCTGTTTTTATTAAATATCTGGTTTATGCTTTAAGCTTTTATTTGTTATGTGTTTTTACCTTTTGCTTTTCAGAGACACTGGTGCAGGGTTTTAGAAAACTGAGCTGGCTAGTCTCAATAATTATCCCCATCATTCTTTCCCCATTATTTTTTGTCCCACCAAAATTTTTTTTAAAAGTCTTTTTTATGATAAATTTCAAAGCAAGCTACTATACAGTAAGTAAGAACAAACACATTACTATTTTTCAAGGTAAGGATTTGTGAAATCCTTCCAGAAGATACTAACTATAAATGCCAAGTGATATATTTTTAATTGTCAGTATGTGCAGAGACACAGAGCTCAATTGATATCTGGAATTATAAAAATCAATAAACTTCAGGATTCAGTGAAGAAAAAGAGAATGGAGTGGTTGCTTATACTGGCTTGTAGAAGGTTATAGCACTATGACACAGCACTATACGTTGAAAACAAATACATATAAAGAAGCAAAGAAACATTTGTTTGATTCACAGTCAATTCACTTCAGCTTAGTGAAACCACTTGGGGATTGATTTCCAGCACTGGATCAATGACTCTGCCAAATCTCCCTGTACGTCCCAGGGCAGCGAGTGAGGAGCAGGATCTTCTTCAAGAGCTGCAGAAGCATCTTTGCTTCGGAACTCCAGGAATTAAACGTTTTGGCCACAGAGGTGAGCAATGCACATTCCCCAAGTGAGGGACGCTGCTCACCGGCCCTGCTTCACAAGCACCGTGTGGCACCGAGTCCTGGCTCCAGATTACGTGACCAACCATCCTTTCTTTAGCTACCTTTGATGAGTTACCAGAGCACAGCCACAGCACTGCTGTTCTTCATCCCTATTTTCCCCAAAATAGCTGGGGAACAACATTGAGCCAGCAGTCAAAAACTACAAGTCACCATCTGTAACACAGCTTAAAGAAGATTTTGAGTACTGAAAGAAGATTGGAAGAAAGGATCAAGAAGAAAGCAAATTAAGTCAGAAATAAATACCATTATAACAATAACCAGAACTAAAACTCTACTAACAATTCCACCATTATTATTCATTGGATGGAGTACTGTTCTCAAAAGATCAGAAAATGTCAGGTATGTAAACTAATATTAGCACTTTCTAGGTATTTAACAGTGCTGGAACACCCTAACTTCCCCATGCTATGGAAAAATAAAGACATGGTGGCATTCACTTTAAATTCTGAAATAAAGCTTTTAAGAGATCATATTTCCTGCTACGCGTCTTCTGGTGAAAGGAAAAAATAAAAATAGCTAAAAGGTACACATAGTTGATAACAAGAAGAAACTAAAGCTGAACAGACAAACTCTTATTCAGAGCACTGTGATGTTCTTGTGGTAAAAGGATGAGTCCTATTAAACCGGAACATCAGCATCAAAGAGAACAGGTAGAGGTTATAAGAGGAACATAGAAAAAAGCAATGCATCTCAAAGCATTCTTGCCAAGGAGATGTCGGCTTCCTGCACTGCATTTACTGTCCCACAGTTTAATAACGTACATGGACATTATTATTTGGTAAAGAATTATATAATTACGTGATTCTATCATAAGATGCTTTTTCTTGCAACACTGCAAATTAGAAACATCACAGTCCTACAAGTAAAGAGACAGAGAGAAAGAGATAATTACAGATTCATGGAAAGATGGAGTACTGCTGTTTTCATTCAGAGCTCATAAAACCTTATTCTTTCCCTCTTCAGTAATTGTTTTCATTCTTTATATAAACAAGGTAAACTGTGTGGAGTTTCTGCCTCATCCTGTATTCCTTATACAACCAAGACTCCCATCAGCTTCTGTAAATCCTTGACCCTTGTGGGGCAAATCCACAGCCAGGGTGTCAAGTGCAGAACTGTAGCTGTCTGACAGTTGTACCAGGATCACCGAACAGATATTAACCAAAGAGTGGACAGAAAAACAAAACAAATCGCAACAACTTAGGCTCATGATCAAAATGGGCAATAAAATTGACAGGTTAAAAAAAAAAAAAACCAAAAAACCACACCAAACACAACAACAACAAAAAACCACAAACCACCAAAAAAACCACCCACACAAAAAACCCCCACACCTGAAACAGTTTCCCCCACCTCGTTGGTTCTTTAACTTGTTGTTTTCCATACAGTACACACATATCCATGAACAACTCCCTTTTAAATGAAGATGTCATATTTTCTATCTGACTAATGAGTATCTGATCAGCATGTATTACAGAGGTCTACCAGATTGCTCCTGTGCCTGCAAATCAGCCCGTGCTGCCAGGGCGCGTTCCAGTGCTGTTCCGAAAAACATCCCTGTTCAGCCATCGTGTGCTCGCGAGTCGGGACCCTGTGCAGAGGCAGGCAGGGGTCTGTCACCTTCTGCTTTTACAGTCACATATATCTGAGAAGCAAGAATATTCTCTAAAATAGAATTGAACAGTAAGAAGAAGGAGACACTGGCTTAAAATGTCAATCCCAGAATAACTGCAGTAGCTAAAACACTGCATAGATTCAAACAACAACAAAAACCCCCACCATGTTTTCCCTTGTCCACCTATTGTGAAGAATGAATGAATGAAGGAGAAAATGACGGGTTTACGCACTGAGAGTGTCACCAGGTTAAACAGCTCAGTCGTTGCTCTGTGCTCAGCCGTGCCCCGAGTGTCACACTGTCCTTGGTGCAGAGGGCTGAGTGGGAGGTTTGCCTTACACAGGACAGAAATACCTTAACTCACTGTCGTATTTCCCCTCACGTGGTCTTACAAAAGGTCCTCTTTGCCCTGACACTTGGCTCCCTGACTGTCTCCTTGGCTGCATAAGCAAATTTACAGTTGCGAATCCACAGTGATTAATAACTTTCCTTTCACCCTGATTTTAGCATCCTTAGGCATGCCTTTTGCTAGTCAGCTGACTGCATTACTACCCAGCAGAAGTTATATATCCAGGTAAAAAGACCAAAAAAATATACTGCTGCTTATAAATCACAGTTGTACAGATGGATCTCTTAACAATTTTTTTTTCGTCTGCAATATACCAAGGTTTTCAAGATTACGTTGTTTGAAATATAGACCAAACTCTAAGAGAGGGCAAGTATTCACAAGCCCACCATTTTCACAGCTGCAGTAGCTAGACAGACAATAAAAAAAATAACTGAGAAACTAGTGATGGAAAATGAACAGGCCTCTGTGTACTGTGAAACTAAGTCATATTCTTTCCAAGGAATTTTATTTTGCCTTATTCCCACATACCACTGCCCGGGGGGCTGGGTACCAGTCCCCATTTTTGGGGATGCTTTCAGCCATATCAGCAGCAGCCTTATATGAAAAAGGCCAAAGCTACGTTCCCGTGTTGACTGCAAGGAGCAAACCAGTTTCAAAGGACATCGGTGTTTCTCTCCCACTGCGCAGGATGTGCTACTGGACTCTCCTGCACACGTGCATCCTGTTCAACCCTCCGCTAATTGTCACAAATAACAAGCACTCAAGCATGACCATCTAGTGCATTCAGCTGTTCATCAGAAAAAGCCTAAGAAAGGGGAGCGGATCCAGAGAACCAAGAGTGGGCTCTGGGCCACAGCAGTGTTACGGGCTCCAGATACTGCCAGGCAGAAGTTGGCCTCCCTTCTTCTGGAAATACCATTTTTCCTCACATATGCTGCCTTTGAGATTTCCAAAAGCAGCAGAGAGCACAGAATAGGGACAGCCCTGGGGGCAAAGGGGAGGGAGAAGGGATCGGGGAGGGAAGCAAAGCAAAAACAGTTACTTTCTTCTGAGCATAAACTCTGCTTTTTATATGCTATCCGCTGGCCAGAGTGAAGTGATGAATAGCACGTAAAACACAAAACCATATTCCTTCCTGATGCATAGCCCTTTACCTTTGAATTCCAATACCCACAACCTCTTTTTCTGGAAATGCAGCCCTATCCCAACAGTTTGAAGGTCTCAAAGTGTGTATTTGTCTGTACTCAACCCATTGCACTGACAATTCCACACCAGACTACAGTTCCAGTCAGCACAAAGGCTTAAACAACACAATAAACACATAACAAACTCCTAATACGGTGTTTAAAACCAACACTCAGTTTTTTATACTCCAGTGTAACAATTTGGGAAACCTGTCTACACAGAACTTGGTGTCCTTACTGCACTGTCTCTGAGAACCACGGAAGAGTTGGACAGGTCACATACATCCAGAGCAGGGACAATGGAAGGTCGCTATATATTGATGACTTGTATCCACACAGACGTTCACATAGGGCAGCACTCTTAAATTAGACAGCAGTGTGTTTCTGTGGAAGCCTCTTAGCCACGTTAAAATATACTCCATAAACAAGCGAATGGTAAATCTCAGGGATCCAGAGGCAGGTAATATGAATGATTGCTCAGGAGCTGTTTGGGCTGTCTGAACAGGTACTTCAGCATTGAGTTGCGATATGAATTACGCCTGGACGCATCAGCTCTCATGTACGTGGGCTGCTGCGCAGCCAGAAGGTGTCATATTTATTGAGCACATGCAGTCAGTCCAAAATGCTTTAGATATGTCAAAGTTAATTCATCTACACGTGCTATGCATAAACCCAGGCTTTGAGATGTCTAGACTTGGTCCAGCCAGATATAATTTGGTGTCCAAAAGTCCCAGTCATATGTGATGGATCTCAAAGCTCTCCAGACTGGGACTCCAGGCAGAGAAAAAGGAGCCGGTCAAGCTAATCGGGCAGAGGGCAGCCCTGGCTTCTGCAGCTGGGGTCAAGTCCAGAAGAACCATCACAAAGAAACCCTTCACCGCAGCCAACTCGGGCCAAGAGATGATTGAAAGCACATGAGATCAGGGCTTGGGGATCTGGACACAGCACATGAAGCACAATTCAACTGCAAAAGCTCCACTGGGGTTGTGTAACAAACCTGCCAACTGCAAGAGGGAGTACCTGCACATGAAGACACGCTCCACAAGGCCTCACCTCTGCTGTCTTGCCTGACTGTGTTATAGTGCTGCCTGCTTCAGCCCTGCCTCCTTGCTGAAGCCACAAAAATCCTCCATCTCATTTTATTCTCCTTTGTTTCTCCCCACAAATGTCTGTCACGGGTTCTTTCCAGACGTTACAGATTTCTTTCTGGGAAGATCAGGAGGTCCATCCACACACTTGTCTTCAGAAAAGAGAAACTTGCTTTTCTATTTTCTTTTATTAAACATATTTTTCCACTTTGTCTGGGGACTTCCAGGCAGGCATTAGTCATAGAAGTACAAAGCATTCCCAAATGCAACTGAAATCAATGGAGTAGCAACAAGGTCTCCCTCAGTAGATTTCTGCGCCAGCAGTATCGCATATAAGATGTACCTGCCTGGCCTATTAATAACTTTTAAACTCCATATCCTCTTCAGTGTATTCTGAGGTTTACCCTTGTTCCCCCCGTTCAGCTGACTGTCCCTGATGTGTTTTGAGACCACTGAAGCGCAGCAGCACCTGCCCGCCAGGCCCAGGGGCCCCCGGGTGCCCCGACACCCCCCAGAACCTGCGCTGGGGCCGGAGCATCTCACACACAGGCCCCAGCAGCATCTGGAGCTCCCCATCAACCGGCAACAGCAGCTGTGTGTCTGAAAGGAATATGGATTCTTTCTGGCGATGGATTTTCTCATCACGTTTGTGTTAGGCTGCTAAATAAAACAGAGCAAGCTGATTTCTTCTCTCTGCCACGGTCTCGAGATTGATCTGTCCTAGAAAACTAGTGGAGACAGTCATTTTTAATCTGGTGAATCAGAAGAAGCAGCAATTATGTCCACAAAAAGTTAACATGGTACAGACAAACGCAGTCTCCCAAGCAAAAAGGTGCAAGGCAGTGCCATGGCTTCTACAAATTTTTCTCTCACTTCAAGTTTAAGTGTTGGGGATTTTTTTTAGACCTCTCTTAAAAGATAAAGATATTTGGCTACACGCTTAGTGGATATGAAAAAAGCAACAGGTAAAAGAGCAAAACGACTTCAGAAGGGACATGCAGGACTGTAGACATGACCACAGACCTGACCAAGCTCAGAGAATAGTCATCTCAGCCCTACCATTTTTCCAGCTGCTTAAAATAGAAAATACACTGTTTAAAATTACTGAATTTAATTTCTTGTTTTCTCTTCCTCCCATGGGAAGAAGAAAAGTGTCGGCAAAAAAAAAATCTGAGGTGTCGAATCCAGTTGTACACACAGCTACTCTACTTTAAAACCTTTTAAATCGAGACTTTCTCCCGTTACACTCCTACAGTTAGATGAAGAGGCTGGTCCAAAGGGCACAAGGCAGTTTAATTGCCCGACCCAGGGCCGCTGACCTCTCATCAACCGATTGCTCGGCCAGCCAATGATTTTTTTTTTTTTGGCATCAAAATGAGTGATAGTACTGAACTATATTTAGTCACATTACATTCCCTCACCCATACATTGTATTTGGCCATTGAAAGACAGAATAATATATAGTCCTGATGCCACAAAATCCTCCAGTATATTTCCTCCCTTGGAACAGAGAATTGCAGTGAACAGAAATGAGGTTCTTATAAAGAAGATATTTCCTCTCTGTAAAGTACACAAAATCAGAAAGAACCGTATTTTTTTTCTTCTTCTCAGAAAATGATTTATAAGAATAGATTTACAAGAACAAACCCAAGTTTGCTCTAGAATGGAATATTTCAACCCATGTTCAAGGTACTATTCACTGAGACTTAATAATTTAAGTGCATTCAACACTCTGCTTGAAATCAAAATAAAGAAAAGCGTGTGAAATATGCTTAGAACTACTTGTATTTCCCTTATATTAACAGCATATTTTCCATGCCTTATTTATCCTTTCTGCTGGCATATCTGCTGCAGACTTTGAATCAAAGTAAAGCTATGCTCTTTTTATTGCCAATTTTGACTGGATCCCTGATAATAAACCATTAAAATGACAAGCAAATATATAAAACAAATGGAATCATTGATGCTTATGTATCACAGTTCTTGAATATAATAAGCACATCTCTCCCCTTTCTCTCTTGTCTTACAACTGAAGAGGATTTTTTTATTTTATTAACGTAAGTTATAATTCAAGACTACCCTACTAAGGCATCAGATCACGTCTACAGCTAACTCTTTTTGGAGTTTCATACTATATTTAGTACAAAATTAAGTGAAGGCAAAACCAGTGCTCATTTGTGTAAATATTCACACTATTTCTCTGTTTATAGAGTCCTTTAAATTACTCTAAACTTAATGAAATTTAATATAGAAAATACTTCCTGTAAGAAACTAGATGTCCTGCAAAATTGTTAGTTATCAATATGATTTATTGGTCAATTCTGGCAGATGCTTCTACACAGATCTGTGTTCCCTTGTGTCTGTGGTAGGTTTTTCCTTGGCCTTGTAGCCTCTCCAGCTTCCACACCCTGGGCTCCACACCCAGGTTTCTTTCTTCCAAATTTTAACCACATTAGTGAGGCCGCCGCCTCAAATCTCTTGCATCAAGCCAAGAGAAACATTCAGTACATTTTACTGGAAGTTACCTGAGTGCAGATAGAGGAGCGAGATAGCTCAGACTGATCTCACGGCCGAGCTGACAGACCAGCCTCGCTGGAGCAATACATCATATCTACACCTGCCTCAGTGCCTGCAGGCTTTCTAACCACCACGGCTTTCCTGCAGCTGTCTCAGAGAGACTGGAACTCAAGACCACCAAAATGCAAACCCCAGGATAATTCAGGATTCAGCAATTACTGCCTTTTAAGAAAAGTCCTTGGGAAGCCTCCCTAATATGGCAGGTTACTTCAATTGCAAGGAAAATCAGGGGTTTCCACAGAATGATGCCCATTAATGCTATGGAAGCTATGTAAGAAACAGCTTTATTTAAAAAATAATAAATAAAACAAAGAAAATGAAAGAAAAACACCTTAAGCAAGCATTCACAAATTAACAAGAACTTGAGTTGATTTGCTTTGAAAATGCATAAAGTGCCTACCCTCGTACTGCTCAAGAAATATGGGCCAAATTCTCAGTACCATAATAAAGTCATACCAAGTAACTTTTCATTAGCTGTGAGGTTTCAAATGTAGGACATAAACATGGAGTAGCAAAGAGTACGGGACAGGTGCACACATTTTAAAATTTCCAAACCTGGCATACCTATAATGCATTTGTTTCATTCAAAGTAAAATCACAGAAGTTAAACAACATTCCTGATTTCTGAAATTTTTTTGCAAAGAGTTCATATTTCTAGGACTTTCTGGTAATAATCTACAGCTTGCAATTTTGTTTTAATTTTGCTATAGCTTCCAATCCCCACTTAAAGTCCTGGAAACATTTGTTCCTCGTTTCTGTTTGATCATTTGGCAAACATAGTTATTTTTTATTGACAAAATAAACAAAACCACTTGACTAGATTCAGCTCAAGCTGTCTTCAGTCCAACGCACTATGGCAGCACAACCTTGGAGATGGTTTCCACTCGGCAGGAACAGCTCCTCTTACAGCTCTAGCAAAAGGACGCACAAACCCCTGTGGCTATTGCATCCAAGCTGCCCCCGCAGCCCCATCCCATAGCCCCAAGCTCCACGGCCGCACTTGGTGCTCAGTGACCCAAGTTCAGCACTGGGAGCTTCCAAACGATCATTCTGCTTTACAAGCAAAAGCTTTTGCTTTTAACTGTATGAATCTCCAAACCCTGGCAGATGTATAATTATACAAAGGCAGAATTAGTAAACATTTTACCAGTTCAAAGGATACACAAAAATGGCCTTGTCTTTACCCCATCACATTGCAGTGTGCACTGGACAAGTCAAAAAGTCCTGCTGGTTAAAAGCCCAGTGACTCCAACTGTGGGCCTCTGGAATACACTGACCAGTCATACATTTATTACTCCTTTTAATTAAAATCTGTTTGAGCCTATTCCTACTGCCACTAAAGCCAAGGGAAAGACACCCTCCAACCCGAATTCTGGTCTATACCTTACAGAGAAATTAGGTTTACCATGTTCTTGCCCCTTGCAAAAATACGGTATCATCCATTTAACAAGTTTTGAGTTAAAGTCTACCTTCCTGTTATACATCATTCATCTGTCAAAGTCTTGTCAGCACTACCAAAACTTATTTCAGAGAAGAATCACATTAAATCATCCAAAATAGCTCATCATCTTAAAAATACAGAGACCTCAAAGTCACACATCCACCTTCTAGCAGCCAACAAGCCAGGGACACCATGAAGGTATACTTAGGGTTAAATGAAAGTCTTAGAAGATGGTGGAGACAAGAGCCTGATAATTATATTTTAAGTTCTCAGGATTTTTTTAACCAGCTATGTTTTTAACAACAAATTCTGAATTCCCTTAAATTGGGGTGCCCTTTGCCTCATTTGCTCTTTTGCTTCTGAACTTTCAGAGCTCACATCCTCCAGCTCTTCTCCACAGCCACAGAAACAAACAAACAAAAATTCTTAAATGTTACAGGAGCTCAGAGTGCACAGCACTGCAGCAGATGGTTACAAAGAGACAGTAAAGCTTACATGAAAAAGAATTTAGAAACAGAGGAAAAAGGTTCACTGCTGCTCCCATTCAGGGCAAAATCGTGGGTTTTCCCCCCTCCCGCCCTTGAACATGCTGAGATCAATGTTCAGTTTGGTTGGGACTTACAGAAGCGCCCAAAGGTGGCCTCGCTTCCTCCGGCATGGAACCAATTTACCACGAACAGCATTCAGAGATGTTTCCAAGTTTTGTCATTTGATAACTCAAGATACAATTTAAAGGGAGTCACAAATGAATGCATCTTAGTTTCCAAAGAACTGCCTCACGATTTATGAAAGGGGGATTAAGCAGTGCCATTAATCTAGTTCATTGTGTCAGAATAATGCAATACAGCTGTTAATTACTGTGGTCTACCTGTGCATAATATCCCCATCAGCCTCAGAATTCTCTCCATAAAGATCATTTTGTTTTCTTGTATATTTTATCCCCAAGACTTCAGACTACGTCTCTATGGTGCATTTCCCTGTCGGTAAGAAAGCCTCTCTCCCTAAGCTGTAGAGGTGCCTTTGAAATATACACATTCAAATATTTTCCCATTACAAACCTGCTGATCCAAACAAGCTTACAAACAGCAAGACCCATGTCCTATATTTGCTAACCTCCTCTCTATATACTTTCAGCTTCTTCCCATGTCCTCCTTCTGCCTGCCCGATAACTCATGCTATCGGGTTTGGTCTGGCTGCTGCCTCTCTAAGCGAATACGGATTGAGTTCTGCCTGACTTTCCCCTGAAGGAGCTTTAACATAGGTCTTTTTCCTCTGGCCAGGGATTTTCACCAACCTCGGTGTAACTTACTATCTCTGAAGCCTCTATATTACTGTTGGCTTCAGTGGAAACCAGCCTCTGGATTCCAAAGTTGTTATCTGGGGACCAAGGAACACGCACGGGCAGCACAGACAACCACACCGCCACCAGAAATCTGCAATCTTTTGGTTCTTCATCTGAATGTGAAGGATGTTAGTGCATCTCTGACTCAATAACACATGGGATTTTAAATCCACCCCAGTGATTTAGGAGCCTTCTGCAAAGGGCACAGAGTGTGGCAGAGGGCTGTGCTCGCAGGCTGTCCCTGCGCAGGGCCAGCCCCGTCTTCCCCAGGGAGGGAGCTCAAGAGACACTGAATCTGGAGGACAAGGCACCATCCATGAGAACAGGAGGAGGAGGAGGAGAGAAACTGGAAGTTACACACACATTGTTAGATAAAACAGATTTGTCCTAACAAAATTTAAGCCTGAAACAGTATTGGAGCTTTTACTTTTCACTTATTTCAACATTCTACTTCATGAATGCTATAATACAAAAAGCAATTCAGCCTTAATTATAGTGGTTTAGCTGGGTTGCTATAATTTTCCTGTCCCTTAATTCTTCCCATGCTTATAACTATCTAAGAGCTTAGGCTCTGGTAAATTTTTTATTCTTCATAATTGCCAAGCCTGAGTGGAGGAATAAGAGCTCCATGCTTAGCATTTCCTTCTGTAATCTAAAGGCATACTGTGCCAAATATAAGCCACTTGAAATAAGTCACTGTGGGTAGCAACGTATATGCTTTAACTCATGGCTCACAAAGTCTCTGATGCCGTATTTCATGTCACCCGCACACCTATTCATCTCAAAGCCTACCCCATAGCCAGAGACAATTGTAATACAAGCTCTACGGAAACATTCTTCTATTTTTATCCTGTTGTTATTCCTTTGTTAAGCAGTGACAACTTTTTCTACATTTTATTTTACTGGAGCAATTCACACTTGGAACCCAAATAAAGAGAATCCCTGTACGCCACCATGTCCCCAGACCTGTGAAAGCGAAGGATGGCAGCACCGTAGAGTGTGAAAGAATTAGATCCTTCACCCAGCAGCTTTCTCCTCGCAGGAGGAGGGTGATCCTCCCTCCCCTGTGCTCTCCCCAGGGTCTATGAAGGAAAACAAGCAACCCTTTTAGCAACAAATGAAATATCCTATTTTTTGGTCACAACAACATGCAGATTTTATTTCAACTAGGCAAAGAATCGAAAAAGTATGACTTTTAGAAGAAGGGAAAACCTTAGGCAACATACAAGAATATGGGGGAGATCCAGGAAATTCTTTCAGATGTTGCAAGGACTCAAATTAAAAAGAAAAGTCTCCAACTCCATTCAGAAGACAGACATTTCCTCAGAATTCCTATTTGACTGTTATGAGGTGGCCACTAGCAATGCAATATAATATTCATGCTAAACCAACTCAGAAGCCTTGTGATCAGACCAGCTTCTACAGAACAAGAGAGAAGTTACACCCTATGTGCACACCTACAAGATCATCTGAGCCCCTCTGCAGAACCTGCCATCCGAACGGCTGTACCCCACAGGAATCTCACGCTCACTGGCCATATTAATTTCCCTCTTTTCGTGTATAACTCTAATTTTCAAAAGTTTTGCCCAGGGCCCGTTACTGGGCTCAACTGCTTCACACAATCAGAGCCGCCCTCCCCTAGAGCACTGCATTGTCTGCTCCGACCCTGCCCAAGCTGCTTTTTTTTTCCTGAAAGATCCTTATCCAAGGACATGGGTGTCAATGCCGCACAAAACAAACGCAGGCTCCATAGACAGGCTGGCCAGGAAGCACAGATTTCAAGGGCCAGTTTACAAAGTCTTCTTCACCAGGGCCCGAATCTCTGACAAACAGCTTGCTGCAGCTTCAGTTTACAGAGTTCATAATTGTTCTGGGAGGTGCATTACAGAGTAATCAAAATGATAACAATTCTCAAAAATTGCAGCGGGTTGTGTGGAAAGATTAAACAGCTTGGTCTTATTCTCACTGGGAAACAGGAGACTTAGCAAACACTGCATTAACATTTTTAATATTATGAAGGGGAATTAATAACATTATAAATATGAGGGGTGGAAATCGAGTAATAACCTATCGACAGCAGGTATTCTGCTGCTATCTGGAGGCTAACGAAGAAAGAAAGAAAGAATTTTCCTCGTGAAATCTCAGTAGGGAGGAGAGCATGCATGCAAGATTTATGCAAGGAAGACAGTAAACGTGTGGGGTAAAAGTGGTAGAATATGTGCAGCCATGCAAAATCTTCACAACTGGCTACACACCGGAAACTCTGTGACCCATTTTAGGGGATTTTGTACAAGTGACATTGTGCAGCAGGAGCAGACAGTTGTGATTCCCACTTGCACACATCTCGTCACTCACAAACACACACAAGAGCAGAGTGAATGTTTTCTGCAATCTCATATCCATCCATCCAAAATGGTAATTCCCCTCTGGAGTTCAACACATACAGTACAGTCTTTGTTTTCTTTTCCACTGGTAAGCAAAATAATTTCCAGGCAGTGTTGCCATCATGCTTAATTTTGATTCTAAAACACTCTGGAACCTAGATGTGACATGAATGATGGCTCTTAAAACGTACTCCAAAGCCGCCTCCTAGTCTTTACACTAAACGCAAGAAATTGAGAGGAGGAAAAGGAAAACAGGCACAGAATCGTTTGCCCTCTTGTCAACTACTGAATCGTGAATTTACTTTTCTAAAAAGAGGCTAACAAAATAGCCTTGCATCACAGACTAAATATTTGGAGCTAACACATACAGACCAGGGTAAAATTGTCATGCCACCCCTAAACAATCAGCACAACTTTCAGAAACTTGCATGCATTCCTGAAAAAAATCTGCATCTTCTCAGCACTGGGTCATGTAGGATTAGTGCGACGTACAGCCAGGGATGAATATATTAGCTAGGTTTAAGTCACAAAGCTCAGGTATTGCTGGTGTAATAGCTGTAGCTGTTAGCATGGCTAGCCTGCTGGAATATCCAATCCAGCTGCTTAAGTAGCTTTGGCAGCTCTCTCCAAGTTCCTAAAGGTCCTGTGCTACCAACACCTGCATTAGTAAGCTGGAGCTAGCTCAGGAGAGAGAAGCAGAGAAGGAAAACAGAAGCTACAGTAATGTATATACAACCCTTAGTTTGATGTCCAAGTCTAAAAACATTGACTTAGTAAAGCAAAATAACAGAAATATCTATTTGAGAGTACATTAAGCTATAGCTAAACATAGAGCACCTGTACACAAAGGCCAAATCCCATTATCAAATACAGTTATTGTAGCTCTCCAAAGCAAAGCTGGCATGCAAGGAAGCCAGAAAGAGTGCTGTGCTCCCTTTCAAGCCACCTACAAACATACCATTCATACACTGCCACTGCAAATTGACAAATCCAGCTCCCTGTGCCCTGGTATTTTATTGGCCTTCTAAATTATTTAAATGTTTGCAAAAATTGTCATCATTTTACCACTTCCTTTTTTAAGGTAATTCACTTGAGCTTCATAATGCAGAAGTGACAAGATGTAGGAAGAAAGGTTAAAAAAGCCAACTGGTCCCATTCTGGAGTACAATTAACACAGTACTTCACTTTCAGAGGGCAGTTCTGGCTTAGTAAACATAACCGTAGCTTTACTATGAGGTTAAAATGAGGGGGCATTCATTCTTATTACTAACATACCTTCACAAAGGTTCCAAGATCAAAGACAAACTGTCAGCGTAATTGTAAAATAATACTTTCTTCCCCACTTTTAATTACCTTAAATAGCTTTTATATATTATTAATAACATTCCCCACCATTAGAGCAAAACTTGATTAAAGGCATCACTTTATGCACAAACACAGAGGAGGTTTGTGTAACACAAGAATTAGTTAGATTTTTGGATCGCAAACAGGCGGCAAAACTAAGAAAACATGCTCACTTCAAATCCAGCCAAGTCCGTGCAATTTGAAGCAAGACTCAGTTCCCTCTTTGAGAAGTTTACATCCCCAAGAGGCAGCTGCCATGAATTTAGCTTGCAAGTCCTGCCATGCAAATGAAGAGAGAAGTTTTATGCTCACCAAACTTCTTTTCTGAGAACAGATCATCCTTCTCATGGAAGAAACTCTTTGATCCCAAGTCTGTTCCAGAGCCCACTGAGCTTTTCTCTATCAATTTCAGTGGATTCTGGAGGAGCCCTCACACAGGCTGCTTTAGCCACAGCTGATGGTTGGCATCCCCCAGACATCCCATGGCTAGTTTTGCCATCACACAACATTGCGCCTGTCACACAGAAGAAAGACACCGTACTAATACAAAACACTGATTATTAGGAAGCTATACAGTATAAAAGCAAGTGACACCCTGTTGTTACTCTCCCCCAATAATGTTAACATATCAGTAAAACAAAATAAATATTAAAAAAAAAAAAAAAAGAGAACCCCAAAAAGTAATATATTCCTTTTCTGGGAGGCTCAGATGTCTCTTATGGCAGGAATATTTGGTATCTGGCAACATTAGATTGATTTAGGAAGCTGGGATTGTAATTTTTTTCCCCATCTACGTGAGGGTGGGAAAAGGACTCTTCAAAACACAGTTTGTTGCTCAATATGGTCTTTCGCAGGACTTTAACTTGCTTTTGTTATTCATAGGAATTTTTAAGTGAAAGCTGAGAGTCACAAATGGAAAAGAGATTTGACTGGCAGCTACAACTTCAATTTGTATGAGAAATCTCTCTGGAAAACATCCTTATTTTGTCTCAGCCTCACCTTCCAGTAACAAAACCATGATGGTTACACAGGCTGTCCTCTTGTGTATCCATCCTCACACTGGAAATTACAACTAAATTACAAAACAGCTTGTCCAATACTCATGAAAATAAAAATCATAGTCCACTCCACTACAACTAATTAATTTTCTTAAACCTGCATCCCAGAGTGATCAAACGAGACATGAGCTCTTTCATGAGAAGAAAATCCCACTAGAGTTCCTTAACATCAAATGTAACAAACACCGGCGTTTTAACATTTACATCACCATGTTCGAACCCCCATGTTTGCATATGTAAGCACACATTTGCATGTAAGCATTATGTATTATTAATATTAATTAATACTACTATTCAAAGGTGGTAGTCTGCCTATGCTCTGCATGCAGTCTGTATATATGCACACAAAACAGGCTCATAAAATGAAACAAAAATACATTGCTTATGGTTAAGTTCATTAAGAGAAGGGAATATATGACAGCATTAAAAACAAAGCAAAAAACCACATTCTACCTCTCAGCACTTAGTGTTCACAATGGCTCCACTGTGCAATTTTACAGCATCGCGCTTCTTTTGTCTGCTCGGGCCTGGGAACCCTTTTGCACATTTTCATATAGTTCATATTAAATATGGGAACTTTAGATTCTCTCATGAGACACAGTTCTACAGCTACTTTCCCTAAATAATAGCCATCTGTTCTGAATGACCTCCCCAAACAACTCGCTTTGTTAATGGCAACTGTGCTACAGTTAATACACCGGTTGGGATTACTCCAGCCAACTTTCCATGAGCCTCTATTGTTATGAAAACCTATTATCAGGCAATTAAATGACAGCAAGAATGTAATAAAGTACAACAGTTTTACTTGTATCATTATCCTGGGTGCTGATGTTAATGACAGGCTATCGCACCCTAGACTGTAATTCCTGGATACTGTCATACTGGAGAATAACTCCCGTCAGCAGCTATTTTCAACCTTAATGGTTTGAGCAATTACAATCCTTACCTAAGCCCTTCCCCAGTATTTCACCCCAACTTAAATTAAGGGCAGCTCTGAGATTACCATCAGAGCTTGCTGCTGAAGGCCACGTGTAAAGGACACAAGACTGGTCTTACCTAAAGCTCAGCCAATTTTTGAAGGTATTTGTTTCCTTGTCAGACAGGCAAGCCTCTCGGAGGTGCATTCACAATCACCTGTCCTCTGTGTAAATGAAACAATAAACCAGCTTTCTAAATTCTCTATTCTGTACTTGTCTCAGTGGGAAATAATGAAGCTGAATTGCCCTTACAGTCCTTTTAGTATCCCTCTGGCAGGTTGAATTTCCACATGACACCTTTCCTTTTGTTTTCTCATTTCTAGAACTAAACATAAACTTAAATAAACCTCTCTAAGAAACAAGATGCACATAATTGCCACAGACACCACAAGATGTCTAGAACATTTCATCTTTCTAAATTGTCCTGGGTTTGAAATTTATACAGGGTTTGAAATTTATACAATCAGCATTCTGTATTTCTGATATATAACATAGCAGTAGGTCTAAAACAAGGGCTTTTTTCCCATCGTGAAAATAATCTAAAAATTTATGTTGACATGAAGTAGTACTTTCTCTATCACTGAGACGATCCAACTGCAGTCATACTGTTTGGCATAGATTCAGCTAATATGCATTTATAGTTCTCCTTCCTTGACAGAAGGCAGTATATTTACCAGCCTGTATGTGCAGTTAGACTAAAGTGTTGTTTTTCACTGGGACTCATAACCTCTACTCTTTGGAATATTTATTTGCTTCCTAAGACGCAATAGGGAACTTTATGCAACTTAGTATATCAGTTCTACATGAATACTACACACAGGCTTCTTCCAGATCAAAATTACCAGATGGAAAAGCTCCCCGGTAGAAATTACTGGATGACAGAGGATATAAATGAACTCTTTGTTCAGAAGCATTTTTAGACTGTTTTATTATGGAGGTGGTCTTATAGCAACAACATTAATTTTGTAAGACACAAGTGCCTGACACAATCAAGTTACACGGGCAACACAGGAGTAAACTATCCCAAGAAGGGCCCTCCGGAGGGAGGTATCTTCCAAATCAAATGAGAAACACAGGATCCAGTTACATCACCTCTTAGAGGAGATGAAATTTATTTTGTTGCATTTCTCAGGAGAAACCACAGCAGCTAACGAGCAGGATGGACCGACCTGATCATCCTTCCAAGCCCACTCCCTTTGCCAACCCATTATGCAGAGTCAGAATCTCTTTCCTTTGGGCCCATAGTCCAAGCCAGAAATGGGAAGAACTCATGTGATACCTTACTCCTCCTTGCTATCCTGCTACCCTTCACATAAAATGATGTTAAACTAAAATTACACAACAGAAACATTATCTTTAAAAACACAAGGGAACCTGACAATACATAGGAATGTTCCTTGTATATTTTTGTCTACTGGGAAAAAAGAAACAAGAATATATTAATATAATAACACAGGCAGAATTGTTTCTTGGAAGAACATTGATAATGAAGAGTGCACTTTTGTTCTGTAAAACTACTTGTGCAAGCACAAGGAAGATCTCAACATCACTCATGCTGCTAAGAGAGAAAACATGCATTTCCCAGCTCCCTTATAAATGCCAATTTCATCTCTCCCAACTCTGTTGTCAAGTACAAGAAATATGGTGTAGACTTATGTAACAGCCAAACAACTGATATTTGCTTTTGGAAGTCCCTTCAAAGTTGTGCACCTTCAAAACCAATATTTTTGACTAATCTCTCTTCTGCTCCTCATAACGATTGTTTGGATCTCTTTTTGAGATCTGGCTTATTGAAAACACCTTGCTAGAATGGATCGTGTCCTTCGTACCTACAGTGTAATATGATGTGATTCTCCTATTGACACCAGTGATATTTCCAAACACACGTGACAGAAACGTAACATATCTGAGTATTTCCCAGAAGTTCCCAAGAGAGAATTTTGTCCACACAAGAGCTATCACAATAAGCTTTGTCTGCAATAAAAAGGTCCACAAAGTCAAACAGATACAGTAAGGAATGTTTCTGAAACTGCACGAAGGGTTTTTTCCCCACTTTATGCCATAGATGAGACAGAGTAAGCAACACCCTATAGTAGAACTGGATACTGGGGTTTATTTAGGAAAAAAAAGAAAGAGAGAGCGCGCTTTTACTCTACTTGATTATCTCACTTGCTCTCTTCCCCCTCAGTGCTACCTTTGCTCATCAGGTCTCGACTTCCTCCAGCAGTGAGGTTGGGCAGAACGTTGCCTCGCTCAGGCTGTGCAGTTGCCCCTGGTCCCCTGCACCCCATGGGATTCAGCCCCTCACACCCCATCTCTGATCTCCAGGATCTCCCTCACTTCCAGGATCTTTCCTCTGGCTAGGATCATCACCACCTCCTTTCTGGTCCCCTTACTTTCTGAGACCTCTTCCTTTAGGAACTCTTCTTTTTCAAAGCTCTGCTTTTACAGATCCCCAAGGCCTCAGTTCTCTACATCTGAGCAGTTTATGCACAGGAGCCCAGCGCATGGTCAGCCTCCTAATTTGTGTTTCTGGTTTATGTTTCCCTATTAGCTGGAGGATTTGGGACGTGCCACTTGTTTAATCCAGGCACTATCAGAATTTACAGCCATCCCATCCCAGTGTTCTGCCTCAGTTCAAAAGTTCTATTTTGGACGCTCACGCCCCCACACACAGAGTTATGGGCCACCTGCTAGTTAGTGTTCACAATTATTTTTACCTACCACACTTTGGTATATATTTGATAAAATACAGCTTTACGACAATTAGCACAAATTCCAGATTATACCTTAATGACAGAATTCCAGACACACTGTACAAAACGAAGCCGTCAGAAGCACTGCAGCAGAGCAAGGGCTCTCTCCTCCATGCAGTTGTGTCGGCTACAGACAGAACTCCAAGCACGTGTGTTGATACGAACACAGCACCCGACCCATGGGATCAAGACTTTTGTATTTTGGGGGCACTGCACACTCTTGGTAGGAGTTGCACTAGGGGTGAAGTGTAACGTCTGGCCTTTATTTTTGGACACTGAGTTTCCATAGGAAGTGACAGCCCCTACCAAAGGCGGCGGAGGGGAGCAGCGCAGACAAATACATGAACTCGATGCTTCATAAAGTGGAGGTGTATGCTGACAATATACAAATAAGAGGACCAGCTTCTGCTCTGGCTTGCACCAGCATAAAATCTGAATGGCCCAAGAGAACTCTGTATAGTTGAACCTACATGAATAACAAGTTGTGCAATCAAGCCTTGAACAGCAAAAAAATACACTTCATGATAGTATTAATTTCGTAACACTGCTGCGTTATCTTCCTGTCTGCATTAACTTGCCTTAGAATAAGAGGGGTGAGATTAGTATACAGCTGATAACCATCTAATCATTGGTTACATAAAAACATATATAATGCCTTAAAATTAGGCTCTGAAATGAATGGAAAAAAGCTTGTACCTAAGAAACAAATTAATATTTTAGAAAATTGTAATGAACTTTGGAAAATAGCGTTTGAGGTATCTACGCTTTCGCTTCACCTATAAAGACAGAGCAGAGGCCCTGTTAGTTTTTTCTTTCCCCCTACTGAGTGCTAGCGAAGCAAGCTTATTGCCTGCACACATCATTTGACATCCTGAAAACAGAATGAGTGCTCCACTGGCAGCGGAGAAAGATAGAAACATTCTCAACATTTGTCACATTCCCTGATTGGTTCTCGCGGAGCTATTTGGCAAGGAAATGTGAGGAACGGAGCTCTGTAAAACAAAACACGGGGAAAGGTGCTTGCAACAAAGCATCATCTTTTTACAATTGAATGTTGAGTTACAAGACCAAGACAGGAAAATGCATCACAATGATACATTTGATAATGCCTTTTATGCAAATAAAGAGGAAGTTAATTATTAAGTCCCAATTAAGTATGTGTTCACTACCTTGCTAAAGCCCATTTATTTTCAAGAAAGCACACAAGCACATGCTTAGCTTCAAAATGAATGCAGCTCCAGTATGTACCTCAAGTCCAGCATATACCAGAGCACTCTGCCAAACAGGGATTAACACGAAGAGCCCATGTACCGTTAACTTCCAGAAACTGCTCATCATAAACATGATAAGCACATAGTCGTGTAGCTAGCTGAACCAGAATTTTCTATCCAAGAATGACTGTGAAACACTTAAAATCTGAAGTAGCAAAAAAATTAAGACAAAAACAAAATTGAATTACCTGTAGAAGCTCAAAAAAGGCCATGCTTAATTTGACTCAGATTTGATTGAAATTCACCTACATTCATTAGAAGGTTTGAAAACCTTCAGACATCCAAAAATTAACTCTCTAGTTGCAGAGCAGGGTACATATAAGTCACTTTTCACAGGCTAGATTTCCTATATAATTTTTCTCACAAACCTATCAGCTGGACCGATAGAGTTATACAGGCACACAAAACCCACACAATAGCAAGCTATGTTTGTTTTAATAAATGACACCTAGAGATACCTACCCACAGCCAGCTGGCATAAAACCTCCAAAACATCTCATGTATATGCAGTCATGTCTCCATTTCTGCAGTCATTCATAAGACTGACATACATTCAACTAGCACACATGCAACTATTTAATTAAATAGATTATAAGGTTAGTATAAAATTAGCATAAAATCATACAGTTTTTTCTGCCTTGACTTCCGCAGGGCTGGCATTTATGCTTAAATTAAGTGCTGCACTTTATGTCCTTTGTGTGAAGTAGACAAGCATTATTATCTCCATGCACTTCACAAATGGGAAACTGAGGAAAAGAAGGTTAAGTGACTTGCTCAAGGACACGTGAGAAGTTAGAAATGATTCTGCTGTGAATGACGAACAGGAGAATGGTTGAATAAGCCCTTGTTTAAAGCCTTTAAGTATGTATACTGAAATAGATTAAAAATAGGCTCTTTACTTTTAAAATGGCTCACTGGAATTTTTCCAGCATTTTGCATTTCTTTTGTATCATCTTCTACCCGCAGCAAAGTTCACACACATAAAAGTAATATTCAACATTAAAATGTTTAAAAATTATTCTGATGTCAGTGATGTTGAACTAAATTTAACGGAAATTCAAAGACAAGCTTTGTGATCCAGCCTCTACATGCCCCATTATACCCTTGTGCTGAGCTCCCAGCATCACCCTTCAGGCCGACGGCACCTCCCAGCGTGCAGAGTCAGACCTACAGAACATCAGCCACTCGCCCAGCCGAGGGAATGCCCTACCCCAGCTTTTCCTGTCTTCAACACAAGCAAGTCAGAAGTGTAAGTCTGCCTTTAAAGTTCAAATCCCTTATGTTTGCACCTATATGTTTCCTTACAACATCAAATCAGATCTTTTAATTATGCATCCATGCAAATCACTGCATGATAGTCCACGAGCAGTCATATTTGAGTAGTCTGAGTATGTTGGACTCTCCATGTATTGAAAAGATCAAATACCCATGCAGCACAAAAAATTGTAATTAAAATTGCAAGCCAAGAAAACTCGAGGCATTTTTTACTGTCCAATATGCACAAAAGGGAGTGACTCAAAGAAGAAGTTGCAGCTTCTTTTTGAACACAAATAACGGCACTCCTGAACTAGAGGAACCAGGGTCACAGGGAGATACATCACAGCTATGAATAATTTTGATTTTAAGGCTACAGTTAAATGAAAACAAAAAATACAACTGACAGCACCTATGCTTCTTGTCTTCCTCTATATTATCTTACAATTGACCTTGAGAATACTTAATATTAGCCTAAGGGTGGAAGGAAATGTTCTTCTTCACCACAGTAATTTAATAATAGCTTGTTCTCCTTCTGCTCAGTATGCAAGTAGACACTGCTTTTATAATACTTTCAGAAGGTGCTTTGTTCATATCGTTAGCTAGTGCATAAAGCATTGGGACTGCATATGCCCAAGACATAAAACTATAATACCAGTGCTGAGCATCAAGTATTCAGATACAATAAATCCCAGTATCACAGCACAGTACAGTACCATGAAACAATTCATCTGTCATTCAACACAACTATTCAGAAAGCTACTTCTGGGGTGGGGGCTCAACTGGAGGGGAAAAAAACCAAACAAACATTGTTAAATCAAACTGCAAAGTGAATTTTGACTCAACAGGCATTTTGCCAAGAAAAAATGTCTTCAAGCAGTTTGGAGATGGGGTGAAATCAGATTGTTAAACTGTATTTTGTTCACATTTATGAAATGCTACAGTTTGACATTGTCATAGGTTTGCTGATAGATGGAGGAAAGGAGGCAGAGGCTTTCCAGCACCAGCAGCCCCCGAACCCTGGAGCCGCACTGCCCTCTCCCGAGCTCTCAGCTTGCTCGGCGAAACACAACCTGCTTTTCCAGAGAGCATCCGAAACGCAGGAAATACATCTACAAAGGCAGTTCAAGCATGTTGGATAAACTCTGCTGTTTTGCAGCCACACTGAGAAATGGCAGAGAGTCTAACGCGCGAATACCACTGCCTGCTGCCTTCCTCTGTCTTCTCTTGCTAGAGATTAAGCAGCACAGATTTTCAGCAACAGTCAGAAGCTGGGGATCCTTCCAGAAGGACAGAACATGAGCAACGATGCTGTCTCAGGTTACCTTCTTGCAAAAATGATCAGATCAACTTGAAATCAGCAATCTGCAGGAAAACTCTCTCTCTCTCCAGAGTGGGAGCTTATCCAGTATGCTGCAGGATGACAAAACAAGTTCTGTTAAAGGAACTGGGAGCTTTGCTGTCCTATACCATAGCAAGCAGTGCAAGAATTATTCAACCAAATAAGAACAGGGGCAATTTTGAAGATATGCTCTTACCGCAATGCATAGCTGCTTCATCATTCCAGAAGGGGAAGATGCATATGCATTCACAGCTATAATTACTGTGATTTCTGGAATAGTCATAATAAGTGTACAGAGCAGCTGCCAGGGAGAAGGCCATTCGTGACTGGAACTAACGTAACCACATACATCATTCCACCATGCAACAAACTTCAATAGTAGAAATCTGGATCCAAACTGTATATATTTCCTTTAAAAGCCATTTCAGCCATTTGGTAGGCTAAATATAGGCTTAATTTTCAATAAAGCCAGTTAAATACTGCTTATCTTCATTTTGCATATCATAAAACAGTCTCTTGAAATAATTTTTTCCTCATTTTCCCTATTCACATATCTTCCCAGCCTCTCATCTGATGTCCTGATTTCAGCTTCAGCCCTGCTTTACAAGCTCGTTCCTGTTGAAACACTTACAAGTTCTTTCCCATCTTTCTTCCAGGGATTCATGAAGACACATGTACACCATGCAATTTAGTTTTGGAGAACAGTGAGTTTAAGAGATGATTAAAAACACAGTTTCATTTCTTTCTCTTTATGCTTAGTGCCCCATTTTTCCTTCACTGATACAATATAATTGAGTGATACACACTATATTTAAACAGAAATCACTGGTCATGGAGAACAAGATGACAACAAGCCCACTTTTGGCCAACAAGTCTTTGCTGCAGCTCTAACATACAAGAAGTTCAAGAGCTTTTGAGCTAAAAGGATTTCTGCAGTGAAAGAGCTAATAGACAGAAAAGAGCACAAGTTCATCCTCTGTCTCGAGGATCCACCTCTTCCACCAAGTTCCCAGGAGATCCCGCAGCCCGAGGACCAGTCTGACCATGGAGGAGAGTTACTCTCACAGAACAATTGTGCATGTTTATGTCTCATGTTAGCAGACCGCTACTCCTTGCTCACAGTAATTTAATTATTGCTGTTAGCAAAGTAACATCCAAATATTTTAACCTTTATGCTCACAGTTGTTCCTTTCTTGCACGCACCTTTCTCCATGATGCTTCGCTCTCTTCCATTTATGAACATCAGTTATTTCCTTATGTTTTAAACTGATGTTAAATTAATGCTGTTGTTCTGTTTAGCAACAGCAAGAACTTCAACTGCCAAAGCACCTTTTCATGCCAAAACATCTTTGTTTGTGCACCAGCAACAATGATTAATGTCAACACAGCTCTGGGAATTGTGGTTGTTAATTAACTGCTGCTGTAGAGCTAGCAGGCAGAGTACAAAACATGGCGTTCCTACCGGGTGTACACAAATACTTATTTTCTTACGCAAAAAATCCCAATGGAAGACTTACTGTTTGGGTTTGTTTGATCTGTTTAACAGATGAAATAGTTACACTTTCCGTTAGGTATTTTGGGGTACGGTCTCCTCACATGAGCTCCGCCAGGCAGAGAATTGGAGTGGATGAAAAGTAGGTTGGGTTTCTGTATTTCCGAGCCCTCTGAGCTAGGTCACCCCTGGAGTAAGGCGATGTCTGCTCTAAAATGAAGTGTGATAAATTTCTGAAGGGGATTATATGATACGGTTTTCTGTGATAGCAAGAGACTGAACTCAATGACCCAGAAAGCCCCTTTCCGGTCCTATGTTGCTAAAATGTGACTTCCCAGGCACTAGTTATTAACAGCTGTGAGACACCAGCTATAAGAGATTGGTCTGAAACAACCCATGCAGCAGGTGATGCTGACAGGAGCACACAGCATCCTTTTGGGGGACCACTTAAATCAGCTGGTCCTGACAGAGCTCTCTGTTGCTCTGGAGACCACAGCCATTCGGGGCATCCAGATAATGAGAGAGCAGAAACAGCTCAGCATAACTAGAATCTATAGCCCGAAACCTTCTGGTTGAGGTCTGCGCACCAAACAAACTCAATGAAATATTCCCCAACTAGGAACTGATCCATAACAATAACCTCTCCCCGTGGCTCCCTGCAGAACCCTTTTTGCTATCCTGGATCCTGGGATGCTGCTGTAATTGACTCCATCCATTGCCTTAAAATGTTCTCCAGTTTATCCTGCCTTTATCACATCTAGCCATTGTAAAAATCTCTTCTGTTTTACATCTTCCTTGTGCTTTCAGCAATGCTATTACTCCTATAATAAGCTTAATGAGGACACTGAGTGGAAGAGTCTTCACATAAATCATCACAACAGAAAATACTCCAGAGATGCATCTAGCAATGTCACACTGCCCTCTGTTGAAATTTGAGGCACTAAAGTGATTTCTAAACTTCTTATTTCTAAGGACTAAAGGTTAATTATTTAATATTTCTTAACTGCAACAGCTCTTTCCACCCATTAGAGAAAATGATTATTTTTTCAGAGATTACAACATACACGTTGAACTAAGTTTAATCAGCTGTCAGAGACAGAAATCCCTACATCTCTAAAGTCAGGGGGACAGTAGGGAGGGGCTGCAAATTCTGAACCCTAATCTGCCTTTCAAACTTGGAGACTTGCCCCACCACTAATCGTAAGAAACTGAGCCCTTTTAGCAACCAAGTCAGCAATTCACCCGCCAGCCAAGCAAGCTCTCCCCAAACTCCCATGGACTGTCACACTGTCCACTTCCCCAGCCTCTGGCAACCATGGCAAACCACTCCTCCTTAAGAAAAATTACTACAGGCAATACTAGTTCTTCAGCGAAAACAGTGAAGCTGGGAGAAGGTGCTGAGTGGTCTGCAGGTGTCAACACCATTTCTTCTCTATGCTGTAAAGAACTCTCCTGCTGCAGAGTTCAACCTGTCTCTGTAGCATACTAAAAGTAAAAAATACAAGTCATTCTTCTTCTGTACTTATCAGATTGTGCCACATCTCATGTTTTAAAAATCCCAGATGACATTCCATGATTACACCACAAAGAGGTTTTGACGCACGCAGACCCATACTTTAATTAGCCCACTTCATTTGAACACATTGCCCCAGAGATGAGTCAGGAACAACACTCAATAGAAGTGTCATACTCTGCATTCAGCAAGTCTGTTCTTAGGTATAGGAGGAAAATTAGACTGTGGAAGAAACAAGTATATACTCTGACCCTGTTCAGAGTTTACCCTTAGTGGGGTGGAATCTTGGGAAAACATCTTTTGAAGTGCTGGGCAGCAGGCACTGTCAGGAGAGGGAAGGTGCTGGAATGAGCAGCTCTCACCGCTGCCCCTGTGTGTTAAAAACAGAGAGGAGAAGAGAGCACAGCACAGCACATCCTCCTCTGGCTGTTGTCCCCGTGTGGCCAAGCAAAACCTCAGCAAGTGCTACATAGGAGACAAGGAGAACAGCTTTAAATTGGCATCTAGTTCAGGGAAAAAAAAAAAAAAAAGAAAAAAAAGAAAAAAAAAGGAAAAAAAGAAAAAAAAAGGAAAAAGGAAAAAGGAAAAAGGAAAAAGGAAAAAAGAGAAAAAAGGGAAAAAAGAGAAAAAAGGGAAAAAAGAGAAAAAAGAGAAAAAAGAGAAAAAAGAGAAAAAAGAGAAAAAAGAGAAAAAAGAGAAAGAAAAAAGAAAAAAGAAAAAAGAAAAAAGAAAAAAGAAAAAAGAAAAAAGAAAAAAGAAAAAAGAAAAAAGAAAAAAGAAAAAAAAGAAAAAAAAGAAAAAAAAGAAAAAAAGAAAAAAAAGAAAAAAGAAAAAAAAGAAAAAAAAGAAAAAAGAAAAAAAGAAAAAAAGAAAAAAGAAAAAAGAAAAAAGAAAAAAAGAAAAAAAGAAAAAAAGAAAAGAAAGAAAAAAAAAGAAAAAAGGAAAAAGAAAAAAAGGAAAAAAAGAAAAAAAAAGAAAAAAAAAGAAAAAAAAATACTGGCCTGTATAAATTCCATTATACACTTTCACTGTTGAACAAGAGCACAGTGCCCCCTTCAGAGCCACACATCTCGTTCAGCTGACAGCAAGGAGTCTGATGACTCACAAGAAAAGCCCATTTATCCTGATGGTTTGAATACATATTTTTATCATCTGTGTGACACTCACAAAAGCAAAGGCAAGCAAGACTCTTCAAAATGTATTTTCTAGTAAAGATAATGTTTTCTACTTCAATGACAGCTACAATACCAAATGCAACTTATCAGCATTCTTCTCTGATCTAAAAAAATAATTCATTGGCTATATCATCGTATCGAATAAGAATATGCTACAAGATCTCAACTTCGAAAAGGCAAGTAAAAAGCATTTTTAAGAACCCCATGGAGCTCCTTTCATTATCTAGCATTTGCTGCAGACATGAGAGCATCAGCCTTTTGTCATTGAAATCACAGTAAAGAATGGGGTTTTTTGGTGATTCTAAAGATTTCTTAATTTCAGTATTAAAAAATTATATCCTCTGTAGCATAGTCCAAGAGGATAGGACATGGGGCTAGAAGCCAGGTAAGTCTGGCCTAAGTAAGCTATTAGATATGTAAAAATCAAACAGTTCTCTCATTTTCACCACTGCTAAAACAGGAACGTACTAGCTGGCTCTGTTTACAAACTCTTTCAGACCCGTGAAAGAGCGAATTATCATCATTTTGGCACCTCATGCAAGCTGGGGCAGGTATTTGAGGCTATGTGAGGATAACACAATGATGGAGTCTGAGCATAGTCCAAGCAACATTAGCTTTAATTATGTATATACTTCTCCCTGGAACAAAGCTGGTCACAAAAAGCACATTGAGCACATCCCCTTCTGTTAGGAATTTCAACACCAACAGTGATTTGCAAACAGATTACTGGTGTCACTTAAGAACAAAGTTTGTATCACAATTGAGGTAGAAATAAAAAATTGTATATATGTCAGGCAAGTTTCATCACCAGAACAATGTATAATAGAGAACAGAAAATGTGTATTCTGAAGGCTAAACGTTCAGACGGACACTTAAATAAAACACACCTTGAAGCCTGTAGGTAACATCGTGAGTCAACAGCAGATGGAGATCACAAAACAGCCCTCCCCCATGGTTGCCAAATGCACATCTAAAGAAGAAAGGATGCATCATTTTGTGCTTGGAGCCCAGTTCTATTGCATCAAAACAAAGCAAAAAACCCCTACACTGGGCTACCAAGAATCCTGTGTTAAAACCCACGGCCAAGCCCATGTCGGTCTGCAGGAAAAAAGGACATTTTCAACGCTTCCGTTGAGTAACACTTCATCCTCTGCTAAATCTGCATGCACAACAGTCCAACACTAGAAACTTGAATGCCAAAGTAAATGGAGGAAAACCCTAAAAAAAAACCCCAAAATTCACATATATACTTGTGCTTGTAATTCCATATATAAACCTAGTAAAGCTACATGAGTTTTAGCATTGACATCTGCCCTACGTGTTAATGCCCTTTCGGTTTTAAAAAATATTATCAGTGCACATGGCAAAGTCATATATGAAACCAAAAAGGACCTTCAGTTTTTCTGATGTTTTCTCTTTTTGCTTCCTTCCCAGTTTCTTTCAAATCTGAGTATCCAGTAGGCCAACAATTGTCTGGAAGTCCAGAAAAACAATATATATTCAATGCATTCATTTCCCTTTGCAAAAAATAAACATGCCTAATATCATTTGATCCCCATGTTTAGCTTGCTCTGCTTTCTATCAAATACAAGGCTTAACTGGTTTTGTTTGTTTTAATTTTAAGATGTCAGTTAGTATAAGGAAGGCCATTTGATGAGCACAATCCCCTTCTCCCTAGCAGCATCCAGGCTCAGCATTTTCCTGGTTAAGGAACACAAGCTTCAGAAATGCTGTCTGCACATCCTTTGCTCTTCACGGCTTCAGGAAAAACAACAAATCAACCAGAACACCCAATTAATTCTTTTCTCTTACAGGTTGAAGAGCCATTATGGGCTGGATTCACTGCTCTCACTACCTCCGTTCCATCTGGCTGCAGGGCTGAACCCCGAGGCCGAGCACAGCCCCTTCGGCCCACCCCAGCCCGTGTCGCTGCAGCCGGCTCTGCAGGACAGCACTGTGCAGCTGGCATGGAACGAGATCGGGGCTGGGGAGTAAGAATTTATAATGCAGTTTCTACCTCTGCTTTGGTTGCCAAAAAAAAAAAAAAAAAAAAAAAAGAAATATTTGAAATATTTTTCCTGCTAAAAACAACAAAAGGATTTACATGAATCAGGTACTACTTTACAACATCAAACAAAACCTCTAGATCTTATATTGCCTTTGGCTCAGGACCGAGGCCGATGAGCCAGAGCCACCAGCTTTCATTGCCTGACCATACAGCTCCAGCCTGCTCCCTTCTCTCTGCTGTGTCGCCTAGGCCTAAACAAATTATGGACACTGTAACATTCTCTCTCACATACAATATGGTTTTTTTCTATATTCTCAAAATATCTCTGTTAATGCAGTGAGAAAACAGATCCTGGTAAGCTGGGATCTACCCAGCTGGAGAGCTGCTCTGTGGAAAGGGACCGTAAGCTCAATATGAGTGACCCATGTGCTTCTGTGGCAAAGGCCAACAGGATGCAAAAGCAGCAGCAGAGAGAAAGGAGTCATTATCCTGCTCTGCTCAGCACTTGTCAGGCCACAGCTGGAAAACCACATTCAGTTTTAGTCCCCACTATACAAAACATATGTGGAAAGGCTGGACAGGGTCCAGAGAAGGACCACAAAGACAATCAAGGGACTGGAAAGCCACCATCTGAGGAAATGCTGATAGAACTGGCTTTGTTCAGCCTTGAGAAAAAAGGCTTGAGGAGACCTCATTACCATGTTCCAGTATTTAAAGGGTAGCTATAAAGATGACGGAGACTCCCTTTGCACCTTGATTAAAAACAAACCACAAAGTTCTACGACACTTTTTAAGGACACCACCTGTTATTACACTTATATTTCTGGGAGGAACTTGCTTGTCTGTGTTCATTGGAGACAGCAGGGTCAGCCCAAGCCAATGGCCACTGAAGATGTTGCCCAAGACTGTTCCTGGAAGTGAAACAGCCGCACCGAGTGCTCTGGCATGGCCAGGGAAGGCTCAGCCCCAGTTTGTTCTCCAGAGGCTTTACCCCAGGCACCCACAAAACCCACCCGTTTTGCTGTCTGCAGGGGGGAAAGCAAAGGTACCGTGTTTTGTTCATGTTTTCCCAAGCAGCTTCCTGTGAATATTTATAAGGCAGGTTTAACACCTATACAGTTTCAAGCAAACCCAGAGAGCACATCAGACAATTTAAGAAGGCACACATTAAATACTGAGATATTAAGTGAGATCTCGAGAGAAATAAGCTGTGGAATTAATTTATAATGCTATTGTGTTTTTCAGAATAATATGGTCTGTTCTATATAAGGAACCCTTTTAAGAATTTTCCCTTTTCTTCAACCTCCAGAAAATAAAGTTTGAAAAGCATTCTTCTCTTTAAAAGCTCTCTTTGGTGTTTTATATTACACATGAAGTCTGAAATTCTTCTACAAGTATTCAGATAATTTATCTACCAAAAGTGTAAAACGGATAATTTCCCAGCTATGAAAATACCAGTATTCTGCTTCAATACGTGCTGTTATTTCCTTACCTACAAAAAAAAGCAACCGAAATCATTATCTACCTGTTACAAAGAAATTTCAACTTTCTAAAAAGCTGAGATCAGTAAAATTGCCATTCTCAAAGGTCTACTTTAAAGCAAGCAAGGTACATTTTATATTTAAAGGTGAAGTTTCTTCTTTCACCCTAAGGGCTTTACATTCTTATTTTGATGTATTAATTAAAGCACATTTATGGTGAATTTTTAATTATCTCCCTAATAAATGGCATCACAAGGAATAAAATGGTCTCTTCACAAGTCTCTCTAGACTCCCCCGTGTCTTGGAGACAGCACTAATTCCACAGCAAAGTAAGAATGCAAATTGCTGGTAGTGCTGAGGGGCAGGGACCAGCCGGCTGTCTTGCACTCTGCTTCATCAAGGAGCGCTGCAAAATACTGCAGGCAGAGTTGGTCACACAAAAAGAGCAGACTCTGCTATATTTCCTTCTGAAATACATATATATTTCTTTCCACTGAAAATCCGAGTGAAAGGAGGGTGGGTTTTTTTTGCGAAGGTAGTGCTTGTACTCTCTTCCCTGGGTCACTTTATGCTCCTCTGTTCTCCTAGGCAGAGAAGGACAAGACATTTGAGGCATTTCCACTCACCAGTGCTGTCGCCACTTATTTAGAGTGCAAAGTCAATCTTTGCCCAGTGAAGAACCAGTCTGGGAGTGCGTGGCAGCAGCTGCACAACTGGGCAGTTCAGCACCTCCTGAGCCGCCATGACTCCAGGTCACAGCACCCCCACAGGGTTTTGTCTACTAAAATCCATGGATAAGAGGGGAAGAACCATGACTGCTACGAAACACTATCTAAGGTCACTCAGTTTCAAAGAAAAGGAAGAATTACTACAGAAAAAAAAAAACCAGTGATATTGGCAAATATTGTGGTACAATATCAGCTAGGTATTCAGATGGTGAAGGAACATGAGTCAGCCTTGTAAATGTCAAGCAACTGCCACACACAGCAGGTAGGAAATGGCATGTTTACTATCCCAATGGTAGACAATGTTGCCTCTTTACCAACATTACGTATGCACATGCACAAAATAAATATATAGGGTGGTCTCTAATGTTGTGGAAATATTTGATTCCTGTGTCTCTTTTCAAGAGCTACTTTACACAGGACACTCCAGACCCTGCCAAGGCAAAGTTTACAGACCCATATTTATCAAAAAGCAAATCACAAGTGTAACAAGCCTCATCACAGTGAATTACAGTCTCCACCTTTAAGAAAGACCTAATAAACACCTCTGGGGGAGGTGACTGCTGGCTGCTTTGCTTTTTATCACCCACCTATCCCTCCTGCAGAATACCCATGATCAAATCAAGCCAACACTTCTAAATAGCTTTTAGTGTATTAATGAGTAGATGTATTACTAATTCCCTCATAGCTGGAGCTATGGATTCATTTTTCGTAAAAGCTAAAAGCCAGTTGGTATCATGCAGCTAAAATCCTGTTCGCTGTTTTCAAAACAGATTGCACCCCGTAGCCTCAGTACCTTTGGCCTGTTGCCAGTCACTTTAAATACAGAAAAAAATATTGGAATACATTACTGCTATACAGAATACTTCATCGATTAACAGGGAACTTATTACTATTTCTTTTAACCACAGTCTAGCTGTTCTAATCAATTTTCTCCACCTTTAGTTAAGAAACCTACTTCAACTGTACAGAATAGCAATAAGTAGTAGCATTTTTTAAATACACATGCAAGACAAGACCCTAAAATATTGTGCCACAGCATTATACAGGCGAACATTAATGAACTACAAGACCAAGACTGTAGCATTAACTGACAGTTACACATTTAGTTATTTGTGAAATGGAGCTTCTTGTGTTTATTGTGCAACGTTTAAAGGTCTAACAAGCTGTGAATAATTGAGGAGAACTACTGAGAGGTGTGTGTATACATGTTGACCAAATCGATGAGCAAGTATGCAGATGACACTTTTAACATACTTAATGATTAGCATCCCTGGGGTATTTTCCTGTTCAGTTAAAATTTGTTATTAATGATGCTTTAGCAATTACATGTTTTACGAACTGCCTCCTCTTAGCTGCAAAGACTTGAGGAGTTTTGCAAGACTTCCCCACTTACCAGTTCAGAAGCTACTATTCATTCAAGGTGCTCAACAGCAAAAAGTCAATAGGAATTGTATACATTATGTGTTGTCATTACATGCTAGCGTGATTCCCGTGCATAACAGATTAGACTACATTGCCAACATGTTGATTTCCTAATAAAGCATATTAATTCGACTATGACAGTTATTGCCTTAAACCACCACAAATTAAAGATGAAATAAAGTATTTTATTTTTAACATTTTCATTTATATGCTCATCTGGTGAAGCAGAGGCATTATTTTCATGTAAGTTATGATGTGCATGAATCAGATTCACTTGCTTGTAAACTCTTAGTAGCTTGTAATTAAATAGCTTATTTTATACGCAATGCAGGGTAGAGATTTACGGCGTGTGCACTGTCCTGGCATGTGTGCAACTTCCCTTGCAGACCTGCACAGTATAAGCACTACAAACCTCTATTTTTGTACTTAATAGTTGAAGTCATGCAAGATTAGCATTACCCTATAGAAGGAGAACAGACACAAAGTCAGAGGATGACTGACCTAGGTCTGCTGAAGCCATGCAGTTCTGAGCACCCTTAACTCATGTACAGAGGCATTAAAAGACCAACATTCCTGGGTTTTTTTCAGCCCTGGCTGGCCACGGTTAACTCACAGCTGCTGTGCGTGCCAAAAGCCCAAGTAACCAGAGCGGTAAGAGTGCAGCCGCTGGCTGAGTCAGTAACACCACAATAAAATATTCAGATCATATATCATGGCCTTAAATTGCAAAACTCCCCCACAGCAGGAAAGGCGGAGAAGAGTCCTTCAGTTGGAGCACTCGGCAGCCAGGATTTCCATCAGCTGTAATGTGTGTGTTATTGCCCCGCACCGAACGGCAGCGCGGGCTGCCCCCGCAATGGGGATGCATCCTCTTGGCTGTATACTGGTCACAGCTCCTGCACACGGTTCCTGCAACAATTCAGTGTCAGAGCATGGTTCCTCGTTTTCATATTCCTGTCTCACTTGTGTCACAGGGCCAAACTGGCTTAGGAGCATTATTATGCCAGATACAGGAGGGATGACACAGATGCGTACTGCTAACTACAGCAATTACTGCCAGTGGAAATCCAGGAGTGACAGCCTGGGGCACTGCAGTTACCTTTCATCGACAGGGACACCGAGGGCGGCAGCAAAACAAAGCATGGGGCACTTTATAAAGATGATTGTGCTTCCATTTACAAAGCAGTATGTAATAATCAGGATACAGTTAAAATAAATAATAATCTATGGCACTTAGAGTAAAATAGCACAGACAGCTGGAGCCAAAGTCATGGTGCATAACTCAGGAAGTTACTCAAGTATCCTGCAGAAAGGTCATTCCTTTCTAAATCGTGCTGCAAGCAGAAACGTCTGTAGCCTTCTAAAAGCAGAGAAGCCACCAGATCACAGGCCTTTCCCCTTCCAGCTAAGGCCACATCATAGTTCGAAACTCCTGTGAGGTACCAGGGAAACCTCCCGTCTTTCTCACAGAACCTTTTCTTCTCCAAAGAAATCAGACGCTGGGTCAGCCCTTCTCTCACTTGACAGTAAAGCAGGTACATTAAGTACCTATGATCTTCTGGTCTCTTCAGCTGATCTCAGAGCAGCCAAAATTTAGCTCTTAAGCAACTGATACTTCCACTCCTGACATGAAACACATCAGAAATTACACTATTAATAACCTCTTGCACTTGTCACCCTCTGAAGTGTCAAGCTTTTGACAGTTGAATTGTTGAGGCTGTGTCAATAAGTGACGTTAATAAGTTTTCCCATAATAGTCAGTGCATCCATTGGTTGCTAGGCAAACTTTTTATTATAGAATTGCATTAGATGAAGAGATGCAAAGAGATTCATGAAAAAATGGCAAAGAAATCCCCCTTGCCCAAAGCAGTTTAACAAAAAGCCATTTACAAAATCAAGACAAAATAGTGTAGAAATTACTGAGAAATTTGAAGAAGGGGAAATGTGTTGAATTATGCATAATTTGGCTGAGTTTTACACAGCAAAATATTTATCAGAAACTTTGAAACAGTAGTTTCTTCCTGAAAATCCAACGAAGCAAAACATGGATATCTGCCAGTTTCCATCTAAATTCTTCCAAATCAGTAAGTATCAGCACAGCTGCTGTAGCATCAAAGGGAGCACTTGGTAAGTGAGGTACTATTCACGGGAATCTATCCCCTGGTTCTGACTAATATTTACTCTGGAATAGGTACTTAATTTCTAAATAATTCACTTTCAGTCATGTCTTCATTTTCAGCATAGACCTAAACTCACCTGAATAGCTGCAACATATCAATGGCAACAAGGGAGCATTTATCCCAGAATTCATGTTTTTACAGGATGTGTATATAGCTACAGCTTTATGTCCTTAATGGAGACTGTCAAGTGGCAGAATATAAAACAAAGACCCGTAATTAAGCCTCATTCACCTCTGCCATTCTTCGCTCCAGCAGCCCCAGAGAGCTGCTCTCTCCCTTCCTTTGCCAGGCTTGCAGTAAGATGCAGCCACCCCAATCTCTCATTCCTGCACCACCTGGGTGTATGCTGATAACCCCTCTTAGACTCGGAGGAAGAAACCTATCTCCTTTCTTTCAAAAACGAGATTAAAGGATCAAAAACCTCTTTCCACCTCTCACCAGGAGGTTTGGCTGAGGCCCTGAAATATTCCCTTTCTTGCAACTGTATGAAGATTATGACTCTTTTCCCACCAAGTCTGTGCCACTCCAGGCTGTGGTGGCCAGGAGGTCCCTCCAGTCCCCATCACCAGACACTGTGCAACCAGCCTGGCTGCATGGTGAACAAATTTTCTGTCTGCTCTGTGCTGTGAAAAGCTCTTGCTCTTTACTTCCAACCTATCTGAAATATTTAATGAATATTTGAAATGGGCATGAACATTTAGTTTGCCTCCTGAAAAACAAGGGGGAAAACATATGGGTAATATGCAGCTTGTTTTGCAAAACAATAATGAAGCATCTGGTAGCTTCTCCAGGAATAGAAATGAAAGCCGAGAGGATATTTTACAGAACTTGGAAGCGTACATGGGATGGCGTACTGTTATCCAGCATGTGTCTAAACACACACAGTCTCCTAGCACAGCTTGAGGAAAGCTATTTGGTATATTCATTGTAAATCTCTGGCAAGCACACCATACGGCTACTCGGCTCCCGGCAGCAGGCGCAGCAGCCAATCCCCCATAGAGCTGCCCAGACACGGGCTGTGCCAGGAAACGTGGAGCGAGGCCTGGGGAGAGCTGCAGGCAGCGCCGTACCTGCGCTGTGGCACCGCCGTACCTGCGCTGTGGCACCGCCGTACCTGCGCTGTGGCACCGCCAGCAGAGCGCAGCCCTCACATGCCAATGGATTATTTCCTGCTGGGGTAATACACCTATCCTATAATTCAGGTTTTCCCTGTGTTTAAAGATTATCATCGCGTCTAATTCTATCCCCTGCCACGATGAATAAGCAAATTCAGTTTCTATGATTGAAATCTGAGGCATTAACATACCTTCCAGATATTGCTTTTATTGTATTACTATACTACTTATAACCAGGTATGAAATGCCAAATTTAACAAGCACTACATATTATGCACTACATATTGCTCACGTACATGTAATAAGTAGTATATGTTGAGGCACACTATCGGCTGGTATAATAGACCCAGGATTTGCCTCAGCAGTGTAAGAAAGGAATACTAATTAGAGAACTGTAAGACAATTTATATCGAAGTTGTTATAAAATACTATAAAAAGGATCGATGCTGACAGAGGGAAGGGCATGCAACTAGAATACAGTCAGCAAGGACATGATCAAAGCCAGGACAAATAGACTGCAAATACCGTATAATATAAAAACACCTCTAAGGTATGCATCAGAATCTGTGAAGCATCCTCACAGCAGGAGGCTGCAAGCACATTTGGTGTGGCCTAATTTGCCAGCACATCACAGCCAACTAATAAAAGCATTTCTCAAAGAGTTCTGCTGGGCTGGCGTAGCACCATGTAGTAAAATTAAAAAGCTGCTCTCCATACAGCAGGCAGCATCCATCCCAATCTTTGTTACACTTTCAGCAGTGCATGTAATACATAGTTAGAGCATGTTGCCTTTTGCAGAAATTAGCAGTGGGAGGGCATTCCTCAACACGCAGCTCCTGCCAGGCCGGACAGCTCAGCAGCAGCTGCAGTTCGGGTCTCTCCCTGTACCAGCACAGGGCAGGGGCTTGTGCCCCCCCGGCACTTCGGAGGGGGCAGCTCACACCCCCGCTGCCTGGGGCGAGCAGGCTGCAAGGCCGGGGCACCGAGGCCCCGCAGCCCACGGACACCAGCCAGCATCTCAGGTGCCTCGAGTTAGCCTCCATCTGAGCTGCAGAAATACCTCCTTTTTGGATGCGGCTTGTTTCCCAGTGCAATCCTCAGAAACACCGTGTCTCGGGTGTTCTTCAAAGCGGCAACTCTGCCCCACTTTCCCTTTGTTCAGGAAATCCCAAGGAGAACAGCGCAAGGGAACAGCCACACTTTGGAGCACCTGGGGGTGAAGAGTCACCTCCCGTCACGCAGCATCAGCCCCAGCTGCCACGCAGGGACTCTGCTGCCACATGAACTGCACTGGATGGCTTTGCCTGTTCCCTGCATGTCCTGATGTAAGAGCAAAATAGCCCATGGTGGACAAGGAGGGTTTCATACCTGTTCCTGGCTGCAGCTGAAGTTACAGTCTGTCCCCAAACTTGCCTTAGCCCTCTGCACCCACACTGTAGACAGACCCTTGGGCTCCTGAATACCCACGTCATTTAAAAATTAGAAGGGGGCACTTTTAAAAATTTGAGCCTTAACCTAAACCTATCTTCTGTACAACTACAGATTTCCAAGGAAGAATTAATTATTAATGACTTAATGCAATGAGAGCTGCTGTTTTCGTTCTCCTCACAGCTGTCAGGGAGGCACAGATGCAGCACCACCTTCTGTAATTGGAATCTTTATTTTACAAACAGTGCAATAGACTCTGTTTTATCTCCTTTGATCCCTGTGTAATACAAACAAGGCTCACTAATCAAGGCTCCTTCCCCTTTGTTTGCCCTTCAAATGCTGCAGAGAGCCTCTTCCTGCTGGATATTGTGGTTATATATGTTACACAGTGAAAACATAGGGGACACAGCAGGCATTACAGAGAGCTTTTGCCCTGACTTTAAGGTATCTCTGTAGTGCCAACTGGCAGCACATACCAGCCTGGCCAGGTGCTGTTCTCCTAAAGATATCATTATGTACTAACAATGAACAAACCTATCAACAGATTTCCTTTACGATTCTTGGTGCTACTGAATTTAAATACATCGCAGAAGAACAATAGTGCCTGGATGGTATGCAAAAACATATCTAGTTGACAGACCTGAAGCATGAACAGAGCAAAGCAGCTCCACTAAAGCACAGAAGGGATGGAAGCACAAGCAAATCATAACCCCATGGAAAGTCCTTCAGACACAGCAGGGACTATTGCTGCAGTTGCCTGACACTTGTAACCGCAGAACGCCACCTTCAGTTGGAAACTTTGTCAAATCTGAACCGGTTTGGGCATTTCCAAACAAAGGGAGACATTTTCTGTGAGCTTTTCGACCATGACATTTCTGCCATTTCTGAGAAGGGCCCTGAAGGAAGAACAAACTAAATTTGCCCAGGTTAACTACAAATTTTTAGAAGCTTTTTGTTTCTTTAAGAGCATCCCAGTGCTGTGGAGCATGGGGATGAAATAGAAACAACTTTAATTTTCACACTAACCTGCCTGATTTTGACATAATTTCATAGGTACAAGTTCACATCCATTGAGCATGTTTCCTTAGAATATAGTAGAGTCAAGACATTTCATTTCATTCAGTTGGTATGAAGGATAACAGTTTAAAATTAGAAGATGTAAGTCCCAAATAATCAGGGACAGCAGGACAGATCAGGAGTTGGAGATAGCTGGGACTGGCTAAGGAAAAAAGGAATCAACAGGAAAAGGAATGAAAAGCAAAAACAGAAGTTTTGGCTACAAGCAGTACAAAAATAAACACAGATGAATTGATGAGGAAGCAATACACTGGGGAAACAAGCACTCACTTGACAAAGAGCAGTGTCGATGGAAAGCCAGAAAGACAGTAAAATAAAGGCAGACTGGTTGAAGAGCCAGGAAAATGGTGTGGATAATGCGAGGAGTGGAGACTGTTACTGAACAGGGCTGGAGACTGTGTATCAGGCTGAGTACCTGCAGTAGGAAAATCTACTACCTGAGTAGTGAATTGGCTCTAAGTAGGTGAGGAGCAAAGGTTATGTTTGAACACAAACCACTTAGAGAAAGGGCTTGTTTGAAAGGGAAGGAAAAGCAAATGTCTTTCTGGGTAAGTGAACAGCAGAATATGTGTCCAAAGAGCTCAACCTCTCCCTGGCCTCAGCACACACTGTGGAGATATAGACGTCTTCATTATTTTAGGAATAGGGAGAGGGAAAAAAAAGTTTAAGCATTAACAGAAATCTGACTAAAACAGTTATTACATTGCCTGTACAATCATCCAGTAACTCTACAATCCAAGATCAGAGCAGCTTTTGATGGTCTTTTTTTCCTCATGGTGTGAGCTGCATCAGTAGCTGAGACCCAAAGGGATGTCTCTACTGCTGTGAGCTGTGGCCACTTTCTTCACCAGCCAGCAGTGGTGGAATAAGCATTTCTTTTTTCTCAGACAGAGAATTTGTAAAGGTAGGTGAAGCTTACCTGCCTCCCAGCCTTGCTGCAGCAGGCTGACTGCTTTTCTCTTTGAACACACAGGGAGGTGTGAGACCCTCTCTCCAGTGAAACCAGCCGCCTCTGTCCTGGTTCTGTGCCCCAGAGCTGCCTTCCTGGCCACCCTCCCTCTCTCCTCTCAAAGAGACAGAGAGAAATCTGGCAGCAAAGAGACAAGGAGGCTTTGGATCAGAGTCTTTGTTCCCTACCTAAGTCCCAAGAGCTCAAAAGCTTTCAGCTGCATCCTATTCACATATTTTCCTTGTCAGATATCCCTTGATGAGAACAGAGCCTGACAGGAGGGGAGGAAGAAGGAAATTACACAAGCAAAACAAAAGTGTAATTAAATTCCCTCTGCAGATGAGCAGATCAGGTCTTGGCTGTTACTTTACTTCATTCTGTCACATTCTGGACTGTTCTTTAAGGAACTCTCTGCTAACTGAAACTAAGAGGGTAGCTTAAGGTTCCTTTATTCCAAGGAGTGCCATATGTCTGGTCTCTTTTTTCACTCCTGCTGTCTTATGTCATTCTGACTAACACAAGCACTGACTGGGTGCAGCACAAAGCATGTATTTTCAAGGTACTAAAATGAAACCACGAAACCCAGGGTTGAATTATGCAGGAGGAAAGCGTGCTTCCACCAAGCGTCAGCCTCCCTGGGGTGCAGTCCTGAGCTGTCTTAGCCATTGGCTTGCAGCAGTAACAAAATGCCAGCTGATTGATACTGCTAGTATTTCTAAGGCATCTCATCAATCACAGCTTCAGTCTTTCCCAGTGAGTAACCTAGGAAAACAAGGCCATTCCTCCCACTCATCCTGCTCTGATGATTTTCAGTGGCTCCATTATTCTGAGTTACTGACAGATGCTTTGTTTTTCCCATTGCACAACTTCTAGGTACAAACTACTTTTAATTTAGCACACAGATTAAGTCCTTACCCCATCTCACTTTTCTAACTGGAAAAAGACCTGAGGTAAATTCAAGGAAAATTGTCCATGCTTCCTTCTTTCAAAATAAAGCTGTGATATTTTTAAAAGGCACACAGAGGATGTTGGTGGAACGTTATGTTTTCAACACTGCCTGGAGAATAAAGAAGAAGAAGAAGTTCTAATGAGAACACTAAGAAATATCATAATAAATTGCTATACTTTTGTGATCAACTCCAGAAACTTCATCTGCAGGCAGAATATCATCCTGACATTCCTGGAGTGCTTAAAAAGACCAATACAAACTTAACAGACCAATTTCAGTGAAACCAGCTTAGATCCTTGAAGAACTAAAATGCAAACTACTGAACTAAAACAGGCCTCCTCATCCCACGTTCAATGTTTCTACACAACAATATTGTTGCTCAGTTTTTGATAACTTACTTGCAATACGTGCAACCTGAGACATTGCAAAGCTGCTATGAAAGCAGCTGAAATAGTAGTTCAAATTAGTAATCTAATTGCTTACATGGAAATGTTTCCTTCTTTTTTCAGATACTTTTAGCAGCTAGCTAAGAAATTCTGGCAGGCAATTTGTCCAGAAACTTTTCAACACTCAAAAACTTAACAAGTCCAATTTCTTATATAAAAACATGTCTAATTTTCTCTCAGGATTCTGATCAGCTGAAAGCTATGCCTTATTTTTTGGGGGCGTGAAAGAGGAAGCAGTAAAGTTTTAAAGTTAAAAATAGAAATTATGAACTTTCAAGAAGGTTGGAGGGGAAAGGAAGTGAATCTTTCAACTCAAAAATGCAAGATAGACTGCAAATCCTCAGCCTTTAAATTAGCAAAGACTGCATAATGGTGCATTCAGGTTTATTGCATCAACAGCTTTACTTCTCAGCTTTTAACTTCATTAAATTTAACAGAGGTTTCAGAAAGTAATTATTCTATATGCACATTCAGTTTACTTTTAGGCTTTTGGGTTGGTTTTTTTTTTTTTTAGCTAATAGAATGACAATGATAGTTTTAGAAAAAATCTTAAGTTATAGCTACAGTAGAGAAAAACTGCCTCTGAATACCATTTCATTTCCATGACAGATTTATTTCTGAAATTCAGACTCCAAAAACTATCAATTTAATGCATTAGATGGATTTGCATGCACTTAAATTCATGACTTAAAATACCAGCAACTGTGATCATACAAAATTAACATGCAGACACAGTTGCCTACATTCACTCATTACAATTTAACTGACCCTTATTAAGAGCTCCCAGCATTTTCCCAAGTTGCAGAAGTGATTTACATAAAGAGGGGGAACTGGGAGTCTGAGTTCTGCCTTCCTCAGCCTACTTTAAAATCTCACCAAAACTTCTGCAGGAAACAGTTCCTCATCTTTGAAGCGATGCTTCAGACCACGAGCAGCTACGCTGGAACAGATCACAGTGGCCTGTACGGGAACATGTTTCTGCTCAGCTCAAGAAACAGTAGGTTTGACCAGAGAGTGACTTCTTATTATATTAGCCACAGAGTTCATTTGTTTTATTTAGGGAGGCATTGAATATGAAATTGGATGGCTTTACAAATATTACAGTATCCTTAACGACACAGATTTTGAGAGTATTCTATCATGTACTTTGGGAAGGACTTAGTATACGCAGTCAGACAGATGGCTGGATGACTGCATATATATACAGTTTATTAACTGTGTGAGTTACTAATGATCATGTTTCCGGCCAGTTTTACCCACAGCTTCTAGCTTTTATGCTCAAAACTGCACATGTAATTGCTTGACGCCTTCACGCCAGCTGCTCACCCCTCAGCCTTGCATGCCCAGCTCCCGGCTGGCAGTGCAGTCCCAGCCCCGGGGTGTCGCAGCAGAGATGTCCTGTGGCGCGTGCCCAGCGGGGACAGGAGCTGCCTCTGCCCTTCGACTTCTGTGTCTGCAAATCCCCAGTCGCAGAGGACACACCACAAAACCGTAAAGGGAAGTTCATTAAACAAGAAAGCACCATGTTCCTGTGGAGAGCTGTGCTGTTGGACCCAGCAACTCACCTGGTCAGCACGTGGAAAAGGTTTCGTTCATTGGGGCAGAAAGAACTGCCAGAACTCTTAAGCAGCACAGGGGAACCTGAGTCTGCAGCCGCGGCACAGCTGTCACCACCGGCATCCATCAGAGGACATGGTTGCCTGCCTCCCTTTGGGTGTGATGTTTTTGTTAGATGGGGAACTTCTAAGAAATTATTTTTAATAGCTGTTAGGCCAATGATTTCTTTTCTCAACGTAAAATAGCTAAAACATACAAAGCTGATGATAGTGAGATATATGCACAAAAAAAAAGAGGGGGAAAAGGAAAGAGAACCGTCCTGTATTTTAACCATCAGTTATAACATACACAGCAGGAATCTCTGTGGTCATACCACATGTAGGAAGCACAGGAGTGGCAAGTATATTTTCCCTAAATGAGGTTATAAGAGAAGCACTAGGATGTGTCAAAATTATTGGGTACAGAAACTCCAGCTTCATAACGTTTTGGTTGTTTTTGTTAGCGCTGACAGCTACAGGGACACAGCCTTGTTTGAATTACACCGGGTGACATTTTTCAAAACAGTGGCAAGTATATAAACACCACGTATCCAGTCTCCAGTGTCACTGAAATGTTAAGTCAGCCTAAAGCTGCACCACAAGGGCAGTGTGAGGCCAAACAAACTCCTGGTTAGCACTGACTGGGCATCAGCACCCAGCAAAGAGATTGTTCAAGTTTGTAGACTTTATGTTTTTGACAATTTCTGAAGTTTTAGACTGAACAGTAATCACTTGTTTCTAGACAAGAGTCATGAAAGCTTTAATGAAAAAACCAAAGGGATGGGAGCTCTCACCGTGTTCTTTAAAACTCCTTAAGCTGAGAGCTGGAAGTGGTGGGGGCAGTAAATTTCTGCCTGCTGCTGCTCCTGCACGCCACGCGCTACCTGTGGGGAGCCGGCAGCACCTCCAACCCTGCCCGCCGGCCCTCTCGGGCCTCGGAACCCTCCGAGGAGGGCAGGGAGATGCTACTGAAAGGCTTCTCCTTCTGGCACAAATCACTGTGGCACAAATGTCAGAAATATTTTTCTGCTGAACTCTGCTGTCATCTACATGGCCATATTTTTTACCCGGAGACACATTACAAACATAATGGAGAATACAGAAATGAATGCACAATGATTACAGATATTTATATTCATCCTGCTAGTGAGAGATCATGCCTATAATTCATATGTGGTAAAGCCACAAAATTATAAAGGTCTTCCTACCACTGCCATTTATAATCCAATGGGAATCAATTACATTTTTATTTCTCATGTTACAAGAGGCAATTTATGACTGTCTGTATATCACATTATGTTTTAGAGGTGATGATAATGTAAAAGCAGCCTGACCTCAAAATGGAATAACTGACTCAAGCAAAATGCCATTTCACAAAAAGTATATTTTTTTTCTTGGAGAAATAAGTAAGTATAGGTAAAGCTTTTTACATTTTAGTTATGGCATTCGTTTTAGAAAACCATTTTAGTCAAAATAATATCCTTCTGGGATCATTCCATTTTATTTTCCTTTTAGGAGCAGAGGTGTGGTTTTATTTGATGTTTTTTAAATCACAACTAAACATACAAATTCAGCCTATTTCACAAGCTTTAAAATAGTCCATTATCTAGTCTTTTAGTCTGGTCATTCCCAAGCCATTTTGTGATCAATACCAGCCCAAATGGTGATTTAAAGACTGCTGCCTCCTGATTGCATTGTGAGGCAGAAGCTCTTGGTGCACTTACACACACTTAAGAGTTACTGTAGTGACATCACTAGAAGAGGCCAAGAATGAACATCAGATAGTCGTAACACCTAACTACACAGCATCTGAAGGGTTACACTCGTACTTACTACCTTCTACCTAGCAATGAAGTAACATCTGTGGTAACAACTCTCCCGTGTCCTCCAGAGAAGCTGCATGTCACCCCCGAATGGAAGACATGATATGAATGTTCCGTTATCATTGTTACTATTGTTGTTTCGTTATTATTTCTAAGGATAAGAGTTCTATTGTATTAATTTGGTTTTCTTAACAGCAACATAATTTTGTTCATACCTTTGCTAACCTACCACATTTTAATTTTCAGATTCTTAAGTTTCCAATATTAAGGACAGCATTACCATATTCTGGTTACAGCTTTTTAAAAGCTGTAAATTCTGTCCGCCATTGAAGGGCTGCCTTTCTGTGGCCATAAGTATTTCAGAACAGATTCATAAAAATTGACAGCTAGCTAAACTTTATACATCTTGACCTCACTAAGAATTCAGTTTCACGTGCAGTCAAGCCATTTATATTGGCATAATGTGTTACACAAGTATAGCTGAAGTCAAATTACACTTAATATGCTAGACTATATTTTAAAAAGGAGATGAAATAATGGCTATAATATTTAATGTGCCACTTAACTGTCACATTAATAGTAAATCTATCAGTAAAGATGATGGAGCTACAATGATTTAGCAGTTACCAATAGTCAAGGAACACTAATTAACTGAATAAAGTCAAGTGATGTCCTCAAACAAGATTTATTTGTAAACTAAATTATAGTTCCATTAACATTAACTTATTACAGATTCGGGATGTCAAATGGAATATGTTACTACACACTTAAATTTTGTTAGATTTTCAGTGATGCATTTCAGGCCTATCAGGAGACTATTTTAATTTTTTTAAATACCATCCTGACTACACAGCATTTCATACTGAAAGAGTGCTTTCTTCTTTTCATGTCAAGCAAGTTTAATGTTGGACAAAGGCACAAATTTATCTCCCACAGTCTAATGCTTGAACTTTGTTTGAGCTTCTGAATGTTTCAGGAATGTCAGCTTCAAGCTCTCTTCACTCACCAAGGAAAACCGCAATTGCCCAAATAGCCTTCTTTTTACAGAAGGACGACAGCTGGAGTTCCACCATGCCCTGTTTATCCCTTAATTCATTGAAAAAGCTGCCAACACAGGTTTAGCAGATGCTACATGGCCCACATGAAACCATTTTTTCCTTGGGCACTGAACACTGATCTTCAACCACGCGCTAGAACAAGTGAAAAGCTTCATAGTCCATTACAAACATCCTGAACTGTTTGATCATTTGGATTAGGAAGCCTCTAAAGATTATACCTGAAAACACACTGGTTTACAATTGGCTGCTTTAGGCTGTATGCTGCATAAATCTGTGCTGGGTGCACCCTGTGAAAAGCTCCCTCAATGGAAGCTGAAGCACTTGTTTCTGTCTTTAATACCGACCTCCTCCAATTTTAAGTTTCATGGCCACTGTGGTCTGCTCAGAAATTCAGTGGCCTCTGGCCACAGAAAACCATCCACTAGGTAACCTTAACTGTTGTCCTCTCAAGTTTAAAAAAGTGTGTTTAAGATTACTCTGGCTTTCAGGTCACATTCTTGCATCCTTCCTGAACTCCCGGCTTCCCAGGAGATCCTGCCTGGTAATGGATACAACATGTTTTTCCTCTTGTTCTTAAAAGTTGATTCATTCATCACACTAGGTGGGGTACATTTTTTAAGCAGTGGAATGAGAGCTGGTCAGCACAAAACAGCATGCATGGAAGATAAAACCGTGGTGAAAACAGACCTGGACTAGTACCGAGGAAGAGAGCACAGAAAAACCTCTCCTACCAAATCTTCTATCACGCAGCTCACTGCATCTCCCTCTCAAAAACTCTCTAAACCTCAACTGATGTTTTAATTAGTATGATGCATTAGGGTTTATTAACATTAACCTGGAACATTAACCTCCAAAATTCAAAATTTTCTCTCATCTTTGAGGCCTATTCAGGAAAAGCACCCAGAAAGAAAACTGTTCAATACAAAGCCTGGATTAATATTGTCTACATAATGAACCCAACTTCATAGACAGAAATTTTTACAAGTATTTTCCACATAACTTTTTAATAGACAATGACTTTTCTCTATATGTATTTTCTGCTTCATGGTATCTACACTCATCCTCTTAACTCTCCCATATAGCTGCCAAAGAAGATCTTTTAGAAAATACAGACCAGCTTTAGCTACAACTGAAGTTGTACATGTCACTGTAAGAGATGTCTCACCATTTACTTTTCACATTAAAACCAAAAGGAAATAGGATGTAATTAACACACATCAAATAAGAAAACAATTCATAAGATTACTGAGAAAATTTCTTTTAAAGTCAGAAGGAATTAATCACAGAGTTTGCCTTTGCACAGTAGAGATACTCTGACTTACTAAAAAGTCCTCAGCCATGGAAGATTTGACTATTTTAAGTACAGTCCTGACTTTGGGACCGGCCCCAAAACTCAAGGAATTTAGTTTTCATCTGTAGGTATAGTTACTATGGCACTGTGTATAAATAAGCAAACCGATGGGTTTAAAACTCAGGTTGCTCATATATGCAAAATGCCAGAATACATTTTGAGTTCAGAGCTAAAAGCACCATTGCATTATTGGCACAGAAAAAAATTAAGCCCTAAAGATGAAATCTTTCTGCTGCTGTTGATTTTCACGTATCACTGATCTACTTGATCTGTTATTTAATCTACCAGTGCTATCACTGATTTTAATAGGCCAGTGGTAGTGATTTTTTTTTTTTACGAGCTGTCCTTAGATACAGAGCAAAGACAGACAGATGTCACAGCAACAGAAGAGACACTAACAGGGCAGAAGGCGTCTGTCTGCTGAAGTCAGACCAGCGTGCAAGGTGACCGCCGCACCTCAGGTCACGACAGCTCTTCAGGAGGGGATTTCAGATGCGGGCAAGCTGAGACACGAGCCTTATTTATTGCAGAGCTGATACATACAGCAAAGGGAGTATGTTTTATTTTGAAAATGGGACTCTTCCTTTTCCCCTTCTCCAAGATCTCCTATTTCTAAAACTCATTAGCATGAAAATACTATTAGTATACCAACAGGGAAAAACAATTTTCTCCTTTTCCTTAAATTGTGCTTTGTTTCCCCAATAGCCAGTTCCTAAAGCATGGAAAAAAAAATCCAATAGACAAACACCCATTTTAAAGGTACGAGTTTAACATTTTGCAACAGTCTATACCTTATTTCAGCAAAAGCCCAAACACAATGTGCTTCCTGTCCTAAGCTTTGTTATACAACGGAAATCCTTTCGATAGAAGCATAGATGGGTCAAAACAAATCAGAACTACTCCATTCAGCAAGAACAAAAATAAAGTTCCCATTCCCACATATCATTCTATTCAAGGTGTGTTTGATGGCATTTACTGGCATCCAGATGGCACTTTCCCCTTGCACCACGATATATGGCTTGGATTGAATGTCTTGAAAAAGCTGAGAAATCAGTTGCTTATCTTCTCTTCAACAAAAAAACTCCTCTCGTGACCAAGGACGGGGGTACATTTCATAAGTCACCCAAGAAGTAAGCACATGCAGCAAATGTCATAGGAAATAGTAGCCTGGGGTACTTGTACTCCACAGCACCTCCTGGCAACACCACCCAGTTTCACTCTGTGATGGATGGACAGAGGTAGTGACAGAGGGGTCAGCAGGCAGAAGAACAGCTCACACCTGACTTCATCGACATATTCCACATCTTGCTCTCATCAGCTTCAGAGGTCCTTTGGCCTTACACACCCCTACAATGATCATTAAACCAGAGAATGAAGAAGAAACCCTTGATAGCAAGCAGGCCTACCCCTAAAGAGACGATAGGAGTCCAATGTATGTGCAGCAGCATCAGCTTAGGCTGTTATTGGTGATGAAGTTCTTTGTGAGTACTTGCACCATTTGCGTAACTGAAAGTAGCCAACACTACAGAGTTATAGAATGCATATAACAAAATGCGGAGAAATGTTACCAATCCGATTAAAACAAGAAGCCAGCTTCAGCTTCCCAGAAAATGAAGGCAGTACCTGAGCTTAGATAGTAATAAAAGCCTTTAAAATCACCATTGTATTTCTTTGTACTTTAGAAAGATACACTTCCAAGTTGTATCAACCTCCAGGAGTAAATCCAAAACTCACATCACCTTACTCATGCTAGCAGTACTGCTAAAGGAAATGGTACAATAGTTCCCAACATGGGGTACACAGTTAGTTGTATTATCATAAAATTTTGGGTCATAGATCAGAATCCAGAATAAAAAATCTAAGCCAACTTTAAAGAGATATGATCCGCAAAAACTAGGAAATCAATAAGGAAATCCATAGGAAATAACAGTCGAGTCATTCACAAACACATTTGTTTCAAGGAGCCTCATTTATATTCAGTCATAGAATTGAAAGTAAACTCACTTTTAAAACTTAATTAAGCTACAGCTGGGTAAGTCAATAAAAATGTTATCCAGGAGTAGACAATGAAGCACTTTGTAGGCCAACCCTGAACTGAAGATTTCAAACCACTAAGCTGTCTGCACAATGATCAGCAAACCAGTGCCCTATTTTATTCCAGACACCATAATAAACTTCATCAGCAAATGGTCCCAGCAGGTCTAATCTTTGTTTGTGGTACTGCACACATTTTTGGAGATGAGGTATCAATGAAGCTAAAAAGAGGTGTTTCAGCCTTGAAACGTGTAGCACCAGGACAAGCTCCTACATCACACTGTAGTGGGGTGGCTTGTGGCATGCTTATCTAGTCATCCCAGAAAATATTTACGGCATTGGGTAGGCCATATGTATTGTTACTGGGAAAAATCAGAAAAGCAGGAAAGCCAGATTTAACCACCCTAGATTCCCCAGTGTCACAGGCAGGGGGACTGCTCCCTTCTGTTCTTCAGAGGTTTGAGGGGCACGGTTTCATCTGCAGTACAGAACAAACTGGAGGTGCTACGGAAGAATGCAGGGCAAGAGAAAAACAGGAGAAGCTGCAGGAGGGAGCAGGAGAAGGACGCTGAGCACACCTGAACCGGCACAGAAAAAGGAGGAAATGCAGCGTGCTGGCTGGAAAAGGTGGGGCTGAGAAGGGAACCCCTAAACAGCAAGAGAAAAAACAAGTTCTCCACTTTGTGGCAGGAATACCTGCAATCACCCAACCACCACCACCTCTTTAATCCCAGCAATTCCCTTCAAAGGAGCATGCCACTCCTCTACGAGCCAAGGAATCCCCCCAGCACCCCAGACTCTTGGCTGCACCTTCTCAATCAAGGTGCATGCAAATATGTGGCTCTGCCTAATAGGCACAACTTCTCCTACAGAAGCAAGAAAGTCTCTGACCCTCCAGCAATAAGCAGAATGAAACAAAGATGGTTCTGTCGCTAAATTGTTTGGTTGCCCAAACCTTACAGATCTCTGCTGCAAACTATCTGTTCCTATGTATTAACAAAGGCATGCGGTACAGCAGTCTCATTTTCTCATATGCTAGCTGGTCCCTTTCTCCGTAAAGCCAAATAAAAACCTGGATTTTCTCATTTTCCTGATTTGTGATGCATTAAGCCCTTTTTGAACAGTTCAGTTCTGTGACTACAGTTGCTCTTCATTTTCCTCTGTACCTCCAGACTGTCAAGTCAAAATAAAGCATGGCATTTTTTCAAATACAACCCAAGACACCTGAACTGGTCAACCACTGCTGAAGAAGTAAATCCACACTTTCAGCTATTGTTCAAGTTATTGTAAAAAGTGTTTAAACGACTGTTGTTTACAGCCTCAGTAGGTCTTTATTTTTACACGTGTATAACTGTCAGAGATCAAGTCTGCTCCAATAGTGTAAACTGACTTAGCATAAAATCCACTTACTTTGTTACAAGCTTTCATGTAGTATATTAAATATCTCCGCTTGCCCGTAGATGCAGCACCACTGACAAATCATGCTCAGGTACCACCGCTTTAGTCTTAATTTGACCTCTCTTAAAACAAATCTATTTTTTGTAATGATAGCAGTAACATCATCTATTTTTTTTCTCCAGATAAGACAGGACAGAAAATCTTTGCTGTTACAGAGAGTGGTTATGTGAAACAAATACTCTGCGACACACAGATGTGCTTCTGTATTTTAGCTCTAGACAAGCTGTCCCATGACAGGCTGGGGACGGCATCTTTTACGCGCACTGAAATCCCATGTAGCCCCACTTGAACTGGAACGTTCCCTCTAGAGCCAAACCACACACATTCTTCTCCCCCCACCCAAATGGAAGCCACCAAACAGCATCACCCACGGCCAACAGCACATTCCAGCTTGTTGACTCACTGCATTTCACTGCTATTGGGTCAGGTGCCTTTTGTTTCCACCAAGCTAGATTTTAAAAATCTGCTCATATGTAATGCTTCCATTTCAGAACACTTCTGCACTCGTTTCCTATGTGCAGCCCTAGCTGTGATAACGCTCCACAGGGATGATTAGAAATGGCTCATATTTCATCCAAGCCGCCCCTAAGCCAACCCCTCCGAAGATGTAAAGCAAACACGTCGCAGGCATTTCTCATTGTGCTGCTGTGCACCTGCAGACACCAGCCAAGGTCAGGAGAGGAAACAACAAAATTCTTCAAGAAAACCAATTCCTTTGTCTTCTCAACGTGGGCAGGAAATGCTGGAAGTGTCATAAGAAAGTTTTTCTAACGAGCTCTTAGCCCAGCCTTGCAGAAGCCAAATACGGCTTTGAGGAATAAAGGCACTAACATCTGGCTATTGCAGCCCAACATCCAAACAGAGCAGATCCTCACGTTCACAGGGATTTCTGTGCTTCAGAGCACAGAAACAGCCACAGAACTCTGGATTGAGGGAAGGGCAGGGTCAAGGTCTGGGTCAGACCTGCTCTTGCTGAACTGACCCACCCGCCAAGGAAGGTTCTGGATTCAGAACCTATTGCTGTGGTGTAACCTCAGGCAGCCTTCGCAGGAGGCGATGAGTTCTTCTGTAACAAATAATGTTAATTACCAGCCATTTTATTTCATAGATACTTGAAGCACATTTAAAATATCGCACCTAGTGTGCAAATAATACATAGAAGCTGAGGGTTTTTTAAAGCATTTTAAAATTGTGTGTTCTCTTCAAAACAAATTTTTAAGTTAAATCAGCATAATTTTCTGCTGCATTAAACTGATGACAAGTCAAAATAGCTGCAAACCTACTTGCAGTAATTCATGAACATTTCTCTTTCCTGTTGTTTATTGTAAATACATCTTTACACAATAAATTAATCTAGCAGAATATTTTTTTCCAGGAGCACACTCAGGAAGATAGATCCTAACAGAAGTGTTGCCTTTGCAAACTAGCAAGATCATTCATTTTTCTGTTTCTGTGAATTTCCAAAATTAATGTAAATCCTGAAAAGTCAAAGCAAGGATTTAACGGTCTTAAATTTTCCATTGTGCTTTTAAATATACATATTCTCTCCTTGGAGATTCTGTTTGGATGTTAGTAGCCAACTCTTATTCTTTTTAATCTCTCTTAAAGTGCACAGGGATGGGCACAGCATAACCATTTGTACATTCAAGATGAAATATCAGCAAAAGAAAATTGTCCACGGCAGATATATTTCAGCATGAATCATTAATTCCTAAAGCTTGAGTCTTTTCATTATTCATTACACATTTTTCATCCTGCACTACTCCCTCAGTTAGCAGAGTTGCGATGCGATCCTTACAGCTCAGAAGTGTTAGCATGGAGCTGGGGAGACCAGTCCCACGCCTCAGCACTATCAAACTGAGCAATTCACAGGTAACTGGAAGATTAAAATTACTTTTCCACTGCATTACAAAGATCACAGTCACTGAAATCTGTCATTTTATAGACCAGGCCCTTCAGCCTCTGTGACTAGCTTCCCTGACTATTTGCAGGGTACTTCTTTATGCCAAAATTACGAACGTGAAAACCCAAACTCAAATACTTGGATTTTCATCAGATTTGCACTGTCCCTGTGCTGTTGGAAGCTAGGAAGTTATTTATGCACTTACGAATATATTTATTCTTTTAAGAATTAAATGCTATTTTATCAGTTCTAGGGAAAGACTGACACTTTATATTCCATATTTCACTGCATTGGCTAAATTCTAACCAGTGCAAATCAGAGCAGCCTCACTGCAGAGAAGGAGACAACATCACAGCAGAGAATGGCCTCCAGTGTTTAAATAAAGGAAAATACTAGCTGCTGTTGCCTCCACATGGATGGCTCAGTTTCAATGAGCTGGGGGAAAAAAAATCTATACTGACTGATTTCCAAGCCATTAGGAGTTCTTACACATACACTCACTGGCTAAAAGAGGCACAATGCAGACTGCAGAACAGGAACAATACGTGGGGGACTGTCAGTGATACACTTAAACCATCTGCATTTCCACAGTGTTTGGCAGCAAAAACAGAAATAAGGCAGCTCAGGTCCGGGGGTATAATAAAGGGAGTGCATATAAATGAGTAAAAGTCACTGAACCAATTTACAAGGCATTAGTGCACTGGCTCCCAGACTTCAACCCCTCAGCAAAAAATTCTTTCAGAGCAGCTCTCTCCACCCTCCTTTGGCAAATGCTCAGACAGGCTCAGCCCAGCGGACAGATCCACCAACAGCTTTTATAGAAAGCACATGTCCCTCCTTCCCTTTTCCCATGTGCTATTTTAACAAAACAAAACCCCAGTCTGAAATCCTGTGCCCTTGGGAAAAGGTGGCAGCGATGTGAGGCTCGGCTCTGTCTGATCCCTGTCGCAGAAGCCAGTGCAGCCTCACGCAGCCCCTGCGCGCCGCAGAGCCGGACCCCGCGCCTCGCGCCCCTCTAGCCCTCCCTGGCACCGCAGGCACTGGCAGCCGGCTGTCACAGCCGCTCTCCCACTCAGCAAAGCTGTATGCCAGAGAGATCTGACCGGCCTCAACGGGGATGTGCCAAGCAGCTGGGGCTGGCAGGCCGTGCTCGGCGTGGGGACAGGGCTGCCCAGCCACCAGGCAGCCTGTGCCGGTGTGCACCATCACCGCACACTGCGGAGCGCGGCTGGGAGATGCTGCAAGCGCTTCTGCCCACCTCTGCGCCCTGGAACCGGGGGAAGGGGGGATGAGCCGTGACCGGGTGCAGGAGACGCTAACGTCAATGGCGTCACTTCGTGCATGGACATTGAATCACTGGAGCACCAGCAGTTCAATGTAACGAGATAAAAGGAAAATCTGGAGACTTCAAGGGGCATCAAGGAAACATTTAAGATATGGGTCAGCTCATGTCCTGTAAACACCCAGTGCAGCTTCCCTTCCAGGAACTTGTTTGTTCACAAACTCATTTGGCACAGAATAAAGCACCAATGAGACACATCCTTTCTCTGGCAGCTTTACAAGTGGATACGGTGCACGAGCACTGGAAAAGACACTGAGGTGAATGGCACCCCACCATTGCCCTGAAAGCAACCCCATGTCTGTGAGCCACTCTTTATTGCACCCTGCTCTTCTCTCTACAATACTGTAAAATCTTACTCTCAAGATAAAACTTCTTCTGCACTTGATTAGCCTCACGAATCCCAGCGTCACAGAGCTATTTGTGTGCTGCAGCTTTCGGGGTGACACCGCTCCGATGCCTGTAATGTTTATTTGGTATCTAGCTTGCAGTTCAAGCAGTAATCTGACTTTTTATCTCCCCTGAGGCACACAGAACAGTACGAGGCAGAAAAATTAGGTTTCAGTCTTTTTTTGAAAGAAAAACCAGCATTATTTCAACCTTTTTAAAAGTTTATCTAATATCTTCTTCTGTTTTAGAGCTTCCTAGCAGACATTCAACCTCAGAACGAGTCAAACAACCAGTGTCGCTGAGCGCAGGGACTGAAATCTGCTGCCCTTGGTCACCCCACCCCTGAAGTCAGGAACTGGCAGCCCAGCGCTTCAGCTGGGAACATCCGACCCATTAATGGGGAGAATGTCACATGAAAGCCAGTATCGGGAAGGGGATATCAGTTATGTAAACAGTGTAGGAAGGAAGGAGAGGAGGCCACATCTCTGCGTCTCTCCGGCTCCCAGTGCCTGATGCGCTGCATCCCTTGCAGAGCAGTGTCTGGGGACACACGGACAGGGTTCAGCCCGAGGGAAACCCCCCCAGCCCCTCCTGCCCCAGCAGCTCCACAGCTCTACCTCACCATCCCCTACTGCAGGCTCCGGTTCTGTTTATTTTTTAAATCAATGCCACAAAGAGTGTCTGCACTGCAAACTTTACCAAAAATTAAGATGGATGTTATTCCTTCCTTTTGGACCTGGCATAACAGAGAGAAACACTTCTACAACAGAACATGAGCTTCCCACTTACATTGCCAGTCAGAGGTGAAAGCTGCGCTGCTTCTATAAACAATCAGCAGCGTCAATCAATTATATCAATTTTCATCATTTTTGCTTAGGTGGGAGAAGAAGAGGTTCTGTTGGTCTGGGTTTCTATTTCAAGAGACATTTCAGTTAAAGCTGATATGTTCTTTGTGGGAAAAAGTTTCACTGAAATCAAGATTGTTTATAAAAAATATTTCAGGAAAATTTTTTATCAGCTTCATGCCTCTGCATTAGACATGCTCTTCAAACTCAAATCACATATCAAGGTTAGCGTTCCTGAGTTAACTTGCAGGCTTGCTTGTTAAAATCCCTGTGGATTGTGTTTTCAATGAACAGGATTTATCATTCCTTTCGGTTCGACAGTGAGGCTGCTTCACTTTACAGCTCCTGCTCAGAGAGTACAATATGGGTGCATTTTCTAGCATCTGTTTTGTCCTCTCATTTCCAAACAAGGAAACAAGATCATTTGGGATCATTCTCTGCTGAACATTTCAGATGCAAATCCTGCAGTCATTAGTCTTTATGCAGCCAGAGGTCTCATACATAATGAGATATTTGCCTGATTAAGGAGCATAGGATTTAACCTTCCATGAGAGACCCTGTTTAATGAAATGTGTATGGTATAGCCGTAATGGTAGTCTGGACAACATTTCAGAAAAATGCTATCGGATGTCCCCAGCAAACATCCAATCCCACCAACTTTAACTAAAATTCCTCAGCAGTTTTTTAAATGCACCTTATATTTAAAAAAAAAAAAAAAATTAAAAAAAAAATAAAAATCAGAGCTACATTCTTTTGTCAAACAAACCTGACAAAAGGAAGCTGAGTCAGACTCACTCCAGGATACGCACCTCAATCTGTGACAAAAAGGAAAACAGTTACCAAGTGGAAATGACTAAGAGCACTGTACTGCCCTGATTAAAAGTCCCAGAAATAACAACACAAAGTTCTGCACAGATTATGCTTTCCACATGGGGCAGTAATTGTTATTTTTTAAACTCTAAGTAATGTTTCTTCCAGAGAGGCTTCAGGCAACAGTTGGATAGAACTGCACATTTAAAATGGGAGGGATTTTACAATGATTATCTGAGCTGTTGAAAATCAGCATTTCGGGTTTATTTTCAAAACTGAAGGAAAGCTTATGCACTCCCCTACCATAATTCTTAGCTAGTCATAAAAATACTGACACAAGTATAGCTGCTGTGACTGAATTTCACATCTTGGCAGACCTTCACTTGCACAGGGCCTGTAACGTGCTGCTTTTAGCAAGACAGATTACTAGGTCTAACCTTTATAAACTGTTACAAAAGCATTCTTGAGCTATATTGTCAAATGTAAAGCCCTTCTCCGGTGAGAGTCAAATATTAGGACAATTGCTTATGAGGAATGAAAACATCATTAGTTGCAGCTGTGTCAATAGCTGTCTTTGATTTTGATGACTGTGCTTATTAAGAAGGGCGTATTTATGGCATGAAATTTCCCTGTAACTAGAGCTACTTCCACAGAAAACGAAGAAATCTGTGTTCACTCAGTGAAAGGCATGGGCTGTTTCATCAACTTTGCTGGAATTTGTGCTGGTTAGGAAAGCAATGAACTTGTTCCTACAGCTATGGTTTCCATGAATTCTTTTGAGGAGAACTTCACAGACCACTGATCAGATGGGACAGCGAAAAAGCACTGCAGTGAAAAAATGAAACAAGATGTAACCAAAAGCTACTATCATGAGTCAGCCTGCTTTGCTGGCTATGCAGAAAGTCATGAAATTGGAGTTTCAGATCACCTGACGAAACTCCTCAGCAACAAACATAATTCTGAAGAAAGATGCAAGCTTTAATCTCACATTTATTCTGTGCAGTTATCAATTCCAACTCACAGGTATCTGTGGATAGTGAGAACAGTCAAATTTAATAGATTTAGCATAGTAAATGAGGGCTTTGTTTCTGCCCTTATTACGCATTATTCCTTTCAGTATCAGCAAGATGACAGTTATTACTTTAGATTCTTAGAAATGTCATATTCAAACTATGCACAAGCACCTTCAAAGCAAAGTTGAGTTTTACCTCCTTTATCCAAGAAAGGAAAGACTATTTTAAACACTACTAGCCTAAGTAGTCTGGAAGATTTTTCAGACACCAGCATTCAAATAACATGGGCTAACATCCTAAAGTTTCATAGAAAGAGATGCTGATCTGGACCAGACACATCTAAGTCAGGTGGCACAAAGTCAAACAACAGCAGCTAATGAACATCTGTGGGAGACAAGTAAATGATCCGGAAGGGGCAGCTGGATATAACATGGAAGAAAACTTGTACAGCAGTGCTGAACAGACCAATGAAAAAGGCCTGGTGTCATTTGGAAAAAAGGAACAACAAACAAACATTGTGAAATGCCAAGTAAATAATTATCACTCCTTTTACTCGTGCCACCAGCTCCATGCACGAGTCAGGCGGAGTAGTGAATTAGTAATATTTGATCTAAAACGTTACTGTCTTGCTTGCAAAAGACACCAGTCTCTGGAATTTGTCCAAAAGCTTATGATTTGGCCCTAATAATAAAGCAGTCTGAAAGTCTAAGGTTTACAAGAAAACCTGCCTGCTAGCAACTTGAGCCAGCAGCTTTGAAAATACGAAGAAATCCACTGCCTAGGAAGCAGAGCAGTGCAAACATCTGGGATGAACCAGGGGGTGTGGGGTGGTCTGAAGCATTAGGAGCTTGGCCGCCTGTTGGAGAGGGCTGCAAAAACAGGTTCTTCATTCAGTAACATGGACATTTCCTCCTAGCCAGAAATAAGACTTAAAGAATCAGTTCAGCAGAGATGAAATCTGTAAAACATAGTGTGGAAGGTTTTGAGATATTAAATCAGGTTCCTAAAATTTAAATGAAAGTATCTTCCTCAAAGCTTACCAATGGTTTTCAGTTACTCTATTGAGCTCTGAAACAGAGTATGCTGAAAATGCCTTTAGAAACTTTCTCACTTCTTTCCTTGAACTTTTCAGTAGAGATAAAACAAGTCAACCAATACACAGCTTATTCAGCAGACATCAAAACAGACCTTGATAATCTAGGCCTGTTGCCTCAGGGCATATATAGAGAACATAGGAGTTTTCTCTTTTCTGAGCAGTGGATGTGAAGGGCTCCCTTATCCTCATCCTTTGTTTAGATTAGCTAAATAGCATGCTTACTGCACAGATATGAACATCAAAGGCTATGCAACGGTTGTAAATGCAGCTGAAGTCACTTGCAAAAGTACATCATATCTGGGCCTGTTGTCTGCCGTAGGTACGAGGTTATCGCTGAGCTGCATACTGACCAGATAACTGCAGCTCCCTGGAAAACTCCTATCAACATCCCCCCTGCTCTTCTCTCAGCAACGACACAGGAACGGCTTATTTTCTTTTGAGGAATCTTAATTCTACTTGGTCTCCTTACGAAAGACTTTGAAAAATGTCTCCTCATTAGGTGCTTAACTTTTCTGAATAATTAATGTATCAAATTTTTTAAAAAGTAATTCATCTTTGCTGCTGCACATCATAAAAACATGAAATAATCTAACCAACCTCAGCCTTCTGGCAAGCCAGGAAACCAGTTCCGTCACCTGTGCTGGACTGTGATGACAAATAGGGGCAAGAGAGTGTTTAACTGTGTAACATTATTATTTAAAGCCCTACTTAAGATACGTTGAACATTTGCCTACGTTTATTGTAACAGGTTCAAAAAAAATGAGTTTTGAATTAAGTCCCAAAGTCCCACACTTCTCAGATTCTCTTCTGCATTGTTTAGTAAAAGGATTTGTTTGTACCACACGGTGCCAGAGATGCCCCTTTGTGCTCGGTTTTAACATGCGGACGGGTGGCACTGAAGGGAGCACACAGTCCCGCAGAGGGTTTGGGTGCTCAGGCTGGGCTGCAGAAAAGCCCGCAGGGTCATCGGGCTGGGCCTACTGAACAAAATCCTGACTGAAGTTTTATGTGGGTGACAGTATTAGAGACACCGACACCTGCACTTTGGTGAGAATCCCCCAGGCTGCCACTGCCTCAGGAATGGAGCACAGACACCGACTCCTTCCCTTCTGTCTGCCCTGAGTGGTCTTGGGACTTAAAACTAATCATTATCAAGATGTTACAAACATTTTCTCCTTCTGGAAGGCCCACCTACACTCTCTCATTTCTGACGTCACAATTTTACCTAGAAAAATACTTAGAAATTTCATTTTTACATCCAGCACTGACAGAGCTTTAAAGGAATCCTGGTTTCATTCATACGAGGGCTCTAGCTTTTTTGCTTGCAGGTATAAAAATCCTTATAGATAGGACATCCCCAAACTGCTTTGAAAATCCTGTTGGTGCACAACAGGCGTAATCTGTGCTGATCAAATATCAGACACTATTTAAAGCACCATTCAGATGTTTGCTAACTCCTAAAATTCTTTATGAAATGATACTAAATAACATACTGTGTTTTGTGTTTCTCTCAGAAATTTCCTTTTATTCAGCTCCCTCTCTAGAGTCAGCAACAAATAAGCAGGTATAGCAATAATAAGGCTAAGTTTATCTGTTTCCTCCACTCCCTTTTCTCACTGCATTACTAAGACTTTGGAACAATAACAGGATGCCGGGATGCAGGATGGGAACAGGCTGACTCCCAGCTGGAAAACCTTGGAGACTGGAGAGCTGAACACTCCCAGTATTGCTTAACGAAAAGAGAAGTGGATTTTTCTATTTGATCTTCACTTTCTGAACAATGCTTAACGTTTTGGGATACTGTTGATTTTAGTTTGCCTGATTCGGGAACAAACTGAAGCTCCACCAACTCTAACTCAGGTAAGGGATAAGCGGTATTTGCTGTCCTTCAGCCATGAACTTCATTTCAAAGGTTTCTACCTCCACGGAATAACTCTTCTAATGTCTTAAATAATTTAAGAAATACCAGCAGACAAGCTGTGAATTTTATACATATACACAGAATACTTTGGGCCTAACACTGATAGCACTTAAACCAAATTAAGTGCAGACAACAGCAGAGCTGTTTACAATTGACAATGGAAGAGGTAAATCTCTTGCTTTCTTGAGCTACACTACAATATTCCCAGATGGTTCGAGAGAAGAGATATGTTATGCTTTTTTGTAGTTCTGTTTTGTAATATTTAGAGTATTGGCTGATGTTCATTCTCAATGGAAAAGGGACAGAAATGATACTGAAAATGGCACCTGTAAACCCTTTAGGAAAGGATTTCGCTTGTGGAGCGGACAGTTAAGGCTTCGTACTGCTCTGAGTGAGCAGGTGTGCGCGGTGCTATGATCTGATAAATATGTTTTATCGAAGTGGGGGGGTCACCTTTGGTATCTCTGTTTAAGGTGTTATGGATTTATCATGAGCAATGGCAAGAGGAGGTGAAAGCCACCACGTACCCTAGCCAGGTTTGGCATATCTCTCTTGCTAAAAGATTTGTTTAAGGCTTAGACGGGAGTTTATATAAACACGTCAGTGACTTTGTCTCCTAAATCTCAAGTTCAAAGCGCTCCAGGTACTTTAGCACCCTAATAACCCTGGACTACCAGGTTTTACAGCCCCTATTCTAAAAGACCAGCAATTCTTATTTTAGAAGTTTCTTGATCTCAGTGGTCCAAAAAGAACCATTCTTTCTGTCAAGTTATTTTATGAGCAGTGTCTTGATGTGAAAAGTTGGTTTAAAAGGCTTTTATCTTATCCTAAAGATAGTGTAGCAAGTCCCTGAGCTAACAAGTTTGCTGTACAGCTTGCAGAGACAAAGCATTTATGCATAAGAGATGAATTGGTACTGCTTTTTCTGTAAGAACTCTATTCTGCAATAGCAGGACTGTCAGTGTGCACAGTACCTTACTGTGCTGGTTGTCATGCTGTAATAGAGATAAAGGAAGGAAAGAAGTGTGAGGAAAAAAAGATATGGAAGAAGATGAATTTCTGTGAGAAAATCTGTTCTTTCTTAGCTACCAAAAACATTAAAAGTTGGTTGCTACTGCAGTTAACAAAGGTATAGTTAATCAATGCGTCCCTGCCTCCACTGATTATAAATCATTGGATCAGCATTTGTAAAAGCATACAGTATTATAGATGTTCATGTAGGAAAAAAATATTAGACAAAAGCAAGGATACTCCAATGATTTACAAAAGCTTCTCATCTTAGGTTAATTTGTGCCTTGTAACAATAACCAATATACCGAAACAAATCACAGAAATGCTGACTTGCAATTTGCGGTACCTTCAGGAGTTAGTTTTTATCCTTAAATAAAGGGTGACCAACAGGAGAAAAGGACACAAGATTAATTTGGCGTATAAAAGGCTTGGAATAGTACAGTATACTACAGAGAATAATGTGCAGTTACAAACAATAAAACAAATGAATTAGGAAGCAAAAGATAAACTCAATTAACAAATCATTCCTGCTTTGTGCACAAACCTGGGCTTAATTTTTCAGAGTACTGCAGCTGCATTGCACTGCAACAAGAATTATTTCCCAAAGCTTTGTACTTTAATATATTATCATAAAACCGTTTCTTAAACATTTTAGAACAAATGTTAGCACTGAAATGACACCATGAAATAGCTACACATCACTCAGCAATCTGCAGCTTGCAGAGGGCCAGAGCTAAAGCTTCCAGGGCTCAGGACTAAAGAGGCAGCTTAGGCAGAGAAAGTTCCACCCAAACAGTTAACAGGTTGTTGCCAGGTTTGCTCCACATCCTGCCTGTGCTGAGTGAAACAGAACCAAAAACAGGATATAGGTAGAAATCACTGGGGATGGTTTAGAAGCTCCTCTGATTTATAGCACTTAAGAACAAAGGACTTCACTGGGCATCCGTAAATCAATTCCTTCAACTATTATTTCAAATGAAAAATAGGAAAACTTTTAAAAAATTATTTTCTCTTGTCAGGGTGCATGTCTACAGAGCTACAGGCTTAAATCAGGCCAGCTAATACCTTATATTTTCTTTAAAAGTAGAGATTGACAGAATAGAGGTAACTAATTATTTCTAGCAGCTGAGCTTTCTGTAAGGAATCTTCATGGTTATTTTTGTCATGCATTCATAATTTCAGTTTTTGCTCAGGTTCTGGAAGTTTAATTCAGAGGTTCAAATGTTAGTGCCTAGAAGGAAATAAGAGGTTCTCTGTGAGAAAATTGTTGGCCATGAAAATATTCTGGTGTATTTTTTAAAAAACAAATGTATTTCCCTTTGTTATCCTTGTGGGTTTACAAATCAAAAATCCCTCAAAGTTTAGCCCTGACACAACTGGTTTCCCTTCTACCCTAGAACACAGCAGAGAGTGATTATTTGCATAAACTGGAGATTTGCTAGGACAGAGAGATGCCCAGCTCACAACCACTAAGGTAAAGCAATTCCCCAAATGTGCCTTGGAAGACCTGATCAGAATCTGAGCTAGGAGAACAGACCTCAGCAAATCCAGAGCACGATACTGGTTTGGTTCATGATGAATTTGCTTGATTCATCTGTGGACTTCAGTTCAGCACCCTGCTCCATTTGAAGCACCTATTTCTCCTGCAAACACAGAAAGCAGCCAACGCTCTGGTGCCACAGCCACAACCAGGAGCCACCATTTGTGCTGCCAGGAAACCTGCAGGCATCTCCTCCAGGGCCTGTCCTCAGCCCAGGGGCAGACCCCCTGCACACTTGGGAATCCCACCAACAGCACTAACGCTGAGAATAATGATGTGCAAAATGAATGCACACTGCTCACCAGTGCATGTGCCTCCCAAATTCCACAAGGAGTCTGCTCTCAAAATTTTAAAATATTAATTAAAAAAAAGTGAAGACCCTGTTTACAGTTCTGCAATGCAAGGATACAAATTAGCCCTTTAATTCAATGCGAACCTGAGCTTCACTCATCTTGATCTGGATTTCAAATCTGCCAATAATCATGGAACTAGCTATACTCTGAATGTAAAATATTGCTGAATATTTCAAGTTCTCTCTGTAACATCCTTCTGAGATGGATGTTATTTGTGCCGTGAGTCTATTTTGTACCTGCGTACACATCTGTTGGGCAGGCAGTGAGCAGAGTTGGGGCCCAGCCCTCTCAGGTGCGAGTTAGACTGGAACAAGTCAGGAGCTCAGTGCTTTCCAGGGCTGTGCAAAGACAGGAGAAGGGCAGAGTAGAAACTTCTCCATCCACTGCAGGTGTTCACACTGCCTACGCTTCAGTTTTCGCACTCTGAATATTTCCAAGTAAAGATTTACAACCAGTAAACCAGAAAGAGTCAAGGAGGTGGATGGGCACTCTGGCAGACTTTTCGCCAGACAAGTATTTTTGTGTGAGATAGACAGCAAAACTGTCTTGCAAAAGATTAGGAGCTGCATGTGAAAGTGTTGTCACTTATCATCCATGAAAGGGTCCAGAACTTAGAGTGAAAAATGACTGATACTTTAGAGAAAAGACAAGCATAGTTACCAGGCACACAATGCAGAAATCATAGGGGTACCTTTCCAAAAGATCAGTGGAGAAGAAAGAGTATTCTTCTGCACTAACATTGCTATCTGAAATGCAAGGAGTTACAGAGCCCTACTATAGTTAGAGGTAGGCTAAAAGCACAACTGTTTAAAATTCTTCATTTTTCAAAATCCAAAGAGGTCAATGGTATTGTCCCAGTCCAGTTGTCATCAAAATGCTCTTGTTCTGTGGGATTTCACCACCATCCTTTGCCAAAACTTTAAGAGAAAGAGCCTCCTGTTTCTTTTACATATTTATTTAAAAAGCCTACCATCAGTCTCCATAAATTACCAGTAACCTATCTGGTTTTGCCCTCACTGAAGTCATCCATTTCTCTGCATCCTCTTTCCACAAGCCCATCAGCAACATCTGGAATGGTCCTCCTAACACCTGGCAAAGTTCACAGGGCACAAGGAGCACACACAGGCCCTCGACCGTATTGTGTGTGACAGTGGAAAGGGAAATTCCACTTCTCCAGTGTGTCTGGAGGGTATAGTTGAATTCCTTCTCCTGCCTTTGTCCACATTTCTAAGTAATGCTTTGGTAAGATCAGTCTTCCTTTTCCCCTTCCTTTTGTGATGCTATCTGCTATGAATCTGTCTTCTGGAAATGCTCTAGCAGCACAAAGCCTACCTTACAACATACCACTTGGGGAGACCAAGGGCCTAACACTACTCTCATGCAAATGATAGGAAATCCTGCCATTGATGGGAACTGTTCCTCTGATAGGTTCAGCTTCATTGGCAGAATCTCCACCGGCACAGAGTTTTACATTAGCTTCTCCATTCTTTTTGTGGGGTGCTCCCTCCCCTTACCTCCAGTCCTAGACCTGAATTCAGAGGAGATCTGCATTATCTTACTGGCTTTTATCATCACTGTCTTTCAGATGTATATGATCTGTCTGCAAGAGAACCAGTGTTCCCATGTTAGGGTTAGGCCGACCACTCAATACTACTAATAAGGTATCAGACTTTGCACCACCTAATCCACTAATCTAAACCTACAATGAAACAGCATATATTGTCTATTTGCTCAGTACTGTTAACGTTAGGGGCTTTTAGGCTGTCATTAAAACATAGACAAATATTGCTACACTGTGCACATCATCCATATTACCAATACACTCCACCTAAAGCACATATCCAGCACAGAAATGAAGAAGCAAGAGCAGAAAGCAGCGAGCACAAAAAGCAGGAATGCTTTTTGTAATGGGTCCATTTTACAAAGACAATAATGTGAACCTGACAGTGACAAAGCTATTGCAGAGCTCTCTCATCTGTAGCACCATTTAACAAACACATTTGCTTTGTACACTAGATTTGCCAGCAGCAGCCTTGGTAAAAGTTTAAGATTAGAATAGATACTGAGTCCTCCAGTAATTGCACTAGGAGATGACTTAAGCTTCAAATAGGAAGAAAGGGGCACATTTCTCTTTAGAATATATTGCGTCATTTTCCTGCTGTGAAAGGGTGAGCTGTATTACCTGCCTTATATGGATTGATCTTCGGCTTTGAATAAAGAGAAAGGCTTAATTCGCACAAGAACAGGGTTTTCAGTGGCCATTATTAAAATATGAGCTGTGGGAGAAAGAAATGTTCCATGTACAAAGCCACTAACAAAGGAGAAAAAAAAAATTCCTTCCTCAGCTTAAGAAATCCCCCCAGCTGTGTTTCAGATTCAGGCAGCAACCCCACAAGCGCAGCACTGCTGTGAAAAAGATCTTCCCGAGCAGCCAGGTGACTTTAAAGCCGTCAGCTCCCAGGGGACACAGGCTGCTCCCCGCCGCTCGCCACGCTGAGCCCCGCAGGGCAGCTGCCACCAGCCCGGATGCTGGCACTGGCTGACAAGACCCGTGAGCAGAAACGTCCCCGGGTCAGGCAGCTGAAAGCCCCCAGCTCTCACTTTTATCACTTTCACAAAGACTTCTTAGCACATGGACACAAAAGCATGGCCTGCCTTGAAACATGGTCACTCCTGCAGCCATGGCTTACGTGTTGAACTGCCACGTACTCTGTTCGCAATCTGCTTCACGAAGCGAGCTCTCCTGGGGCGCGGGTTCCCTCGCTGCCTCCAGACTGGGGCTGTAAAATTCATCAGACTAATGACCTGCTTAAGCCAGTGCATAGATAATGAAGCAAAACACAACACTGTTAAATCATGATCACTCCCACACAGAAACAAATCTACACGGGAAAAAGAAAAGTTTAGCTCTAAATAAAGTCACAAAACTTACAACAGCTTTCCTCATCTTTTTAAGCTTCCCTATGTCAGAGGCCTGAATTTTCAGGCCCTCCAGCTTCTCTTTATCAGCACTGTATGCTGGAAATTTGCTTCCCTAGGTTTATTTTGATGTGAAGATGAGATTTTCCTGACAAGAGGTAAGCTGTAAGTAAACATATTGAAAGGCTCATTGTAAATTCATAAGAGTAGTAACAATATCATTTGTATCATCTCACAACACATGGAGATTATAACAATGGAAATGTTCCAGGAAAAGACTGTAACTGTAGGGGTGGGCAGAAAAGGTCTTAAAGTTAATTAGCCTGGTCTGGAAGTCTAGCTGAATAAGGCCAGGAAATAGAGAAGAATGAACTGACATTTGAATTAGAGATTTAAAAAATGGAGAATACTGAATACTGATTACCAAACAAAATATATCCAGACACACCCTGTTTTTTTAGCCTCTTGCCCAGCCAGAAAACAAGGGATTTATGTATATGTACATGCTTTCTTTATCTGACAAAAAAAATTAATTTTCAGAGGAAATACTAATGTATTCAGTTACCCAGTAGAATAGCCTGGGTAAAGGAATCAGAGCACACAATTGGCTAAACATGGTTTCTCTGCTTCAGATTACTGCTGGCACAATAAATATCAATTACTGTGACCTCCGTATGATGCTTATGTTCAAGACAGATACTTTTGCTCTTGAGCTTTTGTTGAAGGAAAATGTCAAAAAATCTTATCTGCTGTAAACACAGCTACATTGTACTTTAAAAAAAAAAAATCAGATTTCTCACATGCAGTTCCTCAAAGGATGGGGACTTTTCCTTAATCAAAGCTACTCAGTCAGAGCTCCATGCTAGGAAGCCTCTCTGATATTAAGGCTTTATCTGTAAACAAAGGGGAAGTGGAAAAAGCTCTATAATACATTATTCTCATAGTGTATCTTATTTTGTTTTGGTTTGGCCAAACTCTTAAACATTCAGTGACAGCTTTGGCTAATCTCTGTGTACAGCAGAGCTAACCAGGGTGCAGTATCAAAACAGATCAATTCTGAAATGTGCACACAATTTATTGCAGGAAACTAAGCTTCTGGTTAGAGATGCTTAAGAAATCTTCTTAGTGATCCCAAATACCTCCAATATACCTGGAATGTTCCACTTCTGCACTAGGATGAGCCAAATAATTTTGGAGGATTCCTTTGTCCCCTTCTCACCCAAATCCCCCTCCCCAAAAATCAAACATCATAATTTGAGTGTGGGAGGTGCTGGGGATGGGGCAGGCTCCAAGCTGAGACACCTGCACCTCTGTCTCTCCTACTGGAGCCACCACAGTTTGGACCAAACAGAAGGAAACTGGCTCAAAGCAAGTGAGAAAGAAACTGGATCTACAGGCACTGAGACCAACAGAGCCTCAAGTGCTCTTCAAAGTCAGTGAGAGCCTTCACAGGAATGAATACACCTGACTGCAAGATCATCCCTGAAACTACTTTCTGGATATAAGCAAGCGAACAAGTTCTTTGCCTGCCTGTAACACTGGCACTTCATCCCTATTTTCAGCATCTGTTCTTATCAATAATTAATCTGGATAGGAGACATTTTCCTCTTAGCTTTATATTTTGGACAAAGAATTCATAAGGGCAAATGTTTACAGTTCCAAACTATGCATGCAGGGTTAATCCCACCCATCTTATTAGCTCATTGCAGAACAGAAGGGCTATATTTAATGCAAAATTAAACCCCCAAAATAGTTCAGATTTCAACAACATTTGGCAACTGTCATCAAAAGACGTGTAGCCAAGAACAAGTTTTCTGTCATTTGATTATTAGTTTCACCCCTGCAACATCTGCAAAGCAAATAAATCATATTAGTCATAAATCCTACGAGCTTCCTGATTTTTAGAAATGGAACATTCTAAATCTACAGAGCACAGTATCTATGTGACATGATGACGACGAGGTGATAATATTTTGTACCAACACCCAAACTCTGCTTGTGGGTTTGAGCAGGCTCAGTAAGCACCAGAATACTCCTGCTCCTCAGGAGTCATTCAGCCCTCATACTTGTGCTCCCAAAGCTCAGAACTGGTAAAGAGCAACAGGAGACTATCTTATGACCCTAAACTCAATGCTGTCCATGCTGTCAACAACTAAGAGAAAGACAAAATCTTCTGTTTACAATGATATATTTACTTGTTATGAAACAGTGACACAAACTGGCTTAATAATTTAATCACAAATGAGCTTCAAAATCTTTTAGTGGCTAGATTTATACTGGGCGCTGTGCTTAAGCACATTTTATCCCTTGTTATATTTTGTAGCAGCATATTTGTATGTGAAGTAAAAGGCTTTATGCATGGAAAGAGTGGACAATACCAGTTGCTGCTTCTCTAAAGCACTCTAATCCATTTTGGGGTCTCTCCAGGGCAAGTTTCTGTAGTAAAGCATTATATTACTATAGTAGCATGGCCAGAGTAAGAACTCTTAAGCGGCACCAGAACAGATACATTTCAGTGCTTCATGTACTGTATTCTGTTCAAATTGGTTTTCATCAGTTCCCAAGTATCTCTACAGCCTCTGTGATGACAAATAACATAGTGAAAAATGAGTAAAGACATTGATTGTGCACCCGGCATGGTACACGATCTGCATGCTGAGAGTGTGAAATGAGGGAGATTCTTAAAACTCACCTAATGATTCAACATGGTTCTGATAGACCTTCACAGGTATTCCTCTCCTGGGTAAGGCAGAAGGCTGGCAGTTTTACTAAGACTAGTGAGTTACTTGCTAGAAATACCAGGATGCTCATATGAAAGGAAAACAGCCATCCATTAAAACAATAATTACACTGCATAACTGATCTCATGAGAAGAGGAGAAACTAGTTGGTGCACTCACCACTCATTTTAATGATTTCAAAGTATTGTTTTACCTTCATCACATATGTCAGCCTCACCACAGCAAACAACTCTCACTTAAACAGGGCATTGTCATGTGATATAATAAGAATTACTAATTTATCCAGCCCAAAATAATCCTTCCTTAAAGTCCATGAAGAGACCAGGCCAGTAATTAAAATATGTATTTGTCTCTCATTTATCAGATTTGCAACTAACAAACTCAGATAAAAACCAGGATACTATAGATCAACAGAAAAACTATTTAATTAAAGATTAGAATAGGAATCATAGCTTGTGCACATGAAACACAGAAGCAGTCCCTCTTGGTTGGATAACTTCACTAGGTAAGATTTTGGATGTGCCACATAGAAAAAAAAAATAGCTTAATCTCCAACCTATGCGGAAGTTGTGTACTTTTGTACATACTATAAGTTACATAGCAATATAGTCACATGTTTTATTAGATCATGTATGGGATTCATTTCCACAAACAGAAATGTTTCAGATCACAAAAGGCCACCAGTCCCTGAAGAACACAGAACAATTGGGCACAATCAATAACTGGGCCCATCTCTTCCAAATTCCCAGAAAAAAAAACTGTTTGAGATTTTCTTGAATTCTAACGGAAGTTGTATGGTGTTATTTATAGGTAAATCAAGCTCTAAGCCATGTAATTGTGATCAGGAAATTGAATCTGAACCTACATCAGCAACACACATTCTACAGTTCTATAACTAATCCATTCTTTATCAGATAGGAGTCATGTAGGAATGCAGACAGCACTCTCCAAACTGCAAATATGTTTTTGTATGTTTTTGGAAAATACACATTATGATAAGGTTAGCTAGAAATTGAGAGAAATCAACAGAAGATAAATGTTCTTCCACCTTTGAGATTTTGGCCAGTAGACTTGCTTCTGAACTCTCTCAACAAGATCAGCGTCTGTCAGCAAAGGATTTTTGTGAGATTGTGATTACGTCTTGCCCACCCAGCTAACAGGCAGTAAATGTCATGAGTCTCCTGATGCCATTATCAGGATGCCCTTGAAGGTCAGTGTTGCAAGGAACAGTGTTTGAGCCGAAGTAGCACCACCAACAAAATGATTTCCCCATTTGTCCCAGAGGTCATGCCTGTGTATAATGGGTCGGATTCAGAGTGATTCAGAGCCAAGACTGACAAGAGCACGAAGCACAGTATTTCTGGCTCCTATGATGACTGCATCTGCAGTACTGCACTGTTGAGAGATTCAAAGAAGCAAAGCCTGCCATGGGCTAGTCTTTCCCCAGTCATACCTACATGTCTATCTTTGTTCATCTACCCAGCTAAAATATCATCAGGCACATCATTGATGTAAAACGAAATCCAGTAAAGTAAGGAGAATTTACTGACACAAGATCAGACCCTGCACCTGACTCATCCTGCTTCTCTTTCAGATCTGTGATGAGGTATCTTCGAGAAAACAACCGGAAACAACTTTCTTCCTCACTCATTTCTCTAAAATCATTCTGTTCACAGCAAATGTCTTCTTCTGCCATACACTTCTTATTTTCAGTTCACACTCAGCCTTTTCATATGCCCTTCTCTCAGTATTTAATGCAGCTTTTTAATCCTGGAGTCAATGAGTCACTCGCTAAAATGTAAGCCGGGGTGTCAGGAAGCTCTGGGAGGACATTCAGGTACATCTCGTTATTGCTGCTCACCCTCTTGAATGCATGGGCGGAAGTGCTTGGAGGGTGGCTTTGTTTCTTAAAAAAAAAAAAAAAAAGCCAGCCTGTGCTTGACTGCCTCATTTATAGCCAGTTCTGTATCAAAGATAATTAAAAGCCGTTAAATTTGGCTGCCTGCTTTCTACCAGGCAATGAATCTTTAACATATACACAGTCTTTACAAGTCTTTTATAACCAAATTTCTTCATTTCTGAAAGAGGCATCTGTCCTTGCTGATGACTCCATCCACCCATGAGATCAGCCAGAAGAGAATTTTTTGGTGAGATGAATGGACGGGGAAAAAAATCATTAATACAATTTTCCCCTGACTTACCAGAAACTTGGAGCTGAAATCACAAAGAACTTTCAGGTTAGAATTATATGAGGAGCTAACACCAGAGCCAAAACCAGAGCCAAAATCAGAAATGCTGAATTAACTTTGCAGCTATATTGATACACAGTGCTGCAGCATTAATGCCAAGAACTGAACAGTACCAAATGCACACAAGAGTGCTCTTGCAATGCTGGGTGACATGTGAGGTTTTTTTAAAGTAGCAAATTTAGTTAAGATATTGCTGAAGTGGCTATTCATTCAAAGGTTCTATCACAAGTATAAAATGTCATTTTATATTCAGTTTTCAGGCAGGCATCTGCACTCCAGATTGTTTAGTCATCAGTGGAAAGCACTTCTCAGATGCATAAAATCGACACAAGGGCGATCAAAAATATAATACCAGGTAGTCAGGCACTAGGCCCATTTAAATCAGCTCAATAATCTGGAAACGAAAAAGCAGCAGAGTGTTCTCAGGAAAGGCCTATTTTAAAATGAATCATTGTACACTGTTGAGGAAATGAGACAAGACAGCTTTAATAAGAAATAAGAGAAACATCGAGTAACCACCCGAAACAAATTATATCTGAAAACACAACCAAAAAAACTATTGCTTCAACTCAAATGTTGCACAATTTACTTAGACAGTTTTTTAAAGTGATGTTACTAAAGTTTGGAGACCTCCCCTAGTTCCCGTTCCCACGGCGCTGCCTGTGCGCCCTCAGCCCCTCTCACAGCGTGCGGGAGCACACAACCCAGTTCTGCAACCGAGATGCCAAACAGCAACTGGAGTGCAGGTAACAACTGTACCAACGTGACTACTTTGCTGCTGTGTTTCTCTGGGTTTGTTAGAAGCTGCTTAGAGCAATGTTGTCTAATTATGAGATGAAGAAACTGGGAGAACAAAATCTGAGACTGTTGTTAGTCCTGACCCTGGCCCACCGTCAGGAGATGGCAAACACATTGAAGTCCTCTGTGCTTCAAATGTGCTTTTTGAAAGGGATATTGCCTTTTATCTAGCTGCAATACTCTTCAGAGAAATGAGAAGGCTTTATGAACTCATGTTTGCACAGCCATTTAAGATCTCTGAGAAGCAGCATCAAATACTGCTAGGACTATTTCCTTTAAATAATGTTTTCCCTGCTTACCAAACATGCTCCCTCTGCAAAGCAAGCTAAACATCTTAACTACCGGAATGGCAAAGAGAACAATAATTTATCCTGCTCCTGTGTCTGGTGTCTTACCTTCCTATTTCTTACTCCTCACTGCATGCACACATTTACCTTTGCTCTTAAATATCATATAGATGAAAAATTAATGTTAAAAATTGATTCTGTACAGCAGCGTTTTTCAGGGTTATTTTGTTACTTGACACTGGCTTGGATTCTTTTCTCATTATATCTATCATGGTTTCATTGAGCATAGTAATTTTGGAGGTGTTTAGATCATGTATCAAAGGAAATCTTTTGCATCTGAAAAAAAAATGTAATTTTGAAGCGTTGTCTACTCTGTATTGTAGGGTTAATCCACTGCATTTTCAGCAGAGCTTCTTGCACAGAGCTACTTAGGAATACTGCGGAGGGTGCAGCAAATAGGAGTGGGAAAGATAGTCAGAAAATACTTATTAAATTAAACTAAAGCTATCTGAAGTAAACTTTCCTGATAAAACTTTTCTCAAGAAAGTTTTCTTACTATTCAGTCTCTTTGAGCCCGGCCAGCTGCCCCCGCAGACACATACCCACCCGGCACCCGGTCCCGGGCAGCGCAGCGCCCGGCCCAGGTTCAGCTGCAGCAAGGGCTGGCGAGCCGGGCGAACGCCCTCGTCGGGCTCCGCATCTCTGCCAATTGAACAATACAGCATCTCAGACATTTAGTGCGACCTACATTTATGTGGCTGCAGGGTGACAGCTCAGGTTTGAGTAACAACCAGAAACAGCGAAATTTCTAGTACTGTGGAATGGAGCAGATCATGTTCTGCGGTATTGATTTATCAATCATTTTGTTAATATTTTCTGATTTGATGTAACTCTCATTTTTGCATTTTCATTTACACTATTCAGATTCCAACCAAGATACTGTAAGTAAAAATTATCATTAAGTATCAAGCTCAAGCATCAATAATCATTTCATTTCCAGGTTTTCTGACACTCAGGTGTGCAAAATATTTTAACAATAGTGGCACAAACCTTTTAATTTTTTTTTTCCTTTTTGGTGTATGATAGCCACTTTACGCAAATTTCTCTCACGATTTTCCTCATCACTGTTTCTAGCACTATTTCTGCTTTTCAGGTGCTGAAAAAAAAAATCTCTAAGATTAGCAGAAGATCTTAGTTGATCAACCAGAAAAAATACATCGTTTCAGCTACAACTGTTTGCTCATTAACCAAATACTCCATAGAGAAACCTGTTTTATCTTCTCCTTAACATGCAAGCATAGAAGAAATTTCTTTGCTTACTAAATTTACCTCACATAAGCACTAATATACATTTTTAGAGTGAGGAGTTAATCAGGTAAGAGGGAAATACTAGAAAAAAACCCACAAACGTTCATAAAAATATTTCATCGAAGGTGTTTTCATTACATAGACACCTTATTTGTATTAGCTCCTCATCAACCTTACAGTTGATTACTTACCAAAACAACTTGTAAAATGCAAACTTTTAATTAGTACACTATTTTCTGTATCTCCACCTGACATTTTTTAAATAATTACTCCCAATCTGCAAGAAGAAACTACGTCGAATGAGTCATATGTCCCATAAATCAGTTTGAATACCAGAATTTCTCAGTTAACTGTCTAGAGTACCCCGCAGACCAAGAGTTATTTGCTAAAATAATTCAACGCATAAAGTGAATAATGGTGGTGGGAAAACCCATCATTTGCTGAAAGAAAATTTAAGTGCAAAGCAAGAAACTTAGCTATCTGAATAAACCATTCCCCTGCTAACTTTAAGGAACATTTATGGTCCCTGCTTAAATTGAAAAAGTGTGAATTATTGGTCTGATGAGCTAGAGACAGAGGGGTAAACTGGAGACCGTACGTTAAGGCAGGCGAGCCATGGGAGCACAGGGCAGCGTGCTGGGGAGAACCAGGCATGGGACAGGTCGGTCACAGCTCATGCTGTGCTGTCCCCTTCTCCGGAAGCGTGTGGCCGCGGGTGACACTACTTGAAAGGGCACATCTTATTTCCTTTCTCAGTCCTGGCTGCCACAGCAGATATCAGAAGAAACGAAAAGCCAATCCCTACATGTCATTCACCTGTCACCCCTCAGAAATTTTCTTGCTTCTGTCTCCATGGGAATGCACTCCCCTGCTCAGGAATGGGAACGTCTCTCTTCTGCTGCTACCTCGGGCATTTCAAATGTTGGAAAGGAACACTATCATGGCCAGAAAAAGAGAGAGCATTTAGTACAGCTTGTCAAGAGCTAACATCCATGGAACTTGGCCTTCACACCAGGACAGTGCCCTTATCCAGTTACTGCTCAGCAGGGTCCTGCTTCTGAAGTGTTTGTATGTGCTGCCGAAGAAGGGGATTCTGAAATATTGTGATGAACTCAGCTACAGATTCAACAGCAATAGACTTCCCGCTGTTGAACAGAAAACTGGCATGGTAACATAGAGGGAGCCAGAAGAGTCAGACTGTCCTATGGAGCAACACACATCCAATGTCCCTAGAAAAGACAGCATGCAAAGTGCTTGGGTGTGCAGTGTTACTTCTACCAAAATGAGACATTTTGAAAGATGCCAAAGACAAAGCAGAAGTCATTTTTTTGCAAGAGGCTCTTCTATCTCAGCCTATGTTTGACCTACAGTGCATATCAGAGGGCAGACCAAACCCCACCAGAGTGCTCACAAAGGAACTGTTAACTTACCGAGGAGTCTGGACAAGCTGAAGGAAGGGAAGCCACCTTAAAATCTGAAAAGACAAAGATGGATCTGCTGAGTGGAAGGAGTAGCTTAAGTTTCAGCTGAAAGGTGCATATATTTAAGAAGATTCAGTCTACTGCTTTCTGTATTAACAGCCAAGCTTTCAAACAAGGCCTGAACTGTGAAACACGTACAGGTCACCTACTCAAAAGGAGAGTTTGCATTTGCTGCATGGATCCTCAGGAATCATCAGGATATTACCACAGTCCCAGAGCTCCTACGCAGATAACCGTACACTCGTGATGAATTTGAGCCTTCAATTTCCGATAAGCAGGGGGCCTGTATGAGGACACCAAAGGTCCCAGAGCTGCTGTTACTCATAATCCCTGTCAGCAACAGCGAGAGCAGCACCCCGAGGAACCCGGCAGAGGGCACGGCAGGCTCCGACCGAGCAGCAACAGACAGAGAGGCAAATACTAGGAAAATATTCATGGAAAGACACAAAATTTCTCTTTACAAAGGAGAGTTATACAGCGACTAGCGTGCCTTAGTGGGGATTTGACTATTTAAGTTAAAAATGCTTTCCGCAGGGACGTTTGTAAGTGTCTCAGGCGCAGCGCAGTGCCCGGCAGCTGAAGCGGGCGGCGCCGTCCTCACCCTCCCCAGCTCATCTCCTCATGCAGCAGCACAGGAGATCTCCACTGGACCAGCGCAACAAGAGAAAATGCCTTTTTAAACACTGTAGCCTGTTTTTTCCAAAACTACAGCCTGTACTAGTTGACGTTAACCAACTGTTTTCCTTTGGCTATCGTGTTTTGTAATTTTATTAATAAAATAGATAGATGTAATCACCACAGAATCATATCAATGCCTTCCAGTTTCCAGTTGTAGAATCTTCATGTATACAAACAAAACAAAGCAAAACAATTAAATCTCACTCATTTTTCTAAAAATATTCGGAGCCAAAATAAGAGCATAGAATACAAAAAGCTGGCTAAATCAAAATTTTTATGAGTCCACAAAACTGTATAAAACACAGCTTAGCTATTAAAAAGCAACTTCAAAGCCACCTTCTTTGCTCATTTCCTACACAATCACAAAAAAGGAGTGTTCGTCGGCTTATGAACAACAATGTAGAAGTGACAAAAGTACGGGAAAGCAACATTTCATGGTAAATAACATCTTTTTACTGACAATGATAGTGCACCATGGGATAACATTGATTACCTAGCTACCAAAGAGTAATGTTGGAAACGTCGCAGCACCTTCCTGCCAAAAATATTAATTTAATCTAGCAGCCTCTGCGATGTCAACTTCTCTATCCCAGTTAATGGTTTTATTTTTGATGCGCATGCTGACAGATCCTAAAAAATAATGGAAAGTCATTTATGTGTAATTTAAAGTCTGATTAGTTGAGTGTTAAAGTTCCCTGACAGTCCTTTATATTGTGAAGGGCAAATTTAGCAAGAAAATGAATCAGCTTTGCTACATTAAAGTAAGTTCTCAATCTGATATGAAAGTCAGACCTAAAGTTTGCTAATAGTAACATATGATGCAAAAACGTGGTTTCACCTGAGAATAATTTCAGAAATTAACATTTTGTAGATGGTAAAATCTGAGAATAAAGGATAAAGGAACTTTAAGTGTTGTCTTCAAATGTTTCAAAACACAAGGAACTGAATCAATAAATGAGCTCTCTGAGCTAGATAATTTGCTATATTGTACTTGGAATTGATTGAAAATTTCACATGAATCATTTTTTCAACCAAAAAAATCAGATTTTATTCTAAATCAATATTTTCTATATGAAGATATGGACTACAGCATATTATGTGTCAGGGCAAGTCAAAACACTGCATTTGGGTTCGTCAAGCTGGAAAATTTCATTTCAGGCTGAGCTCACAGAAACTTTGGGCTGGCTCAGCCTCGGTGCTGCTCCGCATGGCCACTGTCCCGAGCGTCCCGCGATGCACAGCGGGTGATCTTCGCTACTGAACCTTCTCTTCAGATGAACTATGGCAGCTCAAGTGGATGCTGCCCTTTATGCTAGCTTTCAAAATTTGCACATTTTTTATTTTGTTAAAATATTTTTGTTACTTTTTACATTTGTCATCTAGTTAAAACCGTTTCATGGAAGGAAGAAGACAGATATTTTAAATTTGGATGCTAAGGCAGATGAAAAGAAATACAGAAAGTAATCCAACTTTCCTATAGAAGAAAAGTCTGTTTGCATATCCACATATGCTCTCTCCGATTAATCTGATTCTGTTGTTATTTACATAGTTTTCATATTTTATATTACTTTCTAGGCTACAGAAGAAGATGAACCACCTTATTCTACTTTTCTCATTGTTCTTGGCTCCAGCATTTGCTGACAGTGAAAGTCAGAAAACAAACAATGCCAGTCATAAACGACAGAAGAGAGACTGGATATGGAACCAAATGCATATCAAAGAAGAGATTGATACACCATTACCACACCATGTTGGCAAGGTAAATAGCAGTCTGTTAGCAAGAATAATTAGAAATGCAGACAGCAAATGAGTATCTCGAAAAGTATTACTTGTTTGCAGTCTAGGCAGAAGAGGAAAAAAAGGAAACAGAAATGGGTCTTAATTCCAACATACTAATGTGTTAAAATCCTAAGAATGTGGACACAGAGTAAATCAAGAATAATGTCAAAGGAGTTCTAATTCTTTTGAAGAATATTAATAAATTTTAGAGAATGACAAGTATGGAGCATCTGCAGTGAAGCAAGAATTGCATTCCATGCAGGTGCACCGGAAGGAAGTCTGGCGGCTGATGTATGTCAATATTTTTCTGGCAGCTCAAGATTCTTTCAAAAACCTAGGAGATCAGCTATTAAAAACCTATACACTAAAAAACATACAGTTTACATCCCTCAGCTTGGATACAAAACAAAAGTGCTATGTTTAGGAATACTGTTGCACAATCAAAATATTTGTTTCACAAAGTGAAAGAAAATAATTTAAAAAAATAATAATGAGCATTGACCTGCTTGCAAACTCATTTTCTTCAGGGCAGTGCTCAAAAAATCCTATGATTAACTGCATATCACCCAGACAAAGTTCTTCCAATCTAGTCTTTCAAATTTAACTGCTTTGACACTTTTCAGATAAATGCAGTTGTAGGTTTTCCTCCCATGTACAACAATCAGTACCTGCCAGAGCCGTCTCGCCAAGTGAAACAGACCTTTCATGCTCAGTGGTGCTTACTGGCAGAACGCAGGAGGGAGGCGAGAGGCCACAGGGTATGCGCAGCTCACACAGGACATCTCCGTTTCATTTCAGACCAATTCGGTGGTAGATTGAGGAGAACGATTCCATTCCTGGAGCTGTCCTAAATAAGAGTAATTCACTTTGTACTGTGCTCTGTGGTCTTTCAGCAGTGGAGTGCTTCTGATTGCTTTTGCAATGGCTGTGCTCAGGGCACTGCATTTGCAGGATTGAACACTTGATAAACCCTTCAAAAGAGGCCACAGGAGCAGCGTGGCAGAACTGAGCGACAGCTGCAGGAATATGCTGATACAATTTGATTTTATCTTTCATGACCTTGGATCCTCTCCTTTGTATGTTCATCCTCAGTTTTAGAAAAGGCAATCTTGGAAGTCTATACCTTTTACACTGAATAAGTAAATAAAAATTGAGAAAGAAGGTACAGACTATCCTATCTTTGAGGCAAGGCTGAGGTTATTTCCTGTGTTACATCTCCAGAGTTGTAAACTGTTCTTCAGCAGGCGTGGCAGCCAGAAGTATGATTAAGTATGTGGAATGAGGAAAGAAAATTTTAATGACACATTTCAAAACAGAAAACAGAAATGAAAGCATGATCAACAGTAAATGACAACTACAGAAGAAATCAAATCCTGAATACGAAACAGGTGCAATTTATGATAAAATCAGTAACAAAAAACTAGAAATTCTTGATCAAACCCAGCAATCATTGATAAATAGCTTGCTGAAGTAAGAACGCTGATATGATGCACAGAAAATTGTGGTTTAAACCTGCTATCACTGTCCTTAGATTGATGAAGTATGGAAAGGGATGAATCATCAGATTACCTGCAGATTAAATGATGTGCAAAACCATTTGAGATCAGATTAAATTACATTTTAAAACTGATTAATGTTCAGTACTTTCATCCCATCCCATTTTCATTGCATATAATGTTAAAATTTAGAATCTATGGGGTAGAAGTTTACTGTCATGGCCTGTAAGGCTATGAAAAAATTGCATGTGACTAAATACAAGAAAGCTGTCAGCTACAGCAAGAATTCTGCTAAATGCCAAGTAATAGAAACTAATGCTGAATAATGTCAATACCTGTGAATGAAGATCTGATTTTGTAATTCTGTGCAATCTAAGCAAAATCTCTGCTAAATTCAGAAGATTACTTGCAAACAAGAGTAGCTCAAACTGAACGTGGTGGCGTGTGTTATTTCAGACATAATGAGATTGATGATTTGTATGTGTTAACTGCATGAACAATTTAAATCTTTGGGAAATATGAGATATGATTTAAAAATTGCTTCTTGATATATAAGCAAGCAACTGTCAGTCTGGATACAAGTTTCACCCCATAAGCCTGCATGGCTGTAGCTGCTGTAGTGCTGTTTGTTCCGCAATACTCCAGCTGTCATCAAAAGTCTTGATGGCCATTCTGGTTTCAAACTGAGCCTGAAGAAGGTTATGATTCTGTGTATCTTCTGGTATGAACTATACCGCATCTAGACACCAAAGCTCACTTTTATCTTTTCTTCTAGATCACATCAAGCGTAAGGAACAACTACGCTAAGTATATTATTGAGGGTGAATATGCCAACACCATTTTTAAAGTGGAAGAAACCAGTGGTGATGTATATGCATTTGAGAGACTGGACAGAGAAAAGAAAGCAGAGTATGAGCTGACTGCTCTCATTATTGACAGAAGAAACAACCAGTCACTGGAACCCCCATCTAAATTCATTATCAAGGTTTATGATATTAACGACAATGTCCCTGTGTTTGTACAAAAGGTATTCAATGGATCTGTCCCAGAAATGTCGCCAGTAGGTACGTTCTTCCATCACTCACTTCCTTTCATGTCTCTGGTTAAAAGGCAGAATTTATACTAAACATGCTGTTTGAAAAACCCTTTTCTAGGAACCTCAGTCACCAAAGTGACAGCTGTAGACGCTGATGACCCAACAGTTACAGGTCATGCTACAGTTACCTATCAAGTCATTAAAGGAGACGAATACTTCACAGTTGATGACTCTGGTAGGTGAAATAAGCAAATGTCCTTACACTTTGTCCTTACCTTACACTTTGAAGAAAACACAGTTTTAAGCCTTCATTATTCTGGAAAAGGCAGATAATAACTCAAAACTATAATTTTAACCATAATTTAGAAAGATGTTTCATTCACACTCACACAATGCCACTGCCTGCATCTGGAAATGAACTAATAAAGTCAGGATATCAGGTGCCATGAACTATATGAGAAGATAAAAGGTCATTTTTTCCCACTGATGAAGAGACTGACTAGGAGCTAATATAAGTTCAAGTTTCAGTTTAGCGTAGATACCATTCCTTTGATCAAACAGGAAAAGGAGAATACATAAATTCTGAAACAGCATTCAATAACTCAACCCTTTGCTTTCCTAAACTTTCTTGTTTAAATTTTGCCCAGTTTTAAAAATAATGTCACAATGTCTTGTAACCTTGCTAGTCCTCTGGAGCAAATAACTCAGATAAAGAGGTGCTCAAAGTCTCTAGATGCTGTAGTGACCAAGTTTAGACATTGTTAGACTGTTTCTAAGCAGCAAGGATCAGTATCAGTTTAAAGGAATGTAATGTACAAAATCTCCCAAATATTCTATCATGTAAGAAAGATTTCTAACTTTTCTGGCCTTAGCAAAATACCACCGTAAAAATGCTACTTAAAGCTGAATGTGTGGCATAAGGCAAAAATTTGCTGTCAAAGTTAAGAGATATTGGACATGCCGCAAAACCTAATCATATTCAATGTTATTTTTTCAAAGGTGTGATTTCTACAACAAGGGCTGATTTAGACAGAGAGCATCAGTCGACATATGAAATTATTGTTAAAGCAAAAGATGCTCCAGGGTCTTCTGGGGATTCAAGCACAGCTACAGTCATTATCACTTTAACCGACATCAATGACAACTTCCCAGTATTCAAGCACCGTAAGTATAATGCAAGCGCTGTATCAGTTGGAAACCAACGGCTGACATGACTATAACCAATTTATGTCAGAGTTTATAACAATTTAACTTTTCTTAAAAGTGGACAAAAGAATCTTACATATTCAGAAGGCCTTCTGTAGTGCGGCCCTGGCTACATTTCCTGGGTGACTCGCACCTAGAGGAGAAAATAAAAAACAATAATGATTTTATCACTTTGCAAAAGATCTTGACAATTTTGAGAATTAATTATACTTTTATAAAAAATACATCAAAGTGCTGTCTCTAGAGATACATAATGCTGAATTCTCAATGAAATATTTTTTTGTATGTCTATAAACTAAGAACAATTTTTGACTAAGTTCTAACTTCCATGTACACACTCCTTATGTCTTTGTTGTCGGGTTTGTTTGTTTGTTTGTTTGTTTTCTTTTAACAGCATCATTCCACTTTAAAGTTCCTGAAAACATTTCAGTAGGAGGAGAAGTTGGCAGAGTCAAAGTAGAAGATGTTGATGAACCACAACACAGAAATACAAAATACAGTTTTGTCAGAGGAGATTACAGGGACACCTTTGAAATTGTAGCAAATCCATTCACAAATGAAGGAATCATTAGGCCAAAGAAGGTACTTTTCCCAGTAACAAAGATAATTATTTTGTGTATTATTATGTGTAACAAGGGTGTTTGATTCAGTTTGGGACTAGCAGCAGGAAAAAATGAAAAAGTGTGGAAGTCAGCATGAAATACATTCATCTTAAAAACCCTGTTCTGTGAGCTCTGGGAAGAGAAGAGCTGGTGATTCACCAGCTCATTTTAACCGCCAGCTCTGGGAAAATCTAGAATTACTGCAGAGTGCAATGGGGACTGTGTCAGATATTCAGGTTACACAGTTCAGGCTTCTCACAAACCAGATATTTGGATTCTTCGAAGAGTCAGTGATTTTAAGAGATGGACCAACTGACCAAATCAAAGAATCTTTCCCTTCTGCAGCCTAAGTGAAAACAAAGTAGAAATGTGAACAAGTCCACCTGACCACCCCTCTGAACATGCTCTTTACAGTTTGGCGCTTGCTCCAACCTGAGTCACAGCTCTCTAAATTTCTTCAGGGTGTTTTCAGAGCTTCCTCACTAATTCCTTTTAACTCTTCAGGACAGACCAGACTTTCCAAAGCCTTTATTATGGTCTGCTCTTTGTTTTTTAATTCTCAAACATACTTGATTTGTACCAAGAAACATTCCTGTGTTATGCAGAGCACTGCCAAGCCAAGAGTTCATTGATTTCATTGAGTCAGAGTGAAGAAAGAAAAAAAAAAAAAAAAAAAGAGGAAGGACTATAAATCATGTCCTGTAAGCCTCAGATTGACAAGAATGTGTTTTTCACTTCCAGACATGTCTCTGTAACTACTAAGACTAGAAATGTCATTAAGAAGAAAACTTTAAGGGAAAAAAGTACCAAGTACTCCAAGATGGGCAGTAAAGTCTCAGGTGTGGTCACTGAGGTGCCAGCAGCTTTCCTTCTCCAAATCAGCCCTTCCCCTGCTCTTCCCAGCAGCCCAGGAGCGCAGGGCTTGCAGCGGCTGCCCAGAGCGGCAGCAGTAAGAAACCCCACACATACACACACTGGCTGATTCGGAATCAGCTCCCCTTTTAACACGCAGTGGGAAAAAGTTCACCCCACTGTTTTGTAACATGCTTTTGGCCACGCACATGTCATAATTCTAAATATGCAGCCACGTGAGATAAAATTTCAGCTGCTGGATAAGCACTAGCACTTCCAATTGCAATGTCTTCTCAAAGAGAAAAACAAGAGTCACCACAATTACCTGCTGTGTATTTCACGGTGCTTTTATAATCTCAGGTGACAGCACAAAGGGACACAAACTTTTAAATGAGTGATTGCTTGGGCATTCTCCTCACTTCCTGGTCTTCCTTCCATTGTATGATTCCGTTTATAATCTCAGTCAACGGGAAAACCAAGGAAGTGGATGTTGTTTATTGGTAAATGGCCCAGGCACCAGTCAGCGCAGCTATGAACTCTGCCTTGGGTGACTTCAGAACAGAAAGTCTTGCCAAGAAGAAGAGAATCTCGTCCCCAACATTTCAGAAAAAGCAGCTAAACAAGTTTTGATAGCTACAGAAAATAATTTAAACCAAGAAATACTTCCTGAACTTAGAATACTGGATGAATCTGTTCAAAGCCAGAAGTTGCTAAAACCATTGTATGAAGGAGATGGTCAGTTTGGACATGCTCTCCCAAGAGTCTAGCTAAGATGCAATTTGGTAATATTTCCAAACATGGATTAGAGTACACAGCTTAAATTTGCACAGATAGTTACTGCAAAGTTTACTTAGACATCTCCAAAGGAAGAATATCTGTTTGTCTTTTTTCTAGCCCCTGGACTTCGAAAAAGTAGCAGAATACAGGTTTGACATTGAAGCAACAGATCCCACAGTTGATCTTCGCTATTTCAAATCCGGTGGCTCCAGGAGCATTTCAACAGTCACCATTGAAGTCACTGATGTTGATGAGCCTCCTGTCTTCACTAAACTACCATATGAATTTAAAGTAAGGGAAAACGATCCAGAAATAAGAACACTTGGATCAGTTTGGGCACACGACCCTGATGCCGCTAAACGGAAAATCAGGTAACATGACATTAGCTTTAGTAATTCTGTTTTAAAGTGGTGAATTCGTTAATGATTCCATGAATTTGACAAAGAACTGAGATTTTGGCTCTGTTTTTCAGAATCTGCATGCTAAAAAAAAAAATCCAATTTGATTTTTCTGGCACTGCAGCCATGGATACATATGGTAACCAACAAACATGAACATAAATTACATTTACCCATTTAATTACCACAGAAACTTACTGATTAAATATCTGCGCATTTACAGGAAAATGAATAATCCTGGCTATCTTTACATGGTTATAATGTATTGTTACATTTTTTATTGTAATAACTCCCTCAAGTCTGTGTTTTGAAAAGAAAATAGACTTCTGAAACAGTAAAAGATAAAAATCTGGAAACTCTTCCAACAGACATATTTAACTCCCACAGCTTGCATAATTTTAGGAAAATATTCCGAGACTGCCTGGTCAAGATATTAACGTGATTTGTCACATAAGAACTCTCTGACTTTCCACTACAAAGAACTGAGGTGAAGCACGGTATAATCACCCTCGCATTGACATGTCTCTTTTTAAACAAAAACCAGATTTATTCGACGAAGAGCTAGTCCTAATGGAGACTATGTCAGGGTATCCGATACTGGAATTATTCAACTTCCCAAGCCCCTGGACAGAGAATTCAGTTCCTCATACAACATCACCGTTGCAGCTCAGGAAATCCTTGAAGATGGTAAGTGCTATCCACTCCCCTATTTGAAAGAAATCAGTGTACAACTTTACAGCAGGACTGTAGCTTTTCAAAAAGGAAACCCACAACCTGTCAGCCTGTTTCCACTAAGCTACGAAAGGGATGCTCGCAAGGTTTGCGCAATAATCTTCCAAATCAAATGAGTCCCTACAAATAGGTCAAATACAGTTTTAAGATTTGGCCCCAAGCTATTAGGAAAATGCATTCCGTTTGTTACAAGGAATAAAACGGGCATGTGGAGAGGAAGCAGCTTGGGAAAGAGGGATAAGCCTGTGGTTAGAGCAGAAACACCCCAGCCAGCTTCATTCCCTCACAGAGAGGTACCGACTCTCCCTCCCAGGCTGCAGCCCAGGCAGCATCGTTGCGCAGGCTCCTCCACGCAGCTCTGCTCCGCTCGGGGCGCAGGGCAGGCCGGGGGGCAGGCCCCAGCCGGGCTGGGAGGGCAGCCTTTTCTGGGGGAAAAAGATACCTAATAACACAGACATGGCCTGTTCTGTGCCTGCTGCCTCAGTGCCAGAGAATGATACTGGATCCCACAGCCACACAGTGAGAAGAAACCGTAAGAAATTGTCATTTTCTTCCTCATAGGTCCTTGATGGTTTAGGCCAGTAGGAGAGGTTTTAGGAAAATATCTCATTCTGTCAAAGGAAAAGCTTAAATTAATGATGGAGCTAGAAACACCCCATATTTGTCATGCAGGAGGCGTGGAGGTGAACGCAAACAGTAGAAATGGGAGGCCTAGACAGCACTGAGATTCCGGATATCTCAGAGACCTGTACTGTTGTTACTGTCATTTCAGGTCGCCTTTCTGACCGAGAATCACATGCCCAAGTTCACGTAATAGTTACTGATGAAAATGATAATGCTCCAGAACTTGTTTATCCTGAAGAACCCAGAGTGTGTGAAAATGCTGCACCAGGAAAGGTGAGACAGGATGAAGCGTTTTTCCCTTAAACCTGAATTATCTACTTGCAAGCTCAGTCAAAAAATGCCTTTTAATAAAAGTCTCAATTTTCACACACAAGCACCTGATCATTTCACTGATTTCCAAAACATCAGTGGTCAGAAGTCTCTCTTCAGGACTTTACAGTGTTGGAATATTGACTTTCATCTGCTTATACACATGGGCTGCACAGTTCCACTGCCTCCAGACTTTTAAGAACATATGTGCATTAGCAATTGAACCATGAAGTACAGTCAAGCCTTGTAGAGCAAAAATTAGCAATTTGTTTTTATCACGCAAATGCTCGTACATGATACTGAGAATGAAACCATTTCAAAATACTAAAAGAAACATTGCTGCATATAACATTATAGTGGTATTCATCAGAGCACAAGCATCTGCATGCACAGTGTTAGTATTTGTGCTTTCAGATGTTTGGTCTCAGACACAAGTATTTAGCCCATACATGTAATGTTTGTTAAATTAAGAGACTTTGTCACAGACTGGACTCTCTGATGGAATCTGTTAAAACACACAAAGTATTATTTCACCTTTAATTTATTTTTAAAAATACCTTCGGGACATAATCATACACATTTTTTTATATTTTATACATCTAAGCTATCCCAGATTGAGGTTTCCAAAAAGATGCATGTCATTCACGAGTGGCAGTCTCAACGACATGCAATGAATGAGAGTCATACCTCTAAGTAAGCTGAACACTTTAGAAGACAGCCACCTTCAGTATTTAAATGAGCCACGTCTTTGTGCATAAGACTTTTTTTATGCTTTAATTACACAAGATTTCCTCTTTTGTTTTCTACCTGTGAATGAAAGGACAAGACTGCTGGTTTTGGAGGTCTACCAGGAAATTACTTGCCTTGAAAGAACTTGAAGAGGAGCATCACAATATCTCTTTGTCCTGCCCTTTACTGAAGGGTTACACAGGATACATAGCGCAGCTCTAACTTAATAGTGTGAACAGTTCTATCATTGGAAGCAATATATACTGAAAATTTTGACCTCTTCCATCTTTGTAGGTTATCATCAGGATTTCAGCTACTGACAAGGATGAAACATCACCTAGAGGTTTCTTCAAATACTCCCTGGCCACAGAAGATAGCAACTTCTCCTTGGTTGAGAACTACGGTAGTGTATCCCTGCAATGCATTTTCTCAGCCAGCCAAAGTGAGACAATAAGTGAGACACTAAGACATGGGGGAGAAGAGCTGCAGCAATGACCTATGACTGGTCTAGCTGAGCTAAGTAACAATTTATTTGTAAAGGCTCAACTTAGTGAAAAAAAATGGTATTTGTTGCCACCCAAGTTTCACTGCATTCCCCAAAGGCTGGCTCTGTCTAAGGGGAAGATGTACCAACTGACTGATAATCTATAAGGAAAATCTGGTAGAGATTATCACTTAATTAGATGTTGTTACTTCTTCCAGATAACACAGCTAATGTCACTGTCAAATATGGACAATTTAATCGTGAACTTGCCAAAATCCACTACCTGCCTGTCATCATCTCAGACAACGGTGATCCTGAGCTCAGCAGCACAAATACACTTGTCATCAGTGTCTGCAAGTGTAATGAAAAAGGCAACTTCACTTTTTGTGAGGAAAGAGCTAAACAAGTTGGAGTCAGTATACAAGCAC